>NW_019525403.1:1247906-1274500 GCF_002814215.2 Seriola lalandi dorsalis | reverse complement strand
TCCCCCCCTTCCTCTCCCATCCAGACGGCCTCCTGTTCAGCTGTGCCGCTCGCCGCAGGTTCCAGCCAGGTCAGATGTTCAACACGGGCGACAACATGTTCCCTCCTCACCGCTGTTTACCACGCCTGGCTGTCACGCCGTCGGCCCACCGATACGGGCTCCGCAAAAAGGGCCAATACCGATTCTCCTCAGGATGAAGTCGCCGATAGTGAACTCAGAAATCTTTGAAATGACATTTACGACACGGAACCTCTCCACTAAAACCCAAACTAATGAAGTCGTGCTAATGAAACATTCACTGACTGCAGGGTTTACAGACTCCCAGTGTAACTGCAGCGTGGGAGGATCCTCCACGATAAAGAAGATTACTCAAGATTTTCAAATTATTTTTTAATCTAAACAATAAACAACACTAAATCAACTCTTTCCAAAGACAGGATCTCTCTTTCAGCTGCAGGAATGATTACATTTATGCAAGATAACTGTTTTGATATCTGCTTTATAGTTGTATTTCTACATTTATTTTCTTAATTTTAGAAACACTAATCTGCAAACACTCAAATAATAATAATCAGGTAAACTCTAATATCCATATTTGTGACTTGTTAAATTTTTGACAGCTGCATATATGTTTACAATTATAGGAATAAAGGTCACACATTACATGTCCTGCGGTTCCTTTCAAAAACAACCACATCATTTTGTTTTTGCTTTTGTTCCTTTTTTTAAATCTTGAAAACTGAGAAACCGGGAGACAGGATCGAGAACCAGATGGTAAAAGGTCATTTTTGGAGCTTGTGGACTGAACAGTAAAAAATGTTTTAGCACAACAGGTGTCGAAACACACAAAGCCAGGAGAGCACAGCAGCACTCATCTGGATCTAAACCCTGCAATAATTTTTTAAATATATGACACAGTTTAAAGAAAATGACTTGAATTTGTAGTTTTGCGGCTTTTAAACAGTTTGGCAGTTTTCTCGTTCTGAAAAAACAAATTTAAAACTCAGAAAACACAGTTACGCTTTGGGTCAGGTCAGTAAATTTAGGTTCATGTAGTTGTATTTAAACTTTAAACCTTCTGCTCAATCCTTTTTCCTGGGGGAAGGAAAAAAAGTTTTGCCTATTTTATACTGTATATTCTCTTATTGTTGTACTAATATTACACATTTTGGTTTTTGTTATCTTCATTACAGATTTGTTTTTCACAGCCTTCTGATGTTTGTCACTTTACGCTTATCTCATCTGTCAAATCATGGGTGCTTCCAGGTTCCTCATCGAGCTCATACTTGCAAAAGTAAACGTCATATTCATATGAGGAAATATAATTTTAGTGATGAGCATGATGTTTATGAAACTCACAGTAAATGACAGTGAGTAAACTTCCAGCTAATGGAAAGAAAATCTCAAACATGCAGGAAACATTAAGCACTGCAGAAAGTCACTTTTTCTCTCTCCCTCTCTCTCTCACACACACTCTCACACACACACACACACACACACACTGCAGCGGTGGCCTGTGTGCCCGAGTCAAAGGTGCAAGGCCTGCATGCTCGCCGCCCAGGTGCAGAGCAGATAGGGTTGCAGCGCGTAAACGGCTAATTCCGGCACGGCTGTGGGAACGCCAGCTGCCCCCGTATTTCTCAAAATCTGAAATTGTTTTGGATTCGCGCGCCAACAGAAGGACTCGACATGCAAGAGTGAAAGCAGCTCGTTTCCTGTGTCTTCCCACGTCAATAAAATAACTGCTCGGTACCGTGGAGAAACCTAACTTCTGTTCTCCAGCCTCCCCTCCTCAGCCCCCCCGCCGTCTCCCCCTTCCCCTGCCTGTGTTTGATAGATGATACGGAATGTATTTGAGCTTTATCAAAGCAGGAGGACTGGAGCTGAAAATATGCATATGTTTGACCATTAAAGCCTCACACAATATTGACTGTACTTTTCCAAAGAAGTCAAACGGTTTCCCTGCATTTCTGCTCAATGTATGCAACCTTTAAACCTTCGGCACACTTGTTTCTCCAAATGAGACATCGCTCCGAGTTTGAGTCATAACGAGATGTGCTTTCCACTCAGTCCACACAACCTTTGAACCTTTCCAAACTTCTCTTTGTTCTGCTGCTGCAAACACACTTTTAGAGTTCATTTACAAATCTTCTCAGTGTTTTTGGAAAAAATCTGATGAATGTTAGGTGTATCAGGGTTCAAGTGCTCATCTGTCGAGCAATTTCCTTTAACAGTTGGTGAACATTTTTTTTGATTAAGTTTAACACATAAAAGGTTTTTGTTATTTTTCTTAAAAATATAATCACTCCTTCAGTTCTTATTTTTATTGTCGTTTACATATTTTACCCAATCTTTTCATCTATTTTTCTAGTTTCTACATATATATTTCCAATATATACAGTATATATATATATTCATCTATACATATATAATATATATTTCTCTTACATATTTTATCCTATATGTTGTCACATTGATGTATTATTTGTCAAATTATTTTATATTTATGTAATTTTAAATTATACCTTTGTTGTTATTTGTATAATAATAATAATAATTTTTCAATTATATATATTTTGTTGTAATCTAACATCATTTTTTGAAGTTTTTGCCACAACAAAGAAGCCTAACAAAATAATATTTAAAAAAAATCAAATATCCTACTCACTACCCCATACAAATAATGTACATTAATATTTAAACACTGTTTATATATAAACACATTTGCACCTGGGTCCAAATTTGAATCTGGTGTTGTTGTTTTAATCCCTAAAGATCACATGGAAACTTGTTGAAACGCAGCTAACTCAACAGCACAACAGATGCGTCAACATTCAACACTGTCGATGACACTGCGTGGCAGCAGAAACAAACCGACTGTTGATGTCGCTTCTGCGGCAGCTTGTGAATTTTTGGCCGGCAGATGTTCCTCGTCAGGCGTCGGTCGACCTGCGAGACGAGATGAAACAGTTTGGACGCCGCTTGACCTGCGGAGGGGATAAGGCTGCGAGGAGGACGGCTTGTCCCGGTGGCCCTCGGGAAGATTTGGTTTGTAGACGGATGGATGTGGACTGAGATCAGCAGAATGGCATCTGCTTTACACACCCACACACATACAGCCACACACACTGCTGAGATATTAGCATTCAGAGCAGAGCTGCAACTGAGCACATTTTCTGTGTATTTGTTCTTTTTTAAGCAGCTAGGGATCAAATTCACTTAACTCCACACCATAAATTCCCCTTAACCTCTTCAACTACTGACCCTCCAGCAGACCCTTCCATCACTGCAATCTCACATTGCGCAACAAAGCATTGCTCAAACTTACACATCTTCATTTGGTGTCAAAGTTTACAAAAAACAAAGGCATCAGGCTGAATTTTGGAGAAAGTGTAGAAAACCATGACTTGATATTTGAAGCAATGACGCAGCTTTAATGTGCCATGGTTACCGTACACTGCAGTTAAAGCAGTGAGGCAGGGTGAACACGCAGATACAGAATAGATAAGACTAGACGAGCTACCTGCACCATGTCATCCCAAGTATCGATGTAAAGCTCTCTCTCTCCTGTACAATGTTATCAGATCCAAACATCATCATTTCCTTTGTATCAGATAATTGTATCTGTAAATAGTGGTTCCCAATATAAATGTATGGAATTTGATAATACACATCTTTTTTTCATGCGCCAGAAATCTCCTCTTCAGTAGCATCTACTTACACGAAACCTTACAGTTTTATTAGCATCTATATTCTGAAGGTTTTTTACTGAAGAACTTGTCCATATGTCATTCAGACTCTAATTTATATAACATTTTATTCCTAAATACTGGAGAAAATTTGATTTTTGTTTGGCTGTTGACAGTATTTTCTGATCTATGGAGTGATAAAGAGATATTCACAATCTCCTCTAAGAACTTACCTACTGCCTGATTTAAACATGAAATATCTTAATACAAGTAATCGATTGGGGAAGTTTCATGATGATATCTATTAATTAAAATCTTCACCTGTAGTGTCTTGCCTTAAAGGGAAACTTGAAAAGGCCATTCCACTGATTTCACACATAGAGACGTCTGAATAAAGAGTTTCCTTGGTTTGTTTCCCCGTCTTTAGAAACTGGGACTGTGGAGTTGATGCTAATAACTTGCATGATGGGGAATGCAGGACCCAGCATTTTTCGAGGTTGACCCATACAAGGGACTGAAATTCAGTTTCAATTTTGACCACTCAATCAGTGAAGAACCGCTTTAAGGAAAGCATGGAATATCAATAACCCATCTCAATAAGGCCAATGTATCCTCTGTAAATTCTTGACCACTGGTCTTCCTCTGAAGTTGTCCACATGGTTTTAAGATTAGAGAAGTATAATCTGTATCTGCCTTTATAAACAATGCTTATATTGAGACAAATATTTCCCTCTAAAATACCATGTTTTTAATGACTGTACCATTACATTGAATTAAAAGTACTTTTATACACTGACAGTTTGGAAAATGGGATGGAATTTAAAATGAAACTGTTATTTGGATTTAGACAGCATGAATTTCTATGACAGAATCTCTGTGGTTTATGAGGTTCAGAAAGTTTTCCTGTATAGCGTTAAGGTATTCTCTTCCCACTTCGACCCTGAATTAACCCCCAGATTTCCCCTTAAATATGAAGTTTGAAAAACCGACTTAAAGGACAGCACTAAAACTGAACGTGGCTCTTTTTCCTGGGGAGACGTCTTACTTTGAGTCTACTGAAGGGTGGAGCTGAAGAGGAATGCTTTTCAAGTGGGCTGACCTCTTGAATATGACAATTTTCCCCTTTAATTTCCCCTCAACTTCTTCACCCCAGATTTCCCTTTAAGTCATCCATTTAAATGGAGGTAGTTTGAGAAAACATTTGTAGTCACAGTGTATGACTATTTGCTTGTTCTGTAACTATAACTGTTTCATTATACTAATTAATATCCAATCCCAATGTGCCCTGTTTTGTTTTTGCTTACACCATCGTATGACATTAAACCTCACATGGTTACGTATCTTTTTAAACCTCGGGATATGAGATTAAATTGAAACTACAGCTTCTGTATGTAATTTAAAAAAAGGGCTATACACACAACATGAATTTATAATAATGGAGCTCAGACTTTACTGGGGCTTTAAGTATAAACTTAAGGGGTTCTGTTTCCACTTGAACCCTTAATTTCATCCTCAAACTTCCACAAAAAAACATGCAGAATTTGAAAATGTGATTAAAAGCACATGCAAAACTGATTGGTTCTTCTACATCTTAGAGATGTAAAAACACAAAACGAAATTCAGGTGATAATTGTCCTTCCACCCTGAATATATAAATGAACTCTTCATTTACTCTCCATTTTCTTTCCCACCAATTAGAGATGTCTGTGGTGGCAGAGCACCACATTGCACTCTTGGACCTTCGTCAACGGGGGGATGAGGCGATTCTCAGCTCGTGTGAAATGGTGCTGGCAGTCTCTGCCACTTGCATTCATTCCCCACATAAACTCCTCTCTTTTTTTGCGGTTTCCTCCCCCGGCGATGCAGACAGCACAATAGTCTCACTGAGCGGTGACGATTAACACATAAAAGCGACACGGGGAATCTCACTGCTAGATACTAGCGCACATGAGAGGGCAAAGCATTCATACCATGCCAAGAACTTCAGTGGGAGCCCCTTCTATCTGATTGGTGATCTTTTGTTTTGGCGTTGCCCTCAATTCGGGGGAACGTGCCCAATCAGATTACGGAGAGGGAGGCAGAGCGAGACGACAATCGCTGTTTTCTATTTACTCCATCTATCTCCAAACGGCTTCACTTAAGGCGGCCACAGATAAATCAAGTCTCCATCTTGGTTTCTTCAACTTTTACCCCCCTTCCCTTCCTCCTTCGAGTAGATTTGGTTTGCACAGTAGTGCTCAGACACCAAACATGGATTAAATTCAAACGAGCACAATCAGATATTCTCGTGAGCTTCGGGTTTTTAATCCAAAACTTCAACCACTGACACAAGTGACAGGTAATCTCAGGAAACTATTGAAGACACAAAATGAAGACAAATGAAGAATCATTGCTTGAATTAAGTTTCCTGTCAACAAAATAAAGGCTCATGTTGGATGCATTTTAGAGATCTACATAGACCTCAGCTTTAAAAGAAGTAGAATATAGGCCCCAGCCCATTCCGTCTGTGTTTCATCATCTATTTCAACCATTAAAAGTCGATCTACAGTCCAGCTTTATTGTTGTACAGCTTGGACTGTTTGTCTTATAGTCATATTTTTTGACTTGTTTTCTCATTGCTCTTTCAGCAGGAACACCAACAATAACCAAAGTCCTCTGAGGTGTGTAAAGCAAGGACAACACACACCTCTAACCCCCACAGCAGACCTCCAAGTGACACGTAATGTGGTTTCAAACAACACCACATACTGTAACCACAATAGGAACCTGCAGGGACCACAAAGGTCACCCTGAAAGTGATCAACAACTCTCTATAAAGTCTTTGCACTCAGCACAAACCTTGACTTCATGAGAACAAGAAGTGAAAGCTTCACATAGACATAGATGTTCCAGAGCAGGTCGCTGCATTTCTATAGATTCCTACAACTGAGACTGTCATTTATTTGGCTCTGACCTGCAGGGCCGCTCTCTTTATACTGCAAGTTTAGACAACAAGGTAATAACAGACATAAAAATAACTACAACAGCAATAAGTATAAATCCCTGAGGGACTGAAATACTCTACATGTGTTTGAGAAATTCAAATCTGTTCATATCAGTTGGTTTGGTGCTGTCAGTTTTCTATGTAAGACTTTAAATCTTCTTTTCCCACATGATCGAGAGCGAATGTTTGAGCAGGACTGAAACGAAGGTAAACGAGGAGTAGTGATGTGTGTCTCTGAGTTGCTTGTCTTCTGAATCAGCAGTGGTGGTGGCACGTTTCCAGTCTGGCTCAGTCGCCCTGCCTAGTCTGGTCTCAGTGTCAGTTCTGGTGTGAACTGGACTTCAGGTAAGTTGACAGACTCTGTAGCTCCATTGTGATCGGAACGTTAAGTCATCGCTTAGACGGCTTATTTGACTATAATTGTGTTTGCTGAGTGTTTAGAGGAATCACTGACCTGAAGTCAACATCACTTTAAATGTCACTTTAAATTATATTGCACTATATAGTTATATTACTTTACATACATGCTGCTCAGACATATGTTTATATATGCAAATGAGTGCATATTTTACAGACTTGTGTTAATGATGACATAATGTGATTATGTGTGTATATATTAGTGTCAGTGCTTAATTAATACTGTATGATAATGATGTGATTAGTATATTGTATTATACGTATGTTGAAAATAGACTGTAGAGACTGAAGTCATTAACATACATTGTATATTTGTGTATAATTTTATATATATTTGACATGTGATGTGGTTAGAACATGTGCGTATATAATTCTGCCTGTATCATATCAAATATAATGCAGTGCAGAGATGAATACATCATTTTACATAATAAAAAGTCAAATATAATGATATTAGCATTGATAGTTTAAATTCTATATTGTGGACTGTAGATTAGAGAAGGTGTCAACTGCACTTTCAAAACTTAATGTTAAAAATGTGATTCTGAAATAACCAAAGACAGTTGCCATGCGTGATTTTCCAGATTAAATAGACAGTGATTGATGGTTGATCTTTAATGTCTCAGCACAAAGTGACTCACAACTTCCTTTGTGTTGGACATTTTCATACTTTTTACTTTATTTATTGATCAGGTAACTACTTAAACCCTGTTTTGTCCGAGTTAGTTTCAGAAAAGACAAATGATCAGTTGATATTTTAGCCTTTAAATTAAATAGGTCGTCAGCATCATGTTGTATATTGTTTAATAACTAAACAGCAGGGCAGAGTTTGTCTGCGAAACCTTTAGGTTTAACTGAATCGAACCAAAGTATGACACGAATAATTTAATATTGTACGTTTGGAGAGGAAAAGATGGAAACAGTGAATATTTGAGATTCCCTCAGAAATTTGGTACTAAATGGTCAAATTTAAAAGCACTGAATATTGTTTATAAAGAATCTGAAAACATGACTGACTGCCGACAGGGAAAAGTGACGCCACAAAATCGCTCCACCTGTGATAAGTCAAAACGAGTCCCTGTATTTTTTACTTTTTGGGATTTAAAATTGCTTTAACCTGACATCTATGTAAAATCTGCAACTTGAAAAGAAAACAAAAAGATGGAGAAGGCCTTGGAAATAATGAAGAGGTCTTCACTACTAAGGTCACAGCTCCCCTCACAAAAATCAAACAAACAAACAAATATTCCAGTGAAGGAGTTTGTGGTAATTAACTGTTTTCTCCGCTGCAGTATTTACATTAATAATCTTACAGTACAATTAGAGCTTTGGAAATACTGTCCAGAGCAGACTTGGCTGTCAGGGAGGGAGAGAGAGAGAGAGAGAGAGAGAGAGAGAGAGAGTGTATGTGTGTGTGTGTGTGTGTGTGTGTGTGTGTGTGTGGAGGGGGTTCCACTACATCAAGTAGGATTTACAAGCGAAAGCCTGATGCTGCCACTGTTGGGAGGAGGTCCAGACTGTACGGACTGAGCAGTGTGTGTTTTATGTGTTGAGTTCCTTTCTGCTTACGGTCAGCGTTCACGTATAAAAACCACCTGCGTTCAGGTTTCTCACTCTCACCTGATGAAAACGGGAAAAAACCAGGAACATTTCAGTTTTTCAAAAGGTCAAATGTTGTGACCCCGAGGCGAGCAGGATTCATTCATCCTCTAATTATTATGGCTGATACTGAAAAATATTAAAACATGATATTTTTGACCGAATGTGGTAATATCTTAAGGGGTACTATTAATGCCCCCCAAAAATTACCATCATCATCATCAAGTAGGCGTCTATTGCTAATTTTATACTCAGAATTGTCTAATTTTACTCAAATATTCTTGCTGCATCACAGGACGATAGCACTCAAAGCTCCAGGTGATATTATATGAAGTAATATTTAACTGATGAATAACTGAGATCAACCTCTAAAAAAATCCAGGCCTTCCATCTTTAAACTGAGAACAACTGTGACAGGAAAATAGATGAAGATGATTTTGAAAGTATTAGGAAATTGTAAAAATGACTTTTCCCAGAGATAATAATGAGTTTTGACTAATTTAAATAAATATTTGTCAATTAAGAAATCAGCCGAGTGTCAGGTGAATCATGCTAAAAATGGGCAGAATAAAGAGAAATAAATTATTATATTAAAGTCCAAGACCAAACCAGATACTACACAGTAAAAACATATATTAAATTTAAATATTTTCACTGCAAATATCTTCATATACACTTATGAAAGTGCAAATTTATTTTAATTGAGTGTATTAAGTGTATTTATTAATTATATTTTTATCGATTTTTATTTTATTTTGAATTACGTTTGTTGATTTCCTTACATTTTGGATTACGGAACAAAAATGATGTGCATGTCAACAGAACTGTGCATTCATGGCTGTGCACACACTTTTGTGAGTCCATACTAGTGCAAAAATATTTTTTGTATAATTTTGAAACTTTATTAGGAAACACAGCTCATAGATATTTGACACTACAGCATATTCCGGTATCTTTAATGGAGGAAAAAAAACACTAAATCCAGTTTAGATTTTGACCAAAAGGAGATTTTGAGGAGGCGATATCGATGCCAATATTAGTCCGTGTTTTGTGTCAATGTTTATAATTTGATCATGTTCATGCCAAAATATTTCAAATATTCACTGTTTACCCCAAATTTCTATCCTCATTAAAGGGGAAACCTTTAAAGCAAATTTCATTTAGACCTTTAGAGGATATTAAAACTCTTAATTCATTCGGCACTGTTTAAAAGAGCTGTAAGTTTACTAAAAACACTAAAAATGGCATCAGAAAGTTCGGATTTTTCTGTTTTTGTCTTGCTATGATGCCGGAGGATCCTCCTCTGTTTCTGATATTTAATGGAAAATCAACAGTGGTCAGTTTTTCAGCATAAAGAGCAGAGGGTGAGCAGTGTTTGGAGGCTGAGCAGGCACAGTGAGAGACGGTTTTTAAACTGTAGGGTGCAGCAGTCGTCTTTCAAACAGGACAAGCTGGAAGCAGCCGCAGAGCCGAGCCGAGCACAGAGCTGGAGGTGGAGGAGGCAGAGCAGACCGAGGCCTGAACATAAGAACCACTAACGCTCCGAAATGAAGAGGAGGAGGAGGAGGAGGTGGAGGAGAGAGGGGGGTGATGTGTAATTACAGACTACATACCAACACCCCGCCGTAATTTACATTACTTGATGTCATGGAAAAATATTAGATGAAGATTGTTTTTATCCGCAGTCAGTAACACGACAGAGGGAATCCAGGCGAATGATGCAAGATGGGAATTTGTTCTCACACACACACACACACGCACACAGAAATGCACACATATCTAACAGGCCACTTGACCACTTAAGTTGCAGTGATTATGCCATTAACTGACATGAACCTTCAGCCAATTCACAGCGTCACTGACGAGCAGCCAATCACGGGACGAGACGGACGTTTGGCGTTTCGCATACAGGCTGCTGAATGAAGCGATTGATGGAAAAGGCTGTTGCAGTTAAGAGCAGCTCCTTCGATTGTTGCTTTCATTCTGTTGTTCTTTTCTGTCCGTCATACTGTCGGTTCATTTAACACGTTTTTTTTTAATCTCACGTTACTGTCACTGCACTCGGTAACTTAACCCAGATCTATACTGATATGAGGGAGGACAGCCGTCATGTTTTAGCTCCAAACAATAACTGAAACTCTCTAAACCTTCTATGTTTACAAGTATGACTACAACTACAGAGGTAATGCTGAATTATTTAGTTCATAAAACATCAGAAAATAGCAAAAAAAAAAATTATTAAAAAACATATTCACTTCAAATAGCTTGTTTTGTGTGAGTTAAATATCCGATTTACAATGACAACAACAGAAAAATCTGAATTCTTGCAAAGTAATTGACTAAAATTTCTAATCGGAATATATAGAATGATTTAATTAATTACATGATTCATGCTGTGAAACTTTTAAACAATTAATTTACATAAACAGTATTGGGCGATTTGTTGGTTTGGAAAAATGTGTGAAGAAATATTAAATATTATGTTACGAGTTTCTAAACTTGTTTTTCCATCCGGTAGCTGCATTTCTTTTTTTAGCTGCCTTTAGTTTAGATGACAGCACAGGTCACAGATTTAAAATGGTTTATTAATTTAGAATCTAAGTGTCTATAAAATCCTTTTTTCTGAGGAACGTGTTTAAATAAGTCCCAAGTTTTCACTGCATGTCACATTGTTTTTTTTTGGGATGAATAAACCAAACTAGCTGAAAGTAATCACATTCCACGGCTGTTTCAGTATTTCAGGGGATTACATGGCTGCTTACAATTACAAGCAGGTAGCCACTAATCTGTACTGATTCATTCTGAGAGCAGCACACTCATGCAGAGAAAGCTTTCTCGAGGTGTTTGCTATGGAGAAGGTGTTCGGGCTGTTTACTGCTCGTCTTATCAGTGATACTGTTCAGAACGAGACCAGAATCGGTCCACTTTAGCAAAGGGGCAAAGTTCAAGTGGGTCTGAGGGTATTGATTTTGAGAAGTTTATGCCAAATATTGTGAGTGAAGCAGTTGAATCGTCTCTGAGCAGAAATATTTACAAGTTTGATCTGCTGCTTGATGTCCAGACTGACGACTACAGCCCAAACATACGGTGTCTGCAGCTTCTGTTTTCTAACTTGAATGTAAACACGGTCATCTTCGCTCCTCTAGAAACTCATCGTGACACTGATACTAAATCAAACAATTAGCCCTTCATGCTTTAGTCTACAAAACATCTTCTTTTCCCTTCCACCAACAGCCTGGTATGGAAGCCTTGAAGTGACAGGAGTCAATTTAAACCATTATATTAAATTTCTTTGAAAAATATGTTTATATAGCGTCAGACTTTCTGCACTTATTCTGTACTCCACTCTGAAGTTTTATTACCATATCCTAAAAGAATTAATAAAAACATTGTTTAGGGACGTTGTGTTTGCATGGTCACCAGGTTGCCCCTATTGTTTTTAATTTCATGTGTTCTTCTGCACACATCACTGTATTGTAATTATTACTTCATATTATTCATTAAAACAAAAATGCTTGTTATAATGGAAAGTGAAGAGAAAATGGCTGAAAAATGAGAAATCAAATAAACAAATAAATGTTTTAAAATTATATTTTCACCTTCACATTACACTATATATATATATATATATATATATATATATATATATTTATACTTTTTAATAATAAAAGCCAATGATCACCAATGAATTCATGGTTTAAAAAGAACGATGATCCCTTGTCATATATCATACACACATATGGGAAATTAAATTTCAATTTGATTGAATGCTTTCAATTTAAAGTCTGTCCTGGACTTCCATACCCGAAGGCCAGCACCACATATGAGAACATTCTTTTTTCAGCCGGCTCTTACCTTTTCATCTTCCCACTGCTGAACCAGCACCTGAAAAAAGACAAAAGGTAGAGTCTCTTTAAGTACACAGTCTACAAATGACACTGACACTGACGTCCACAGCGGCTGTCACATGAAGAAGACGCATTAGTAAATAACAGCGGGTTGATAACGGTGAAAATGCACCATCAAATGTACTTCATAATGCTTTACGGCTGCCATTCGCTGACATTTATATATCACTTTTTAGTGGTGGGCCAATGAAACGCTGGCTTTGAAATAAAGTCGGCCATGATTCATGTCTCTGCTGTGTCAGTCTTACATTAATATTATGACCATATCCATCATGTCGGCCATCTATAATGAACAGATGCTGTAAAACACAATTTGGCATGACAAGAAGGAGAGGTGGAGGGAGAGTGTTTCATTGATGGCAGTGCGTTGCTGGGCGGCGGAGCTCCAACCAGCATGAATCTGCACAAGAAGTCGAGAATTTTCCTTTACTCATGAAATCCTGAACGCAAGGTGACAAGAGTTTTAACAGCAAAGAAAGAAAAATAAACACGTCAGAGCATTGGTGCTGTAGCTACTGAAACCTTGATCAAGTGACTGTATCTTTGTCGTCAATCAGTCGAACAATAAAGGTTTTTTTTTGAGGCATCTAGCTCAGTGGGTCCCACAGTCTTGTGACAGGTTGTACTGACATCATTTCCTTCTTAACTTGTTAACCATTTAGCTTGGGACCTCTTGAGTTTTAAAGAGAAAGGATTTTTGGATTTGAGCTTATGGATTTTGAGGAAAGCACAAAGAGGGGAAACTCAATTTATCTCGTGACCTCTTGGAGAAGTCCTGAAACCCCCGGGTTGGCTAGCAACTGGTTTTGGTCACATGTTATCACTGTTATCTGAACAGTTTTAACCTAAATGCGTGCACATCTTTTGACCTGCACATTACCAAAACTGCTGGTAAACAGGTCTGTTTCAACTTGAGGCCTTGGGATTTTGTGCACCTCACAATGCCTCAGACTGGTTGGGAACAACTGGCCTAGGTTAGATACTGTCACTACTAACAAAGACGTGTCATCTTTTGACCTGAAAATAAGCAAAACTATAATTGGTGGTTTGTTTAAACTTTGAGGTCAGGCATTTTCCATTTGAATAGTTGGATTGTGTATATCTTAAATGAAGACTGCATGCAGATATACAGGAAAAAAAACGTTCCTTGTAACGCCTACAATCAATTGATATAAAGTCAGTGAACAGTTTTAGACAGTTTTAGTCTAAAAACTTTTTTTTTCTCTTTCCATATTTATCTCAGCTTTGGTCAGGATGCCTGTGTCTTTGACCTGTAATGATTTTGCATTTGAATCGCTGGATTTGCTCTCAAACGGGGAGAGTGTAGGTGTGAGGAAGTATGTGGAAATTTATTGATCAAATACGTTGCTAAACTGACCTCCGACCCGAAGAGAGAGCATGAATCAAACTGACTCCATCTGTTGTCAAAACACCATTTAAGAAATGAAAAGAGGTTCAAGACGAAGGTAAATGCTGCACTTCTTGTTGCTGTGCATGATAATGTTTCCATTATCAGTCCTCCCATAAGGAAAACTGAGGGCTGAGGGTTCACATCACACCCTGTACCAAAAATACTCCCCAGCTCCAGCACTATATTTGACCAGCAGTGTAGTATTTTGTGGCCAGACCACATGCAGTGGTTGTAGGTGTCTTCTCTCATCTTACACTGTGGGCAGAGCCTGTACTTTCTCATGTCTTCGACTGGGAGTCTTGTAGTTGGTGCTGATTTCTTCTCTATGCTGCTGCTCAAACAGATTCTTTCTGCATTTTGCCAGATTTCACGCCACGTCTCAGCTGTGATTTCTACACCGAGATCGTTCTCCCGCATCTGTTTAGTAGCCTGTGTGATAACGCAGGTGGCGGCAATCAGAACCAGCTCTAATATTTTGAAGAGGAATGGCTGCTTGTGTGTGTTTGTGCGCCGGAGAATGGCCAATAAAGCTCAACTGGGCTTCTAAAAATGAAGTGTGAGTTAAAGTAGAGTCTGTTTTTGAGGCAGGAATGATTCGACGAGACATTTTATTCTTCTCCTTAAAACTGAATGGCACAAGCTGCTGTGCATACGCCGACATTTACACCTCATGCAAATGACTTCATTCATAAATATCCAGGACAGCTGTCAGTTCAGGTGAGATATAAGAAAGAAAAAAGGTCAAATTGAAGCTTTTCTGTGAAAGAAAGTAAAGAAAAGTGCCAGTTATGTGCCAGATTCTACTTTCTCATCCTAAACCCAACCTCTACCCCTTTACACTGCTCACTCTCACAACAGTTTGCCTCTTAAAACGCACTATGTCAAAAATGCTAATTTCCTAAATGTGTTTTCCTGACTGCGTCCGCAGCGCTGATGAAGGTGCATATTTCTCCCTCCACTCGAACACTTTCATTTCCCCTCGCACCCCGCTGAAAATTACACACAGCCTTGTTTTGTATGCAAAGATACCTCCCTTGCTCAGGGAAATTTTATTTGTACGCCGTCTTTCCTGCTAATGCAACAAATGAGAAATGGCGATCCGGGCCTCGGGAAATGCTCAGGCCCGGCAACTGGCACTGTGATGTCTGAGCATAAGCCTCTCCTTTAAAAAAAAGCGTGTTGATTCTCCATACCCCAATATTGACCGACCGTCTCTGTTTGATGTATGCATGCCCCTCACCCCCCTCCACGTACACACACATTCATAAACTCCCCCCACCGCCATGCAAACCCAATGTTTGGGCTTAACTTGTTAGTTCTGCTTCTGGAATAGCTGCTGATGCCCCGAGATATTAGTGTACGATCGACTGTTGTGATGGACTGACCGACTGTCTGTCTGTCGCAGAGTTTGCAAACGCTCACTGTGATGGATGCACTGTAGCATCTAGCGGCACCAACTTTGCCATATGTTCGCATTTGAAAGAAAACATCCGTGGACTGCCCACAATGAACTTTTCTGTAACCTGAGGAATACTTTCTTAATGTAAAAGACAGAATAAGTTTGTCATTTATCATTAAGTGCAAGAGTAAAAACACACCTGATGTCACATTTGGAAGAACTCTAACTTCCACATCTGGCTTTGTTGACATCCTTAAACTTTTTGACACTGATGTATCGGGTGATGCAGCTAATCAGCTCACTCATCCATTTGCTTTGATTGGTTAAAAGGTTGGCTTACCTGATCAATATCTCTCAAGAAACTACAGCCCCCACCATCACACAGTTAACCTTTGTTTGGTGTGAAAATAACTTCAAAATTCAACAGCAATATATTTTTCCAGAAACGATGTCCAAATTTCTCACTGTTGTTCACTGGAACCACTATCTACTAAAGAAAACATGTCCTTTGAAATCTCCTGACAGTGAGCCCGTCCAAATAAAACCACACTATCTGCATGGCGAGGTGCCATTAGAAGGAACTGAGAAAACATGTTTTTACTGCGGTCTGAACTGACCGATGGACCAGGACAACAGAAAGACACAAAGACAGGATATCAAGAATTTTACTTTTAAAGATATATGTATTAATTGCAAGCTGATATGCTTATATAGAGGTGCTATATAAGAAAACTACCAACTATTTAGCTTTTTGAGATGATCGAGTAGCCAGAGAATATTGCGTGCTTTTAGTGGATTCTTGTTTTCAACCAAATGTGACTGAAATTAGGGCAAATATGGCACCAAGAGTTAAATAAACCAAAAACAGCACCTGCTCTATCACACAATACCATGAGTATGTACAGTACGAGACACTGAAAACATGAGAATCTCAGCACAACGGGCTCTTTCTGTGCACGTCCGGTGGGACAGAGTGCCGTTATTAAAACAGAAATATCAACATAACAGATAGGTATCTCCTTCAGATTGAAGATAATCCCCGCTGAGGCTCTGCGCCAAGATATCGAGAGCCGCTGCGAAGTTATCTCACCAGGAAAATATCCTTGTTTACTAAAGTGGCTGAACAGTGTAAACCTAATTACTGTGAACTAGGTCAGAAATCTGCTACTGAGTAAAGAGTAATCAAACTGAATATTTAATGGTGTATACTACCACAATCCCCCCAAAAGCAGACTACACAGTGTCTCTATTTATTTTTACCTTTGCCTAAATTGTTCACAGACTTCCTGCCCGTCTGTAATTTGTTAATCGAATCACCTGATGAGAGTTCTGCAGTCTGGTTGTGATAAAGAAAGAAAGAGGAGGGGGTCTCTATTAATAGATCAGTAGACTTGTGGCCTGCAGATGACAGGAAGAGGGGCCTGTCATGAGGAATGCCTTTGTTATTTTCCATCCAGGGAGGAAATGAATTTCTTGTGATTTTTCAGAAATGCTGCCCGTGGGCGCAGGCGTCGCCGCTTCGAGGCTCAGGGAGAAACAGACTGAAAGAGACAGGAGAGTGAGTTGATGATGTGATGATGAGTGCTTTTCAGTTTCGATGTGCCTGTCGCACAGAGGATTGGTCTCAAAGAAGTTGGGGGACGAGGACGGGCTCGTGCTTAAAAGGTTTGGAGACGGAGCGAGCTTCAGTGTGGGAGGCCCGTCCTTCGCTCCAAAACCGTCTTTGTGAAATCCAAGAACGCATTGTGTCGTCATTTGATGTCCGTGTTGGAGAGCGATGAACACCCAGCCGCTTGCTTTGAACACATCCCTCAATGCAACAACTTTTTCCACGATGGACTCAATCTTTGATGCACGCAGCCAAACCTTGAGCTAATGTATATTGGCGGCAACCATTATTTACAAGTCGTATCGTTATAGTGAAGGGTTCGTCTCAGCTGTAATGAGCTGGGAAGGTAAAACAGCAAAACAGCAGCAACTATTGATGAGTCTTCTCTAGAATATGACGTTTTTGATGGATAATGACGAACTTGTAGCTTTTCAAATATTCAGAGTCCAGTTCATTTGTCCTTTCTGGTAAATTATTGTTCCTTGATACACTCCGCTTTAATTGGTGTTGAGATCTCTCCATTGTCAACGGAGCAGGGTGGGGCTGTTCACACCGAAATTACAAAGTCGATTACCATGATAATAAAATGTGTCCACTCGGTAAAGAGACCATGTGGTCTATGAAAGGACGGCCAGTTCCGCCAGCTCTTATTGGTGTAGTCTGGTTTGGCTGCAGTTTCCCTTGTTCTTGGAACCGGTATCAAATGGCACATGAACACTATAATCGGAGCAATTTTCCAAACATCTTCAACTTCCACTGCACAGAAATGGATCCAGGAGTGCGGCAACAAAACCGGGCCTTATGTCAACTTCTGATTCCAAAACGTTAATGATCTAGATCAAAAGGAGCTTCAGAGACGACTTGCTTTTGTGTTTTCCGAGTCCTTTTCAAACGCTGCCTTTGAAGGTTGAATACATGCCCAGAAAATGGTTTGATTAAACAGGTATGTGGGATGGTTAAACATATTGAAGACACTAATTACTACTGAACGCTCTGTGGTGTGGGGCGCTGGATGAGGATGTGGAGGAAAGGCCGCTGGGCTCAGGCAGAAAGCTGTTTTTTGAAATTGAGCGGATCCAACAAACACAGTCGACATTATTTCATATGAAATTAATGTCATTTGTCTTATTTTCTTCACGGACGGGGAGGTTTGTCTGCCGCGCAGCCTGTGTCAGCTGCTGTGCAGGGGAGACCCACTTCCAGCCAGTCTGAGGGTAAAGGGAAGATAAACACACACTTTGGAAAAGGATTTAACTTTCTTATTGTTTTTTCAGAGTTGACTGACAGACTGGTTCTACTGCGCACTCAAAGCTTTGTGAGTAGCAGTCAGCTCTTAGTAGGGTTTTGCTACCCAAGCTAACACCCAATACTTTGTTGGGCCATTTTGTAGTAGGACGGTTTGTGATTGGCTCGGTTGGGTAACCTTCATACTGATGCAAGCATCAGTATGAAGTCGTGTCTCGTGTTGTATTCGCAGCTCCCTGTGGGAGAAAAAGACAGAGTGTAGAAGATATGTTTTATTAGTCAGACAAAATTAAGGTCAGTGATAAAGAAAAAAAGTAAAAAATATAGCTCTGGGTCTCGGGCCTCATATTAGGTGGTACCATTCAGACTCAGTTCTGTCATGTCTTATGTATTAGAGTCAGTTTTAGGTCCAGAAGTCTAGAGTTTATGGACTCTGTTTGCCCTGGGTTTTGCCTCTCAGGCTAGATACAGGAAGCCCATCTGATAAGGATCTTGCCGGAGCCACATGCAGCCTGACAGGAACCTTTGAATACTCTACGCAGGGTGGAAACACTTTTTTGGGCTTTGGTTGGTCGTTAAGATGTGAACACAGCTTTATCTCGGTCTCTATCAGGGAAACTAAATGTTGCGTCCAGTCACAGTATTCATAACATATAAACTAATGACACACTGCTGATTCTTTTATTAGACACGCAGATGGTACAATGACTAAATTCATTTTAATTTTTTATTATTGTATAAATGTTAATAATTTGAATGCGGGCAAATGCAGAAAGGGGCGATCACGTAATCGGTCTGCTTGAGGAACTCGCGGAACCATGTGACCTTTGACATTTGCTGTAATGTTTGTACACAAACTCTGATTAGTGACTTGTGAATTAAAGTCTTTTTTTCCATGTGGTGTTTACAGTCTTATGTTGACCTCCTGTACAAGCTCTACATGAATAATTACTTTAAAAGACTACACACGAATGCACAGTTGTGTAATTATTCATCGTTTCGAGCCATTTTGATTTAAATAAATCATAGGTGAGTCCCTCCTCTGACCCCCCTTGGCGTTTGACTTTGGTTTAGGTCCCTCTTTGCACGATTCCTCTGCTGTGATGTGGACCGAGAACACTTTTGACACATCTCTCGAAACACACTTCTAATTTGTCCCCCAGGCGCTGGTTATGACGCGAGCTGACACTGAGGTCTGACAACATGACTTCTTTCCTCCTCTGGCCAAAGCTGCCGCAAAGCTGCAGCCTCACCCGCCTCCAGACTGGAGAATCGGGGTGTCTTACGATTGAGTTGTTCCCCTCCCCTTTTGGGACATCGGTTCGAATTAACGCCACCGCCGTCTGACTCTTTAGGCATCGCCGCTGACAGCTGGAGCGCTCACACACACCAGGTGCTTCTGTCGCTGCCGAGGTGCCTATGACACCTACCTGTTTTTTAGCCCCCGACCTGTCAAGGGAGCCAGATTTAATTAACGTAATGATCAAAGCAGGAAAAGCAAGTTTAGCCCTGAGGTAGCAATCCCAGTGAGCCGCGCTCGCTTGCTAATTATTTAGCATTAAGGTAGACGGCACTTAGGCATACATGACTACTTCAAAGATTTGATTGGGGTTTGGTTCGTTACAACAGCAAAGCGCCTGGAGGAGCCGGTGGTGACATCAAAACATCAGTGTGGATAAATCTGCTGGTGTAAAGCATCTCGCTCTCAGCCACCAGGTAACCTTTCTTTATCCTCTCTGACAACGCCTGTTCACAACAAACATCAGCTGTGTGAATTTAAATGAAGGGACGCAGGGGCAAGTTCAGGATGCGATGGAAGCGCGAGATGAAAGTTTTATTTTAGGGCGCGGAGAGGAGAGGCTGAGCGCCCTCGCCGCAGTTTAAGGTGACCCAGAGGGACGGCGTGCTGCTGCCACAGCTCGTCAGCTGTGGCCTCAAATGAACTCAGGGGGAAGGATGAAAAAATAATAAAAGTACATTAAAAATACATCAATTAAGCTGTCGAACTCATGTGGTTACAGGCAATAAGCATAATCAGAATTCTTTTACATTTAGTTTTGCTGTTGTGATTACTTTATTCAACTTTAACTCATGTGCTCAATTTCACGGTTTTGTTGGACGGAGCTGTCAGGACACAGAAACTCATGTTGTACGGTCAAGCTGACTTGAAGATGTGAAGACTGAATTTAGTGTAAAGTGCATTAAATGATGGGTTTGGGGTCAGAAGCCAAAAAGAGTTATTTTTTGAAGTGATGCCCTGAGGCAGGTGTCACGATTGGTGAGTTTGGCCGGCCCCATTTCTACTTCTACTGCTCCAGCTGTTATTTGTTGCTGCTTTCATCGAAAATTTCGGTTTCCAAGCGGAAAAAAGGTCCATTAAGCTTCTCCTTTTGGGACAGTAACAGACAAATGAAGTGAGTACAATTCAGATTAAGTCATTCTTCTTCTATTTCACTTTTGCTTTTATTCACTTTTGGAAGATCTGTGGTTTGATATGTTGTAAACCAGGCAGAATGGACATTAGTGGAGTCCAATGATTACGCTGTTTGCCAGCAACCACCGTTTCTGCCACTGCCAGGAAAAACTGTTTCTTTCCAAGGCTGTTTCAATGACGAATTCAACAATTCTCCCTGTAATTTTGGACAATATAATCCCTCAATTTGCATAAAACAAACTGTTGTTCATTTTAGTTTGTATACCAGAGATCTAATGGAGTCGAAATCCCGGTGGTTGCATGCAGAGTTTAATATCTTCCATTTTATAAAGTCTTAGATTTTTTAATGCTGTGCAGTTTTTTACCGTGAATTTAGGATTTAGGTAACGTCTGAGAAAAAACCCTGGGCTGAGAAACCTTGACACATTTTTGTCCATATGTATATTGACTGTCCACGATCTCTTGAGAGAGATGCTGTATCTTTGAAACACATTACGACAAGTACATGTGGTAACTTACTTCCTGATATTGGGCGGTCAGGTGTCTGTTTCTGCCTCAGGAGTGCAGTTTGGGTTTTCATGCTCTAGATCTAAGCAGGGATTATCGGAAAAGCCCTTCTGCCTGGAAGACATCCTCTGCTTAGAGTCATCATCCATTGACAAGTTCCTTGAATCTGAGCATGTGTCTGCCTCTGAATCATCAGCCTGAGTCCAAAGACAAAAGATTGTATTTATCTGTTTATCTGGGTCCTTGGTAGATGCCACGGTAGAGATTTTCTGCTAAGGTATGGAAGCGGATATAATTGATTTCGAGGGCTTTAAGTTAATGACCATTGCATATTTTAAACTTCTGGGCTTGACCGAAGCACCAATCAGTGTGAAAAGCCAATATAATTATGAGTTAAATTAATTTGGGGTTCTGCAGAGTTTGTTGTCTCGTTGGATGAGTAAAAGCAGGCCTCCAGCCATCAGTGTAGCCGGGTCTTTCCCTCCGGTGTACGACATGAATAGACAAGAAAAGAACAGCACTCAGACTGACACACAGGGCTCTCATTGAATCATGTGAACTAAGACAGGGGGAATTTCTGATAGCCCCCATTTCTGTGCACAGCCGTAGAGACAAAAGACCTCACTGTCTGCTGCCGTGGAGCCGCGACTTACCTCCAGGCACTGCCAAATAAAAAAAAGAAAAAAGAAAAAGAAAAAAAAAAAGAAAGGAGAAAGGGAGAGAAACGACCTCCTGGTTTTGGGACCTGAGCAGTTGCCCATTGTTCCACTTAAAATGAAAATCCCTGCTCCTCCACTGGGGCCCCCAGTAACCTGTTCGTATGCAGCTGGTGACCACCTGTGGAGCAAGTCAAATTAGGGAAGGATTCCTACTGTTTCTGTTTATTGTCTGCAGGTTTTTGTGTGTGGTATTGTGCTTTGGTCCTTTGCAATGGTAGAGGAGGTGGATTGGCCGGCAGGAGAGCCAGTGACCCCCCAGAGGCTTTTTGTTTTGTTGCTCAAATCATCAGGTTTTCTTCTTTTCGCTGTAGCAATAACGCAGCTCTTATCATATTCGGCTGCTTGTGCTTGGACTGATGATTGTTGCTCACGGAGGGAAGATGAGGTTTGGGTACAGTGTTGTAAAATTAGAATGACTTTCAAGAGGCAATTCTGTCAAGAGGAAGAGGTGAATCTGCCTTGACATCTGATTTCGTTCCAGCGGTTTGATGTTCTAGTTTTATATATGTCGATAAGCAAAAACCTTACGTGACAGATTCTTGGCGCCTGAGAAGGATCTCAGAAAACGTACATGGACATCAGATCTCTTGTGTGACTATCTTTAAATCCTTTAAAAAAGATGGAGATGAGACATGACCCACGTCCGTTTTTCCCTCAAATTATCCAATTTGGCCTTTATGAGATCCCATAGCCCGGGAGCCTAGAATTCCTTTTTCATCCAAACAAGAGTTGCTCTTGTTTTCCGCTGCGACCATTCGGCACGGAGATAGAGAACAGATATTAATCATCATTTGGACACACCGAGGAAAAAAAAAAAAAAAAAAATCACTTATGGGTCACAGAGGAATGAGTCAGTATTGCAAAACTGCAAAACACGGTGGCTCTTTGTGTCCGTTTCCCGTTCCCAGGAATGTGGCTCGTCTTATGACTTGAGGTGGGGTTGGGGAGGTGAATGACATCACCGGTTGTGCTCACATTTAAATTCTGACACAGTGGCACCTTGTGTTCCTATTCGCCCCCCCCCCCACCTCCCCACCATCTCCTCTCTGAAGCCCGGATTGTGCTCGGCTCTGCCTTTTCTTTCCCCCCTCAAAGAATACCTTCTTTTCTCTCGCTCCTCTTAAGCAGCTGCCTGCGTATGAAGTGGAGAAAATGACACTCCATCTCATGATGAATGGTACTTGACCCCTGGAACCCGTGCATGTGGAGCTCACACGGAGACGCATTTACATAAGCCAGGAGATCTCACGCACGCACTTGTTTACATCCGGGGGAAAAAAAACACGCGATGTGGACGCTCGCCGCCGCTAAGGTGCTGCAAATGAAGATTAAATATTTGTTGATCAACCTCGGCTGCGAATTGGACAACCTTTACCGATGCTTTCCCCCCCTCTCAGCTCCCGCTTCTTGGTTTGACACACATCCGCACTGGTGGGGTTGCCTCACTGAGAGCCCCTTTTGTTACATGATTAATTACTCTGAGCAACAGTTATGGCGGGATTAACAATTAGCTAGACCTGTCAAACAGTCAGTCTAAGATGGCAGACTAATTGAGCGGCTGGTTGGCCATTGTGTCCCAGTATAAGGCCAAGGAAGTGGGGATGGTTCACAAGCCTTTCATCTCTTTTACAGGCCTAATACCACAGCAGAAAAGGGTCCGCTATCAGGCACGGCGAGCTCGGGTAATTTTTCATGAATATTCATATGCCTACTCTATCTGCAGTGAACTTTACAAAGTTACCTTCATGGTGCATGTTCTGGAAGTCTCTCTGCTAGAGAGGATGTTCACTCGCTGTAAAATGTTGCACACGCTGCAAAAAATGTCCCATCACAAGGAGTAACTGGCTCTATCTTTTAGCCTCAAAGCTGAAAATCACACTGTTCGTGTCCTTTTCTTGAAACTAAAGCAGCAGCTTGGTCTCAAGATTTTCCACCATCATTTTCTAGTAAATGCCTGGAGCCCTGCAAAGAAGACACAAAATATCTGACGCGATCGCTTAACCAAACGCAGTCAGCGTAGCGCGCGGAGATGATGAGCCGATCTCCGGACTCAACTCATCATGTATCATCACACTAACAAAGACGAGAAGAAAAGAAAAAAAAAAAAAAGATCAAGTCAAGGCCAACTCCGGCCCAACAAAGAGAAAACAACCCGAAGTTTCTTTTGAGCCAAGTTTTGGATGAGAGGAAAAAAAAAGAGAGAAACCTGCAAGGCCACACAACTGAAGTGGCTTCCTCAAAGAGTTTTTATCCACGGTGTCCATGGGAAGAACCCCAGCGGAACAGCTGCAACGGCAAGCCATGGCTCCTCATGAAAGGTTTTGCCTGGAGGCGGGGGGAGGCGAACGACTTGAACGTGAAGAAAGTCAATTGTTCCCCCGCTGAAAGGCAAAAAGCCCAGGAGGAGCTGCACCATGGTGTGTGGGACATATCAAAATATTTGACAGACTTCAGCATTATGAAAAACCTTCGTCCTCTTTTTTTTTTTTTGGAAGAGGAGGGTGTGTGTGTGTGTGGGGGGGGAGTTTGTTTTTCAACCCACCACCGACCCGTCACACTCCCATCAGGCCCCCTGACTGCCCCATGTCATTGTTTGGGCCCTGAGAGTTCAAAGCGGGCCCTTTAGGAGCCGCTCAGTGTGCGCTGACACCATGTAATGAAATTAGTAGTTCTGGCTAAACAGGTTTCAATCAAAGAGTCCGAGCCAAGACCTAGTGCCCACTGTTCATGAATCACCTCTTTCACTGACTTATGGCAGACAGTCTGGCACATTGTTACTCCTTTCATTGACCCATCATTCAGCCAGGTAGTCCCACCGAGAGTAAAACACTGTTTCCAAAGGGAGACCTGGCTGAGAGCGCGGCAACAACAACAACAAATGACATGTGATAATGGAAACAAAAACTCGGTCTTAAAGGTCGGATCTTATAATTAAAAGGGTCAGTTCACCCGAATTGAAGTAAAACTCTCTTACTCTCTATTCTCTTACCTACAATTACTTTTGTCAAGCCGTATAATGACAAGCTACATCTGAAAAACAAACATGTCATTCCACAAAAAAAGTCCTGTTTACTTTCTGTGTGCAGTTTTCAAATCTTATTTTCTTAAATAGAATCTGGAAAATAAAACTATTTGAACGCAAAGCAACTTGTTTGAGGTATTTTCTACAATAAAGTTTCATTTTTCTTGATCGCAGTGCAACGACGAGTTTCTAAATGTAGAACAAAATAAAAGAGAATCTTTGAAAATTCTGAAATCAAGTTGATTTGTGATGGAAACAGGTCAATACACCCGTCTGGTATTAGCAGATTTTCGGCTGCAAAAATTATTTTATAATCTGTTGATGTGCAACAAATGTGTGAAATATTGTTAAAGGTCCCATCTTCAAATTGTTTGTGAGAAAGTCCAAAACCCAAAATGAAAAGTTAAAGTGAATTTGAGAAGCTAAAACGACAGAATATTCAGTTGTTTCGCTCAATAAATTACAATTAAAATTAAATTAAATTAATTATTATAAATTCAATTTAAATTGTTGTGTCTATTGTGTCCATGGATTCACAAAGACTATCACTTAGTGAATCCCGACATGATCCTGGTAAGGGAGGAAAAAGAGCCGTTTCTTGGTCACCACATGAAAAGTTCATCTGGTGCGGGGAGAGAATGCGACTTGTGACTCGTCGTAGCTCTGCAGGTCTGAGACCTGCTGCAGTCACGTTAACGTACGGTTAGCGGCGGCTGTTTCATGTTTATTTACTGAACGCCGTCATCAAACGCGTTCACCTGGAGCTTCCACGAGCCGCAGGAAGGCGGAATTATCCTCTAATGCACAACACATGTACAACTGCCGCTGCATTAACAATGGCCTCCACAGTGTACCGCTGCTTATCATGTATGTGTGTGTGTGTGTGTGTGTGTGGAAGGAGAGTGAGCCTGTGATGCATGTGTTTACATGTGTGTGTTCATGCCTCTGCGTGATGCATGTGTTTATTTGTGTGCGTGTGTGTGTGTGTTTTGTGCGTTGTGTGTGTTCTCGCCTCCAGCCTTGTCTCCTGAGCCTGCCCCCCACCCCCCTCTCCTCCTACACACACACACACACACACACACACACACACACACACACCTAAAACTGATGGCTTTGAATCACTGGCAACCCTGCTGCTAATTTATTTGTGCTGAGCATTATGGGAATTAATGTACCTGACATTCAGTGACAACAGCCGGCGCTTTGTGGCCCTTTTTACATTTCAACACATTCCTGCCATACACATGGCTGCCTGCTGAAAAACGTCCATCTTCCCACCTAGCTGAAAAGAAAAACACACACACACACACACGCACGCACACACACACACACACACACACACACACACACACACACACACGGCAGGCTCTGAACCTCTAGGTGCAGGAGGCTGTTAGCGGTGGCTGATGATAGTAGCAAAACATTAACATAATAATTAGTGTCTTGTAATTGTTTCATTAAAACCAGTTGTTCCATTTCTCCTCTTGTTCTCCCAGAAGATGCGAGACGGAGTTTGGACGTCAGCCAAAGGGAGGGTCGGTCCACGTTTGTACCCACTCAAGATGTTAGCCTGCTCGCCGGGAAGCCGGGGAGGCTGTCAGCGGCGGTGGCGGGTGGCGGGCATTGCCACTCTGGCCATATGTGGGGACAAA
>NW_019525403.1:1245228-1247884 GCF_002814215.2 Seriola lalandi dorsalis | reverse complement strand
GGGGGGGGTGGGGTGGGGTGGATGACTTAGGGCTCACGAATTCATGATGTGAAAGAAACTGGAAACTGGATTTATTGACTTTAAACCTCCTTCAATCTACTACAAGAGCCGATTTTCAACAATGAAGAGGCTGAAATGACACTAAATATTTTCCTCCAGCTCTCCTGTGATCCCGCTTGTCAAAAATAAAAGCCTGCGTCGCATAAAGTTGCTCAATAATGAACCAAATCCTGTATATTATGTCAGTTCCTTTAAAAGGTCACATAGCGTAATCGTATTGAAAGCTGGCAGTTCATTTAGAAGCTGCAAATACATACACAAGCGATCATGCATATACAGTGGCTGCCTGGCTGTGAAGTGCTTTCATTCACTCAAGCTCTCTCTCTCTCTCTCTCACACACACACACACACACACACACACACACACACACACACACACACACACACACACACACAGATTTGAGCCAGCCCTAATTAGCATTTTAAAGAGGAATTCCACTCGTTTACCGTTCAGTACATGCCAGTCCACATTTGTGAGCGTGATCGAGTCTTTCTAAAGTCACCGACTACAGGAGTGAAACCTGTAATGTCATTAACATTTAAATTATACAGCAGCTCCTCTGTGCGTGCGTGACAGACTGATTCTGTGGGCCCACAAAAGCTGATTGAGTTGTATTTCACATGTATAAATCTATACATCTGCACCCTTAGTCAACTTTCCTGCTTCGGGTCAGTCAGAGAAGCAGCATGAGGAAGGTTTTAAAGAGTTTAAAGCATCACTTTGAGACTGTGTAAAGTTTAGATGATGAATGATGGAGGGATCTGAATGAGATTTAAACGAGGGAAGCTTCGATTTTTGACACATTTCGGGAGGAGAAACTTTGACATTTGACAATAAACGAACAACAATAATCTCGACATGAAGTTCACTTACTAGATTTTCTCTGGAAGTTTTTTTTCGACCTCATTTTCAGGCGTCATCAGCCACTGGAGTTTGCTCTGTTGTCATGGAGATGGCTCAACAGTCGTCACATGACCTATGTGTGGAAATAAATTAAAAGAAGGTTGGTCAAACAATTATTTTCAAGGTCAAGAATGAGCTTTCATGTTCTACTTTTGAAACAACACAAATGAAAAAGTAATTTGTTTTTTTTCATAATATCTTAATGGACATCATGAATTTGCCCCTTTACTTCCTTACAATGATCTAAATCATGTTAAATGCTGTTTGCTGCAGGACAGGAATATTAATAGATGATGATTCTAACCTGCTGGAGCTGCGCACACAGATTCCCAGGGATAATCACAAACATTTCAGGTCTCACTTCCAGTCTGACCTCCAGATAAAGTGGTTTATATAATCTGGATAGACTCTCTCATTTACAGCCCGAGTGCCCCAGACCTCAGTTATCAACCTGGTGAGTCCAACGTTATCATAAGCAGAAGAAATGACTGGAGAAATAAAACCTAATCAGTATGAAACACAATGTCCCTGTAAAGACTCACTGTTTTCCAGGAACAGACACTTCTGATGTTGGCATACAGTACAGCATGTATGTTGCCAAGGATTGTTTCATACGTTTATTGAAACCATACCAACCCCAGCTTGAAGTTAGTGTTGGAATTATTGTCTTTTAAGTCACTTTTCTTCGCTCACTTTGAAAGAAAACGCAGTTTAACAAACGTAAACACGGAGGAGACAAACAGCTCCGGCAGCTTTGCAACAAATGTGCAAAATTTTGTTTCCATTTTCCTGCAGTGTTTTTGTACATACATGTTCTGCCAGACAACCTCTCTCTCTCTCACTCACACACACACACACACACACACACTGCTGCTGCTGTTGTTGGTCTGCAGCTGCGTGCTCTCCACTCCATCTCTCTCAGTGCAATACAGTGAGGAGGCACAGGAGGCAATAAGAGGCATACGTCTCATTGGCCAAGTCTGGGAGGGGTGGAGAGAGTGTGTGTGTGTGTGTGTGTGTGTGTGTGTGTGTGTGTGTGCATGACAGCCTGTGTCACACCACCAGATAGTTAGATACCACCGCCGGGGATTTGACATTTAGTGTTTTTTGACAAACTTCTGACGACCGTCTCCCGCAGATCATTATCAAAGCATTGCTGTCTGTATAATCAAGATGAATGCTCCCGAACACAACGATGATCATTTTGTGGAGGAGCAACTCTCGAGGATCCGACGAGGGAGGGGGTGCTGGGAGGGTGGGGGGTCTGCATCACTTGGGCGTGCTTAACACATACATTTCCATTTTCCCAAAGACAGATCTGTTGGCAGCGCAGATATAAAGCGACACCCTGGTGCTGACAATGTTTCTGTCAACTTATTGAATCCTCTGCAGGAAAAAAAGGGGGCAATCTCGGAGGCAGAGCGCAATCTAAAACATTGATAAATAAATATGGGAGATATGAATATGTTTGTTTGTTTGTTTGTTTGCGCTGGGTGTCGTTTTAATCCCCGCTCGCCTTAGAAATCTCCCCAAAGACTGATTGGTGTCATGCACTGCAATTAACTCCACGAGCACCGTCTATAAATCAACTTCCTGAACTCGGCGCGGAGGAGATGATGTTTTTGAAATTAGCACCATCCGCCGCTTGTATTGTGGGGGGAGGGGGCAGAGAAGAAGACGGGATGAGAAAGG
>NW_019525403.1:1228206-1245208 GCF_002814215.2 Seriola lalandi dorsalis | reverse complement strand
GGGTTGGTGGTGGGAGATTTTCAAAATAACGGCCTCTCTGATATCTTATATTCAGAAAACACGCAGAAACAAGTTTCACAAAATCACGTTCATTCTTCAACGCGCCGCGGGGGTTAACGCACCCGTGCTCATTTTCTTGACGTTTTGAGTGGCGAGCGCGCTTCTTTATTTTAACTGATCGTCTGTTTGGTTGCAATTGAAGCGTCGGCGCCTCCCTCATATTCACCTCCTGCGCTTTCACCGCATTATGAGCCATGAGTCGCTGTCACTGCCTTCACAGAAGAGAAACATTTAGGTCAATTATCATTCCATTCAGAATCATGCTTGACTACTTAGATTAAGAAAAACACTTATTTGCCCACATGGTCCAAGCAGAGTAATATTTCTCTGACTGAGACCAGCGTATCAAGAGAATGCTTTATTGCTTTACTTATTCATGTTTCATTTGCAATTCCTTGTGTGAGTGTATGTTTGCATCCTCAAATATATACAGTGTGTGTTTGTGTGTGTGTGTGTTGGTGTGTGCATTCCCTTGCAAGTGCAGCTGATAACGCTAATCCTGTTTACTTCTCTTTTCCTCTCTCCTCAGTATTTCAAATATACCTTATGCCTTTTCTCGACTTCAAGGCGTATCCGTGGAGGAGAACGCGGGCCCCTGCCCCGGCGATCCAGCACACACACGCACGCACACACACACACACACACACACACACACAACACACACACGCCAGAACAAAGGGAGTCCCCCCATATTCGATTCCCTCTCTGAATATGTAAAACACAGCAGCAGCAGCAGAGTCAACGCTGAGAAATTACCAGAACTATCTGGGCCATTGACAGGCCTCCCCTGTGGTCAAATGGGCCACGGCTGTGTTTGGTAAGCGCCCCCTCCGCTCGGGTTTCTGTGGCTCTTCGTAGATAACCAGCAGGGAGGAGACGCACTCGGGCAAGCTCTGGCAATCGGGTATGGGGAATTCGGACGAGTGTGACTGTGATGATGCGCTCTACCCTTAAAGCTTTTTTATTTTATTTTTGTATTTTTTTATAAATCTCCTCTGTTAAAGGGGCAATATGAAATCTGTTTTATTGCACCGAAAAGGACGAAATGACTGTAATTTTATCTGTTGGCGGTTGATGGGGTCATTGATCAATACTAGTGGCTCAAACTTCACCAGCTGAGAATAGTGGTTTTCAAAATTCACTTTCTGGCTCCTGCTCTGTTGTTACAAAAATCTGCATTTGTAGTCTAAAAAGAAAGTTGTTTTTCCTATTACCACATGCTGTGAAACAGCAATCCCTCACCTCCTGACTGGTTGCAGTTGTGACCGGTTCAACCTTCTCAGATTGTTTGATTAGAATCAGTTTTAGCTTTGTTTGGCATTTTGGCTTCTGATGCTCCTGAAAGAAACTATGTCAACATGTGCGGTTGGAAAAACTTCCATTTGTTGCTTTAAATACGGCAGCTAGCAGGAAAAGCATTAGCCACCACGGCTAAAAGACAAACAACCACCTACAGAAAGAGAACTCAGAGCAGTATATAGACATTGATCAACTTAGAAAAGACTCAGACTTTCACTTTAAATGAAGGCCTTAAAAGGGTAGATTATACGTGGAGGTGCTATGGTAAATATACATGTATGTCATAAGGTTTCGATAATTCTGTCCTTTTAGGTGATGATATTTTGAACCATTTGTGATTCCCCTGACCCGTTGGCACCGCTGCGGCCCCTTTTTGGCTCGCCAGCGGCGTCAGGGGAGATCCTGATTCACAGAGGCCATGGCTGCTCCTCAAACCCGCCGGCAGATGCTCCCTCTCTCCTGCCTCGCCAGCCGGCAACGTGCCTCCTCTGACATGCCTGTGTGTCTGTCTGTCTGACTCAGTCTGTCCATTCGTCCGTCCATCTGTCCATCAAGCGAGTGAAGCCTGAAACCTTGATTATAAACATGCACACTGGCATTTAAAGGGGAAGTAAGTTGGGTATTTGCCTCTCTATAGGACATACATGGTCCTAGATATAATATCTAAAATTAGGAAAAAAGATCCATGGAAGGCAATATGTTCCCATGAATCATTTATTGGCTGACGTGTTCCAGTGCCCACGTTGGCTGATGAATGATTGATGGCAACATGTTGCAGTTCTGAGCCCTTTTTCTGTTTCTGGATATTTTTAAACCAAAACTTTAATGTTTAGGTCAATTACAAACCACTGCACCTCAATGAGTTTTAAAGCCGCACAAATGAATACTTTCTACATGAACAATGGGTCAAAAAGGCTGTGTGTAAACGCTCTGCAGAGCGATACACTGTCTTTCAGCTGATTGTTTTGGTTTTCTGGCCCACAACTTTTCTGTCGACACTTTCATCAGAGATGTTTCCAGCAGCAGAAAAAGCTCAATTCAAGTTAGAATATCTGGATAAAATCGACAGCATTGCACAGAGAGCAAATAAAATACAAACAGATAAAAGATGGAGAGTGGACAGTCATTTCTTCGTGATGACAATGAAGAGGCTAATAGAGGAAATAAAACAGGGCCTAATATGGAGCCTTATGGTACTCCACAGGAGACAAGTGCAGACAAAACCAGAGCTAAAGTTGGACTTAAATTCATCACCTGGAAACAAATGCTTGCTTAAGTTGCTCTGTAGCTAATGGATGTGTAAATATCAGCATAGGAGCATCAGCTTTAGGAGGTGATAATATGTCAGTGTTGTGCTCACAAATTGTTTCTGCTGTCTCCAAGTCGCCTAAAAATCTGCTGATGCAACTTTAAGGATGCCATGAATAAATTAAATAATCACACCTATAGTACATTTAATTAAATCAATGTTTCTTTGTCACAGAGACCTTGAATACACAGTAAATATCTCGGAAGTTTTAAACACTTGTGAACACAACAGCTGTCATACAACACATTTGGAAATATCTGGTTTTGTCTATAATATTTAAACCTATCACAATCTGATTGTTTTCTTAAAATGACTCATTTAGAAGAAGCACTTCAGCATAAGGGATTCCAAAGTAAATCTGATACAGTTTCTGTTTCTTTGTCCAATAAATAGCATTTTATAAATACTGTCCCACGTTTTACAAATAGGAAACTTTCTTGACAACACACACTTGTTAATGAATAAATCATTCCCTTAATGACTGGAAGTTTGTTTTCTTGTGTGTGTTTTTTTCCTTCCTGTAGCTGATGAACCCTGGAATGGGGCACCGGCCATCTGCGGTCTTGTGTGTGTGTGTGTGTGTGTGTGTGTGTGTGTGTGTGTGTGTGTGTGTGTGTATGTGTGTGTGTGTTTGAGCTGTGGTCCAGCGTCCACTGGGGAGACTCGGCTGCTGCCCCACTTTTCTCGCTCTCATGTCGGACCGGGACCATCTGACGGGGCTAAAGACCAGTGTCACATGTCTATATTTGGCCGCCGTCACCGCCGCTGCCAGAGCTCAGCACTGCAGTTGTTTTCCAAAATGCACGGGGCAATCGATGATAATGAGGAAGGACATTTTAATTAGGGCTGTCGCAACCTGGGGACGACATGCGGGCTCGCTCGGTGGGGGGGCGAGAGAGAGGATGGGAGGAGGTCTGGTCACTATCACACCTACAGGGAATTTGACTGATGAAAGTCTCACTGCATTTTGAGGGGGAAATTAAATCTTCACAGAAAGATGCACTATGATGAAACATTATGCATATTTTTGTTTTCAGTTTAAGGTAAGAGCTCTGTGTAATGTTGTTGCAAATGTACTTTAAAGCTGAATTAAATTAGGGAAAGTCATCACAACACTGATGGGTATTTGGGCATCACATGCTCTAACCTAAATTAGGTGAACCTGCTGAGTGAAGGCTTTCCGGTTCAAAAGCAACAAACTGACCTGACTGGACAGATTTCAGAAAATCTTTAGTGAGGGGAGCCAATCAGGATGAGGTCCAGCTGTGATGTATTTCATCCAGTTACCCTAGTTACCAGTTACGACTTGTAAATATCATTCATGTCGACGTCCAGATTGTAATTACGAATGTTAACCGGACTGGATTAGTGTGAAAGCTCTCATACGTCCAGCTTGGCCCTGTAATACGTTAGTGCCAAAAAGCCAAGGAATCATGGAAGCATCATGTCATCCAAAGGCCGCCATTCATAGTCATCAACGCTAAATTCAAAAGGACAAATCGTACAACCCATGTGAGTTTTTGCAATGACATGAACAAAGTCATACAACATTAGATTGATGCTGCATTCATGGTATTTCGGGAAAATGGACAACTGGACAAAAAAAAAAAAACAAACCAAAACAAAATTAATGGAAAGGCAGTTTTCTTTTCTTTTTTTTTCTTTTTTAAAAAAAAAAATCTATTCAGAGGTTAATGTGACGTTGTAGCAGTCTGAGGGAGACAAATCAAGTATCTTCAAAACTCCCACTTTTGTGTTTTGCTATCCCTGCACTGAAAGACATCAAGGACTAATCATCCAGGGAACACACAGGGGGAAACTATACTAAAAAGTCTGTCACTTTCGGATACTCACTAGGTTTGACTAAATCACACTGCTGAAGCTTCATAGTAACTTAATGATGTCAACACTTTAGAGGACACTGGGTTTTGGCCTCCATCTTTTAAACAGGAAGCGCATTAGGAAGGATTCTGTTTGAACAGGAGGAATGATTACAACAAGCAAAAACTTTTTCATGCTCATGTGACTAACTGTTGTTTCACAACAGACTTTCAAAATTGTGAATCCTTGAAGCTTTTTTTTCCAGCAACAGCTAACCTACCAACCCTGTATAACTTCTGGCTGAAATAATCCGTTGTTATGTGACTGTAAACTCCATAAAGATCAAGTTTTTCAGATGCATATCTGCATACACATTCCACACAATTATAGCAGAGACAGCTAACGCTAACATCTGTGAATGACAGCCGTGCACATTGCTGACATGCAGCCTGGACAAACATGTTCCCCTCCTTCAGAACTCCCTGCCATGCCTGCAAGTTATTATAAGCTATTTGTGCATTGTGAAATCAAGTGATAAAAAAAATCAAGAGGGCAAAACTCATATGTTGTATTACTGTGGCGCAACACGAAAACTGCACAACACCGCCTGCAGAGAAGGACAACGTTTTGAAAATAAAACTCATTAAAGATCAAGTCATTTCTGCGAATATAAGAAAAGAAACAGAAGAATTCCCATGAATTCCAAAAATAGGGCTGCTTAGAATTAAAAATTGATTATTTCATAGGGAATTTGCATGGTATGACCCATCTCGCTCCATATTCACAGGTCTCTTAGATCACAGTCACATGGAGAGAATGACTTCTAATGAGATCACGAGAAAAATAAACTTTAACTTTGAGATCAGCAGGATCACAAGCAATCAGCAGCAAGGAACCGAACACAACAAGTATCCGCTTGTCTTGAAAATGTTTATGTTTATTAGAGACATGCAGGAAAAATAAATCTTTCATGAATATGAAAACTTGTATTTCATACAGTATGTGCTGCCTATATGTGTGTTCTAGATGAAAACAAAGCAAGTGGCCCACTGCCACTGTATTTAATATTCATTCTACATCCCCAAGCAAAGACTACAAGGTGTGAGAAGAAAAGCCTGTGCAGAATCACACCAAAATGCACAAGTTGGGAATAACTGCATAAATTATCATCTGTGCCAGTAATGAAAGTGGCTTGCCCCTGTGCATGTGCACAAACAAAAGCAAAACAAATCCACAGCGCGATCTGAACACTTCTTCACCTTATGAAAAATGAAAACAGGCTGAAAACCTGGAAAAAGCCAATGGCTAGTCGCACACAGCGCGCTAATCAACTTAAGGCAACATCAGAAAGAATAGGTAATTTGAGACACAAAAAGAATTAGTAATTTGGGAGGCTCATACCCAAGTGGCCAAATTATTTATGCTTAATGGAACGGGGGTGTGTGCATTCATTTGCAAGTAACCAATCTGCTTTATTACCTGTCACTGGAAACGCTTGCTAATGCAGCTGAAAGCCCCGCTCTGCAACGCCTTTAATTAGAGTCTGAGGTGTGGAGGCACTTCCTGCTGGAAGGAGAGGCTTTTCATACTTTTTCCCCGGTGTCTGTCTTCCTGCATCTGAACCAACCCTCTGCTCATCTTAAAAAGGTGAAAAGGAGAAATAGTTTCTCCTGAGCCTGACAGAGTCACTTTACAGACTGTTCAGTGATTCTAAGCCGTTATCCCGTCTGTTCAAAACTCCAGTCGTACCTGGGCAGGAACTGTTACCTGCATTTAGAAACTAAGGGATCCTTTGACTTTACAAACGAACAGAGCTTGACTGACTAAACTGAAAACCACTTTTCTATGTCAAAAGTTTCAAAACTTGATTATAAAGACAATCATCTGTCATCTGGTTTTGTCAGAGCATTTGTCTTAAAAACGTGTCAGTGTGTTTGAGCTGTAACCTGCTTTTTACCCATTAAAACAATCATTTAAAAATTAACTCTTTAAATTCAAGATATACACATCTAATTCTATTGTTTTTGCCTAGAACCAGCTTCAGCACGTTCAGCAGACACAGAATGTTTTAAGGTAATGAACACCTCCGACTGATCACATTTTCAGCGTGTTTGCATTTTAAATTTTAAATCAATTCGTCCTCTGCTGCCTCGAACGTTAAGAGAGACCTTCCTCCGCTGAGATGCACATCTGCAGAAGTCACTCTTCAAATATATGTAATGAGCTGCGGTGTCGGGGCGGCGTTGGCGCAGCATAGCAGCGCCACGGTTGTGATTGGCTCTTTCCAGCCGGCGTACCCAGAGGAGGCTCCCTTAAGAGCAGATCTCCTGTTAAGTATGCGATCCCTGAGAGGAGAAGTGTTGGAAGGACTCTGGTTTCTTTAAATATACCGGGCCGTCTTGGGAATATAATGGTTTCCATATATAATTAAGAAGAATACGACGTTAGAGGGTTTATGTGTCTCTGTGCTGCACCTTAATGGCTGCAGCGGCTTGCCGTACATACGGCGTGCAGGGCTTTATTTAGAAAAGACTTGCATGGACAACGTTCACTTTTTAGACTGCGTGCCCTCAGAGGATGCTTTCACACAGAGACTTGAAGAACATGCAGTGCGACCACAGAGGAAGCTTCACTTCCTAGATGGACAGGGGTAGAAGCAAGTGATGGTGAAGAATCCGTAGGTCAAAGATCACGGAGAACACAGAGGTGCAGAAAATAACTCAGAGGCTGATCACAAATGATATAGTTTCTTTTATAAGTTATCTATATCAGATTGCGATTAAACAATAAGCTGCACCTTCCTATGTTAAGCAGTACCATCTATGGTTGGACAAATGACAATATTTCTTCCAATCGCTGAATTCTTAAGTCCTCTCATCCGATTTCTGGTAGAAGTGTAAAAGAAACGTTGCTTAATGTAAACGCAGTAAATGAGAGTGGGATTTTTATAGAAAAATACAAGGAAATAAAGATATAGCATATTTAGTTGACCTAATTTGAAACGAGGTGTGCATAACGACCTGGAAAATTAACTGACAAGGTGAAATTGTCCTTTTTTCACGAGTCAACCTTGACAACTGACGTAATGACTGACAGATATGGGCTGAATCACCTCTGATTAAGTCTGATGAGATCTGGTTCTATTAGGCAAAGCCCGCCCATCTGGAAACACATCCACACACATTCCAGACAAAGCCAAGAAAAATACCTGCAGAGTCCAACAGAAAACTCACTGCTACAGGTCACCATCAGACGCTAATGCTTCATACAGCACCACCTGCTTCAAGATCGTATTCTTGCCCTGTAAAAGCAACTGCTCGTCACCCCCTCCCCCCTCCCTTGCCCTGCAACTCATCATCCGAGTCACCACACTGTGTAGTCAAACTTTAGGAGAGCTCCGGGGGTCCATCGGCAGGAAACGAGTGCTAATTGTGCTAATGAGCTTGTTTGGATAAGCCCTTATTTCTCCCTCCGTTGCCCCTCAGCGTCACGAGCGGCCGTCTGACTTCCAGAGACGCCGGGTTAAGTGAGACACACTTGGGATGGACCGGTTCTGACGGTGACGGGCCCCCGGTCGAGGTTTGGTGCACGGCGTGGCCGCGGCATCCATCGCCGGTAATAAAGCTCTTTGACACGGAGGCCTGCTCTCATCCATCATCGCTCATTTAAGATACAAGTTTGGCTTGGGTGTGACAGAAGTGAGGGATTATTGCCATTAGAGGCAGATCTTTTGTTTTGATGGCCCCTCTTAATGGGGTTGCATTAGGGGGAAGTCCTAGGGGCCAGTTTTTGGGTGATTAAGCAAGCAACACATTTACAAGTCTCTAATTGAGAGAACAATGCCAGGAACCTACAGAGTGCAGAGCTGTAATGAACTGAGGCTCCCTGAACTAGCTTCATGATTAGCTAACGTTGCGGCTCGTGAATACGCAACAAAATCCTCTCCCACTTCCTCCTGCCGCAGAGGAAGAGGGACTCCTTCAGATGCTGATGCGTTTGAGCTGATCTGAAGAGGATTATGGGAAGCAGACAGCACTGAACTAAAGTGGAGGACTGATGGGAAACTACAGTAAAAGTAGATTTATTCAAGCGGCTGAGAGAGAGGATGTGTCACTCACAGGCTAATTTGCCAAATAATGTCTTACTGTATGTTACATATTAGTTCACATGTGAGAGGATATTCATATAGGAAGTCACTCGTGTTACATTTTCTGCTTTCAAGTCAAAAAAACGCATCTTCAGTGATTTCATTTAACTCATCAGAACTGGTTTCTCGTTCTTCCAACGGTGGAAAACTGATCTCAGGCAGGTGTGAAGTGACAGAAAGAAAAGTCTTTGCTCTCACCTGATGATGTCATCAAATTTAAAGTCGCCCTGCACTCAAAAAAAAAAAAGCGCTTTGCTTATTGTGGCCTCACCCCAGTCAGTTCCTATTTAATAAGACACACACCGATTATAATATCCAAGTTAAGTTAATCTTGTGTATATGTTTATGTTTATGTCATCTAAACTTTTGTTCTGACCTCTCACTCACTGTGTAGAAAAGAGCCCTTAAAAAAAGAGCCAAATTCCCCCAGTGTTTTTATTTGTCATTCGCTGGTGATTAATGAAACATGCTCCGTTCCGTCTATCTCGTCTTTGTTCACACTGAAGTGAAATCAGGTTAAGTGGATCTTGTTCCTGCGCTGTGATGTCACATTTCACTGCAGCTCTGTATCTCAGGTTGTTGTGTGCCGTCTCGTGCCCTAATTAGGGAGCGCTGGAAAAAAAAAAAAAAAAAGAAGAAGAAGAAAAAAAAAGAAAAGAAAAGTGGCAGCCAAATGAAGCAGTAGTCACCTGAGATGAAGGACACATCCTCTGTGCCAGGAGACGCTTCACATTTGATTTTTTATTTATATTTCTGCGCAGTGCAATACTTGGGGAGGAAAAAGTGGGTCAATGAACAGATTTGCAGAAACCAACTTGAAACATCCGTGTTGTCTTTCTGTCTCTGGTTAAACATAGTTTTGTATCTGATTCCCCAGTGCCAATTACTCATTAAAAATGTTTAACAACATTTTAATTGAAGAATTAATTACCTTCGGCTGGGCAAAACCCTCCTAAATTTCATCTGGGGAGTCATCAAGTGTACAGGGGAGCAGCCATTGAAGTGTCAGGGAGTGGGTGGAGGTGGTGGTGGTTTGGCGCAGGAAAATTACATCAGCACGGAAATGTAGTCCACTGTGAGTCAACGGCGATACACATGTGATAATTCACGAGTAAACACATCGGTGAGTAAACCGCTACGATGTTCCTCGCGACATGTGACTTCATCCCGCGGAACTGTAGCTCGCAAAAGTCTCTGCCAAGACAAACACCATTCACAGCCTCTGCATTATTCAGAGCGTTTGACTTGGAAACACCAAAACAAGGACAGGAGGAAAAAAAATGAAAGATTTACTTTTCCCCCTTAAATAAATGTTTTAATCGCCCCTTAATCCGAGCAAACACACCCTTACATACAACAAAAGGTCCTTAAAGCAATTAATTTTTTTTCTTACGTCACCAGCGTAGAGACAGGCCTCTTTAATACACCTTAAAGGGATAGTTCACCCAAAATGGAAATATATGGTCCCTCGCTTAGAGGTTGTCCGGATACAATTAGGACAATTAGTACAGACTTAAGTGGATAAGATAAGGTTGGTATTACAGGATGCAGGAATGGCTTCCAGAGCAAAAAGGCTTGTACGTTTAATTACAGAATACGAATCAAATACTCACAAGGCTCCAACTACCTCAGACACTGATCTGAATATTAACATAAAGTGAAGTCTGGATGGTAAAAAATAGTCCTCTCAATGTTTGCTCACACACACCTTTGTTGATCCAGCGAAGCTCCTGATTGGGTTTTAATTTGTTTAATTATAAACCTATGAGAAGCCGGATACTCCGGCCCCTGCATACGGGGTCCTGACCTGTCCGTACTACACTACATACATGGATGTAGTCAATACGCTTGTAGCTGTGTACAGTCTGCACCTACAGCTCCGGGTTGAGTGGACCCTTGCAGACATGACCTGATGATAGGTGTGTTTTTTTTTTTATTAAAACTTAAAACTATCATTTTTTTTCTTCATATCATAATTACACAGCTGCTGCTTTTGGAGGGTTTGCTCTCAGCTTCTGCCTCTTTTGTTCAGGTTAAAGGGTTTTTTTTGGGGGGAGTTTTTCTGTCTCTAATTTCTAGGTGTCAGGACAGGGAGTGTCGGGTGACACTGTCTGGGACACATTTAGCGATTTTGGGAAATATAAATATGTAAATTGACTTTACTGATTACGTCATTTATCAAAACACAGCAAATATTAACATTAAAAGTTTAGTTTTTTTTAAGAGAGTACAATTAAGGGATTGTCCTCATTAATGTCACTGCTCAACCAGTGAAAGCTCATTCTTTAAATGTTTAGATTGACATCAATTTCCCACTAATCAACATCCTTTGTGCTGCTCAGCGCTTGAGCAAAATCACTGAGGGTAAACCCTCTGACTTACACCTCTCCCCCCTCGCTTTGTCTCACTCCTCTTTCTCTCCTTGCCTCCTATTTAGCCTGTGCATTTGATTAGTTAATCACCCCCCCCAAACACGCCACCCCACCCCTTCCCCCCCCCCCAGTCCTCAGGTGGAGGCAGAGCGCTCGGGCTTCTCATCCAGCCAAGCTGTTCTTTTGGAAGGGAAAGGAGGCAGCTGTGTTTACAGCCCGGGTCCTGGCGTACATTTAGCAGAATCTATTATTCATATCGCTCAGTATCAGAGCGAGATCTCCAGCCACCTGTCTCACTGACAAGCTCGCCCCCTTTTGTGGCGCTTTCCGTTCGGAGCAAATTACGCTCGTCTTGATGAATTGAGTTTTTATGAGCGTTGCTGTAGCGCCTGGGCATCCTCGCGCCGAGCCAGGGACCATCAGGGGCCTGGGGAGATTTTCTAGTCAATGGGCAAACGTTTGGAAGAATGTAGATTCAGGAGGGGAGACGAGGGGAAATCAGAGTGGCTTTTACCTAGAGCTCATGTCTTCTGTCAGGGTGATTTTTGTCCACTGTCTGCAGCTGTACTCCTGCCAGTGTATAATGATGTTCTTACACCTGTCAGTGTTTGTTTCCCGTCCTCTCTCTCTCTCTCTCCCCCCGTCTTGCAACCTCATTGTTGTTTACCTCTCTCGCCTGAGTGCTGGCCCTGATCTGAGATTTTGAAGAGAGAGCAGCAAGAACAAAGGCTTCCTTCAGAATTGGTTTTCTCTGAGACACAGCTACCTGACGAGTCTGCCGGCAAACTATCTCCCTCCTTTGACTCTGTGTGAACATTTTTAATTAACGGGGAGGTGCGTTAACTCGATGATAAGCACCCCTGATAACTTATAACATGATTCATAATTTATAAAGATTTTTGCTTTCATCTTCACTAGTTTGCATAAAACTAATTACTCCGTAAATGGTATTCATTACAAAATATATTTTTTTCTCTTTTCACACAGGCACGTAAATCACGGCGCCCAGCTACCAAGTGTTGCTCTGGGACTGGTTAGCATGCAGAGAAGAAAGGTAATGATGAGTTGTTAGAGGCGGTGTCAGGGGCAGACCTGCCTGTCTCTGTTTGTACTCAACCAGCGTGTTATGCAGCTTTATATTCATCATCCGAACAAACTGCAGCACCGAGTCTGAGATGACATTCATCCCGCCCTCGTGCAGGTAAATCAGAACCAGAGGCGTGCGGGCTGTGCGAAAGCAACTGGAGGGAACCACCTAACGATCTGTAATCTCTTATATAGTCAGTTACTGTGTCACTTATTGTACAGATGGTGGACACTGATTTAAAAGAAAAACCTGGATCCCTGTGTATTGTAGTCTCTCTTAGACAAGCTGATCAGAATAAGAGACCAGATTAAGTCCACATGTACAAACACATACAATAGAACACAACACAACACAACACAACACAACACAACACAACACAACACAACACAACAGACTCCAAAAGCCAGATTATAAACAGGATACCAGGGTCCAGTGATTTCATGAGGCAGTTTTCAATTGCTTTTTTCTGATGTTGATTCTGATGTTTTTCTTCTTTGCAGTTCCATAAAGGAAATCAAAAAAACTGCCCAAAAATATAATAAACTGCTAAGGTTTCCATGTAAACAATGTTTACAATAGCGAAGCAACTTCATGCGGACATTCTTGATCTGGATGAGTATGAATGTGAACTTTGTTTATTAAATAGATTTTTTATTATAACAAATCAATTGGGGATTCGGACGCGAGAATAAAAAATGATCCTGATGTGAAATAATTCTACTTTTTGTTTATATTTGCACCATCCTTTAGAGAAGAGGAAAGTTGTAGGTTTGACCATGTTATTAATTATTTTCTTTTAGTGATTTTAAAATATATTTGATTGTTTCTAAATGTGAGGGGCCCCCCCTGAGGGGACCCCATGCTTAAAGCCTCCAAAAAGGCTAGGGCCGGCCCTGCCAGTCCACCACACATTACAATACCATACTATTTTGTGACAGGAATTGTAATGTAAGAGGTCTCACACTGCCAACCTTACCTGTAAATCCTCTCACAGGTCGACGCTCGTAACCGGGGAAGAAAACGTGGGTTTCAGTCTCGTATCACTGGATCTCCTCCTCTGTTCACCGCAGAGTCTTGCAAGTTAAACTTCACCCTCTGAAAAGAAACAACAGTAAAACAACTTTAGTTTAGAAAGAGGGAGGGAGGGGGGGGGAAGTGAGATGTATAAATAAACATGCTGAAACACATTGCCTGCCTCAACAGTCTGTTTTCAATTCCCATTCGATTAAAGTGTCCCTGCAGGAACCGGTGAGGTTGGGTACGGGGTGAGGTGCAGAGACATAAATCAAAGCGATCCAAGGAATAGTAATCCTAGCTGAACATTTTGGACTGATTGATATAAATAACATTGTCCTCGCCATCTGTCCAAAGAGGGACCTTTCCAGTTAGTGTTGAGCGGCAACGGCAGAATAATTAATGAATGGTGTCCTTTGTGCCGGTAATAAAGAGGAGACAAATTATGTTATAATCCAACTGCTGCTCGTTTGTCACAGCCAAATAAAATGTCAAATAAAAGTGAGGGGCCACAGTGTTTGTTTAATGGAGTGCAAGCTACCTGCTCCAGAGTCTGACAGCAGGGTGGGATGGCTGTAAAAAAAAAAAAGAAGCAAAGCCTGGATTCAAGTCTGCAGGATTCCACTCTGACTGAATGTGGTGCTGTGCGCTGATTATGTGTTGCACATTTAACAAATGTCCACAAACACGCACGAAGAGTTTTCGTCCAAAATGACTCTGGATGTCCATTCTGGAGACAGATCATGATCTTTCATTACTAATCAAATAAAGAATATCCAATCTGTGTCTCTGACTCTGTGATCTGAGCGATGCTAACTCCTGTCATAGCAGATAAAGTTGGTGAAATTAATGACTATACTCCTAAAGAGGATGTTTGTCTTTACAAAGATGATTAAAGTTTGGCTGCAAAGGCTGTAAATGTTGCTTTATAGGAAATCTTGAGCAGTTATTGTAGTTGCAACTCCACCACATTTGTTTGCTTCTAAGATGCCTCCAAGGCTTTCGATCGAATCAATCATGAGAAACATGTTTATGCTGTTATGTGAGTGGAGTAAACATGTACCTCGGCGTCATCATGTGTTGGTATTCCTATCAGAACAAGTAGGTTAGATGTGTATCTAAGGAGTGGAGTTGGGTCGTACATGATCGCCAGGGGTCTCATTACGGTCAACAATGTTAGCAATGATATGCTCAAGATATCCCTCCTTCACTGCAGCATTATGGCCTTGTGTTGGGGTCAAAGGTCGCACTGTACCCTTAACTCTGCAGGTGAAAAATCCTTGTGAGCGCAAATATAAATATAAAGGAAAGAGATTAATCCTTGATGACTCAGTGAACTAAATCACCAAACCAAGAATTGGATTTCTTTTTCTGGAGTTGTTGTGCATGTGTCATCTGTATGCCATACAAGGAACATCTGCTCAGGTATTCATAACCTGAGATCAAGGTTGGATTGCTGTCATTGATCGGCAGAAGCACCTAAATTGAATTTGTATCCTTCATCTCACCTCTCTGCAAAAACCCCTGCACAGTCATAACCAGAGCCCAGACCGAATCTTAAGCCCCTGAGCAAGAGGCGACGTCCAGAAAGGAGGAGGAGCTCCGATATCCCGCCGGCAAATTTTGATTCTCGTCGCAAGAGGCGACTGAACTGTAAGATGAGGTCGACGGTCCTGAGAACTTAATGGAGACACCTGAGAGATTTTAAAAAACGCAAAGCCAACAGAAGACTCGGCACAAACTATATAAACTATATAAAATATAGAAGAAGCAGCAAGAACTGACTTGCCAATGAGCAATGGCTAATAAGAGCGATTTCTTCAGCTTGAGGACGGATTCTTCTTCTTCTTTTGGGCCTCTGGCTTCTTACTGCTCTTACTTTGTTTGCTGAGTATTAGAAAATCCGGTTGGTGCATCTCACCTCATCAAGTAGACACTGAGTTGCTGATGATGACCAACACTAACACTACTACTTTCTATAGATTTCTCAAGCTCAGACCTTTTGACAAATCAGCGATACTGTTCTTGTTTTCTATCTAAAATCTGCCGTCTGTTCCTGGATCAAACACATGCATATGCTAAAAATCATATGCCCCGTCTTTGACCCCAAAGGATGGAGAGCTTTTTGCAAGAACTTCATCCGTTTGTGGTGATGCTCGCACTACAAAGTGAGGACGAAGTGCAAAGTGAACTTGAACTCTGAGAAAGTTTCGAGGCATCCTGGGAAGCAAGGACGAGGGAAGAGCTGCCAAACACTGCTGGCTCGGTAAAAGGGTGGAGGAGGCAACCTAGACAGGAGTTGAACACTCCGCAATATCGCCTCCAGGTCCATCAATCACCCTCCAAATTAAAGGCGAGGTGAGGCTTAGGCTTCACCAGCCACATTTGACATCAGTCTCACATCAGACGGTGATGAGGACATCACCCGGATCACGAGGATGCTCCGTAGGTACACTCATTCCGCCCACGTCGGCGTCTCAACGGGGCCTGCATTATCCGCGCCAACAAAAGGAGGAGCCGCTTTGTGCAATCAGCACTGTTCTGTACATATTAAACAGCGCAACATTCTCAACTCAGGTTCATTTTAATTAGAGGGGAATTTGATCACTGCCGTCTCCCACGGGCGCTTTTGATGTTAATAAAACAAGCTGTACCTTAGCAAAGCAGCGCTCTCTCGCAAAGCAGGGGAGCCGTGGGGGTGAAGGCAGGGGGGAGGATGAGGAAGGAGGGGGCAGAAAAGAAAAAGTTCCCTCTTCAAGTCAAAACTACAGGGAGGTGTCAGAGGAGAGGCTGTGATCCTCCGCCGTGTTGGGAAGCGGTGAACAGAAGCTGCCGAGGCGCTCAAAGGGATTATCAATGTCGACGAACCGCATCACTACCTTATACATGCAGACCATCTCATAATGAACAGCTGAGGTGTTCCCCATTATTGCTCTGACACTTTGGCGCATTCATTCAATAGATGTTAATAACAAAAGAAGTACAAGATGAGATGAACCTCAGCAACAAAGGATATTTGTCTGGGTGATGATTTCAAACAGTACACCTGAACAAAAGGTTATTTTCATATGTGTCTTCTGGGGCTGAAAAGTCATTGTGCGACATTCACGATTTAATGTTTTGACAATTTAGAGGCTAGAGCTTTGTTTAAATGCTATTTAAGTGCAAATGAAGTGCTCAGGAGTCACTTGTTTTGAATGTTGAACATATGATTTCGGCACAAAACGCAAATGATCCCCACAAACCTGATTGACACTAATCACTTTCAACTGAAAGAACTTATTTCAAACACTTAATGTCATGTTTTGGATGCTACATCAGGAAATGCACTCACCCAGCACATCACTTTTAGTCAACTTTTAAGTAGTTTATAAGTATGTCTACATTATAATTAGAATTACATTTGACACAAATGACATTAGGGGGCTCATTTCAAAGTGACCACAGAGCTAAAAGCAACAATTTGGCAAAGCAAGTGTCAATTTCTTTATTTCTAACTTCATAAAAGGATCCCATAAAGCCCAGAGTAGACTGTAAAGGCCTGTGATGTGTATTTGCAGAGGGTGGATTGAATTTTGGAGCAAGAATCCGCATCAGAAGGGAATCATACAAAGGGTTTCATTCACTCAGTGAAGTGTCATGTTTGGGGACAAACGGTACCTCTTTAGCACACACTGTAAAGGCCCATAGTGTTATCACATTTGCTTTTATTTTCCCAATAAATGAAGTGAATGGTCATTTGTCCCTGAAGTAAACGCTCCATCTCTCCCATGCCTCCAGGCGGGTCGTTAAACGGCCAAACGAGCGATGGAATGAGTAAATAATTCAACAAATAGATGAATAAATAAAAGGGGTCGGACGCTGCGGTGGTTAAGCAGGAGGGGGGCGGGGGG
>NW_019525403.1:1222901-1228120 GCF_002814215.2 Seriola lalandi dorsalis | reverse complement strand
GTTCGGCTGGGGAGCCACCTATGGCAGAGGGAAGGCAGCTTTCTCTCTCTGAACATGTACCGTCTGTACAATCCTGAACCTTGGCACTGGTACAGGCATCTGCTGCCGGCCTCCCTCTGCCAGTCCGCCGTATATACACAAACATCTGCTTCCCTGCACAAAAAAAAAAAAAAAAAAAAAAGGGGACACGTAGCACTTGACAGGTCTGCATTTCGCCATCCCGCCTGGCCCCCGCTCGCCAGTTCTTTACACAAAAACCTTAATGCATCCTGTCAAGCCATTAGCCGGTGATACGATCAGCTCACAGGCCCCCATTAAGCCATCAGTGTCCACCTGTGATAAAGACGACCATTTGTTTTCTTAAAGCCCTACTTAATGTCCGTTTAACTCAATTTGTCAGGAAATGTACAACAATTTCCTCCCCCCATGGTCCTGAAATCTGGTCGGGGTTCAAAAACGCCAAAGAGGAGAGGGAGGGGGAGGGTTTTTTTTCAGGATGCATATTCAAATGAGAGGATTAAATTGCCTCTCATATTGACGTATCGTGTTGCGCGAGCGCTGAGAGGTGGCCTGTGTTTTCCCTCTAAAAGCTGATTTTTGGACAGCAGGGGCAGGAGCTGGAGGTTGTTTTGCCTCCATTAGCCTCGGTCCACGGCCCCTGCTCCCTCTCCTGATGCGTCCGTGACAGCACTCTAAATCCGGCCCGACATTATTACCGGCGCACACGCCACGACTGCTGCTGCAAAAGCATAATAACACCTTTTAAAACAACATTGTCCCTGATGCTCGCAAACACACATGTCAAATGATCACCCCCCCCCCCCTCCCCCCCCTCATCCACATCCCCGGTGAGGACACCTAACAGCCACTGGAACATCTGTTTATGTTTTGTCTACAGATACATCATTTGGATTTTGGAGGGGCGGCGGCGGTGAGGCGGGGAACGGAACATAATGAGCCTTTGCTGTGTTGTAATCCCAAGCGCCTGAGTAGTAAATCAGATATTAACTCCAAAAGAGAGATTTGAAATCTGGTCAAAAAGAAAACAGAAAAAAACAAACAAAAACATCTCCCACAACATAAGCGCCTCAGATTGGCAGCAGTGCCCCTTTTTGGTGTATATACGACTGCCCCGGCTGCCCCCTTCTTCCCTGGCGGTGGGACGGCGGCTCGGCCAAGCAGGCAGGAAGTGGAGGGGCCCCTAGTAGTGGCGGCGACGGCACTGTCGACATCTGTCGTGGTTGGAGAGCTCGCTGCACAGGAAATGGGGTGTCACGGCGCGTGCTTGTTGGCCATTATCCTGGCATCCTAATGAAGCATGGGCAGTCTCTGGATGGCATGTTGAATGCACGGATGGGCAGAGGCAGCACACACACACACACACACACACACACACACACACACACACACACACACACACACACACACACACACCATCCCTTCGCCCTCACTCTCCCCTTCAAATCCTCCCCCTCTTGCCTGTTCCCGGTGCCTGTATCCCATCTGCCCGAGCCCCTGAACTGCACCCAATGGGACGGAGACTGGTCGGGAACGCATGCGCCGTGCGCCAGGCGTTTTCCTGCGACAGGCTGAGCGCGAGGCCATTAGGCATCTCAGCACGGCCGGCGTGTGATTGGAAACACACAGTGCACAAGTGTCCTCTCGGCATGGATGCTGCCTCACGCCAGGAGAGCTGGGCTGCGGCGGCGCGCCACCATCAATATACCTGATCCTAATGGTCTTCGCACCACGGATCAAGTGGTGTTTGTCAGATTCCTGAAGGGCCTTAGGTGGCTGTTTATTGACACCACAAACAGAAAAGACTCCCCAGACTCAATGTACTTCCACTGCATTTTACCACAAGATGCCCCTGATCGCACATCATCATACATCAAAACGGCAATACATAGAAATCTATGGAAAGATGATGCAGTTAAATATTCCAAGAGGTCAAAACAGTGTATATCTATGTGGAAGGATATTTTGACTTTATAATTGAATCATAATTTGCTGCTGAAAAAATGAAAAAGGGTCAAGTGTGGTCAAACCAGTGACAATATATATCATATATATATATGTATGTATATACTTTGTTTTGATTCTTTAGCAATTTCAAAATCTAGAAAAATTGCAAATATTACTCAAACAGTGCTGCGTATCTATTCATATCATCTTTCTGTGAAAATGATAGGTTCTTCAAAATGACAACAGACGGAAATCTTTGGAAAGATATTGTTTTTTTAGTGTTTTACATTCGAAGAACCCAAAATAGTTTATATCCGCTATCATTATCATGTTCAAACCCTTGATTGAAGAAGCTTGAAAATAACTGTTTATCCCCAGAGAGAAAATTAAAAGAGTCATATCAGGGTCGAAGTGAACTATTTCATATACTTTATATATCTACACACACGATTCCCGTTTTTTGCTATAATCATGTAGGGGGCCAAACCACACACTGTTTCATCTACATATTTCTGTAGTAATGTGTCTTTGGAAAGTGACGGATATAAACCTCTGAGCTTGTGTTTTGCACACACAGTCCCTCAGAAAGCAGGAAGCAGTAACATGCAGCCTGTTTTGCTTCTCTCCACACAAACGATCCCTCTTCAGGTAAAGAGTCTCTACTTACTTGTCTGCCCATAACTGTAATGGGCTAATGTGCCGAGTAAATGTAGCACTACAGCCCTGAGTGCTTCATCAATACGTCCGACTGATGCAGGACAGAAGGGGGATTATCACGAGCGCCAGATGCTAAGCCACTGAAACTGCACACAATCAATTAAGTCCTCTGTGCATACAGTAGCATCACACTGCAGCCGAGTTTATCCAGCGAAAATATCGCCCCGCTCCCTTCCTAACACGAACAGGAAGTTGGGATATCTGCGGCGTGTGTCTCATCCGCGAATGCTTTTCTATCTGCAGATGAGGAAAAGGAGGATGAGAAGTGAGGTCAGCGATAAAGCAACTATTTTCTACCACATTTCATTATTCAGTCACATGTTTCCCCCGTTTGGAGACTGCTCACTGCTCTTACTGTTGTTTGTCAAGTGCTCAAGAAAGTTTACGTGGTTCTGACAAGCGACTTTTTTTTTTGCCGCTGTGCAAAAAAATGATTGTTGTCCGTCATAACCGAGCGAGTTGATTGACGTGTTATAGCTTTAAATATCTAAGGCAGGGGTTGGAGGTGGATGTACAGTGTTTTGCTTTTATAGAAACCACAGTTGGCATTTTGTTTCCTGCCAACAGTTAATGTTCATTTCTCTTAACCATGACCACAATCTTTCTCTGGCTTGAACTGAGTGGATTAAGTTGCCTAAATCTTTGGGAAGCACTTAGTAATGATGACCCCCCCCCCTCCCTACATGAAAGTTCATTCTTATTCTTGGGAACAGCATCTTAAGACTTAGTTTCTACTCCAACGTCCTTGATGTTTCACCAGTTTTCTACATGACACATGCAGCGGTCCGGCTTTCAGGTGAGTCCTGTGTTTGTCTCAGTCAAGTCCCAGTGGGATTCTGGGGGAACCACATTCGTTTAAAACATGCCCTTTAAGGTCTTAACCCGGGGGGCAAGATTCTCATCATCCACTCCTTGAATCTACTGATGATGATGGAAGTCCCGCCCCCCCCGGGTTACAACCAAAACACACACTGCTGAGTCAGCGCATTGGTGAAACGGCAAGGACACTGGGCAAGAAAAACTGAACGACCACTGGAAACAGTCGGTCCATGCCGCTGACCAGGAGTCAGTAGAACGATCAAAGAGGACATTTAACATCCAACGCCAGAGACCATTCTTTAAAAAGGCAGGGGTTACAGGATGAAGGAGAAAACTCCATTTGCTGATGAAGATGAAGCAAGATGTGGCTGAAAGCTCCAGAAAAAGGCAGCAGAATGTGTTGGCTTTTATCTACATATAATGCTATTTGGAGAAACTTGATTTACCGTAGAAAAACGGCTGTAGTGTCAATTTTAACTGACGAACGAAGCTTTATTTTTCAGTGTGACCTGCACTTTTAGGTCAATTTGTAAATCACAGACTGGAGAATTATTATAGCAACACCACACAGGTTAAATCAGATCTGCAATGACACACAGGAATGAATCAGTTTTTGAAAGAGGTGTGTCATCCTGTATCTGCGCACACACACATACACACACACACACACACACACACACAGGACAGGCCATTTAACACCTTAGACGACAGCAGCAGCACAACAGACTCAGAGGGAGGAGAAAACATCTCAAATGCCAAAGCACCCAATGATGGACTACGCTCGTTTTTCACCTGCGACCACTGCAGATCGCTTTATAACGATCCCATCTCTTTGTCAGACCTGGCAGAAAGAAGGATGGTCAACCTGCAGACAAACCGCCCCACAATCCCCTGCAGCGGCCGCAGTCCTGACAGAGGAAGTAGGTAGTTAACCATATTACCTAACGTGTTGTGATGAATGCTGCAGCTCTCCGCGGGGGTCAAGGGTCAGGCAGCCCCCCCCTGCTGAGAGGAAGACAGATGAGGTTGGGTACAGCGGTCAGACACCTCTCTCACTCAGCCTTGTTTTCTTTACCCCCCAAAGCAATCTGATACCTGATTGGCTCTCAAAGGAGCCCGGGTTTGATGGCACATGATTAACGCTGGCCGCCGCAACACGACCCGACACCGTTACTGTAATTACTGGTCCGGCTCAGGCGGAGTTGAGCTAATTCTGCTCAGAAATGGGTATTAACTCAATAACACGGGGTGTGTTTCACACATTACGCCGGTATCGGACACAGATTGCCATAAGGAAACAGTGATCCAACATGTTTCCACTTAATGGGAAGATTTTTTTTTCCATTTGTAGTTATTTCCTGTCGAACAGGAAGCATTAAAGTTTCAGGCGTCTGGTTTGTCTTTTCAATAAAGAAAGAATAAAGAAGAACTAAAGCAGAATTAGCCAAAGAAGCACAAATTATAAAAAGGTAAACTATTTGACTGATTGACGGGCAAATCAAAAATATTTATATAAATCTAAATCTAAAAAAAATACTGAAATTTCTTTTTTAAATATCTCACTCAGCTCAGGCTGAGAGAATGATGGAGGCTCCAGCAGCAACATGTGGAGGGAAAAAAGGGCTGTGTGAGGTTTATGAATGCTGAATCAGCATCTAATGTGTTACAAATGGCTTGAACGGGAGCTAGTGGACCCCCCCCCCCTCCTCCCCCCTCCC
>NW_019525403.1:1203590-1222881 GCF_002814215.2 Seriola lalandi dorsalis | reverse complement strand
CCCCTCCTCCTACCCCACAATGCTGGATACACTTTTACCTTTCAGCCACTATCAGCCTCGCTGCCTCATCCATCACTGTGGAAAAGCCTGGGAATGCTGTTTACCATAAAGCCCTGATGCTCTCTGCCCCTCCTCTGCATCCCACTGGACACACTTGGTCGCCATGTTGGAGGTTCTGTGATCAGCTGCTAGCGTTTGGCTTCTAAATGTAATAGATTTGGTCGATTTTCTGTGATGTTTGTGAGCAATTAAGTTTTTTTCTTTTTCCTTCTCATTAGTGCCCCTGTTGCCCACGCCTGTGTGTGTCCACAGCATGTGTGCATTGTGAAAACAACTTGTCTACAGTATCAGCAGGCTATTCCTCTTAACAGCTGATGGGATACACCTGCTGTGACATCACCAACCCGGGATTTGGCCACAAGCGAAACACGCTTTAGGGTTCCCTGACACCTGCAGACTGCACCTTGTTGTAGTCAAAAAACCCCACAACTGGAAAGCAGACATTTTTTACAGTGTGGCCTGGCGCAATCACCCGTGCTGTCAAACCTCACAGAATCACCTCTCCGACAGTGAATAACCGTCCGGCACTTATGCTGCTTATCTGAGTATGTCGAACAGCGGCAGCGGGGAAAGAGAGCCCTTAATCTGCCTATAATCAAACCTGACAGTCACCTACAGCAAGGTGTGGCTCCACGCTGGGAACCAGTCAGTCGAGAGCTCTGATCAGCAGAGAGAAACTGCCAAGCCATTAATATTAATCGTCCTAATCGGGCTGGAGAGCGGCGCGGTGATCAGAATGCACTAGAAGGTAAAGCTCGGCACCGCGGGCGCCGGCTCGGCGGGGCGAGCACGCTGCAGCACATCAAGGTAGCGCTTCGCCGTAACCTGCGGCGGTCTATTTGAAGTAGGTGAAGGGAAGCCAGGTTTTTGTTATTGTTAATTACACTCTTTGTAGTGAGTCTAGACGAAGAGGACTCCCCCCTCCTGTCTCATTCACATTTTCTCCCCCCCTCCTCCTTCCTTCCATTCCTCTTCAGGTTCCTAGTTCTTCACCTTCTCCTTGTTCTCACTTTCCTTCAACTGCATCTTTTTCTTCCTCCTCTCCTTTTTTCATTTCTTCCTCATTTCTTTCATTTTTCTCCTCTTGGCCCCTTCCTCCCTGTTTTCTTATCTTCGTTTATTTCTCACTCCTTTCTGCATAACTTCATCCAGTTTTCTACATTGTTCCTTCCTCTCCTTCAAAACTTTTACTGCTCAGTTCTCATTTCCTCTCGGCTTTCTTTTCTTCAAATTAATTTTCCTCCTCCTCTCCTCTACCCCCCCATCCTTTTCTTTGCCTCTTGCACCATCCATCTTTGCTCCCACTTTCTCCTTTTCTCAGCTCTAATTTGCCCTCTTTCTCTAAGTCTCTCCCTTCAGTTTTTCTTGTCTCACCACCTTCCTCGGTTCCTTTTTTTCTTGTCATCTTCATTTGATCTCTTTTCCTTCATTCTTCAAGCTCTCTTTAATTTTCCCTTTCTAAAATTCTTCTTCCTTCTCTTTTCCATTGCTTCTCCAGTTTTCATTTCTTATCTTTCTCCTCTTTCAGTCTATTTTCTGCTTTCATTCAGTTAGCCATCTTTCTTGTCACCTTCTTATGTCCCTTATTTTCCCTTCCCTCCTCCTTGATTCCTTCTTTCTCTTCCTTCATGCACCATCCATCTCCTCTCCTTCCTCTCATGTTCCTCTCCCGCTTCTCTTCTTCTTCTCTGGTCCATATTTCTCCCAGGCTCCATGACCCTCTGGCTCTGACAGAAGATCAGTTGCCTATTCTGAGACTCTGAGCTCTTCTCTGTGAGCAATGATCACCTCTATTTACCCAGCATCGCCACGGCGACGGCCAACTTCTTCCCGCCTCTGCTTCACCGAGGCCGTGAGCGAGTGTGCGGGCCTTATCTCGCCGCCGCCACACAGAGGATTACTTTACCAGAGGAGATGTAGTCAGGGATAAAGTTGTGCTGCTTCACCTCTCATTCTCCCAAAGCTAACAGAGTATCCAGGAACCATGTTAACAGCCATCTGATAGCGACTGACAAATGCAGCCCCCTTTGTCTACTTATTTCCCTGTCACTTATGTTTTTTCCCTGGGAAGCAGAAACGTGCAGTTAGGATAAACATTTGAAAAGTAGCAGCTCAGGCCGGCGCTAATAATCGGGAATGAGCAAAGATCTGCGGTTGAGAAATGGTAGAAACTGGCTGTTGCAGCAAAGAACCTGCAGGAAGCTTTTTCACGGCGGCAGAGAGGGAGAAGGAAATGGGTAAACAGTGTGTGTGTGTGTGTGTGTGTGGGGGGGGGGGCGAAAAAGTCCTACACTCAGCAGCTTTGAGAGTCCAAGATGTGAAAAGTGACTGGTTGATTTATCACGGGGGAAACAGAGCCACAAAGTACAATTTTCTACCTTGGTCGCAAACAATAATTCATAATGATGTCGCCTCCTGATAGCAGCAGACCTTTGTGCCGTGTCGGTCCTCGAAAATGATCGTAATAAATGTCAGGACTTCGCAGGTAACTACTTTAAAAGCCATTAGAAGTAGTCGTGATGGAAGATACCGGCTGACGCTTCATATGTTGTGATAACAGCTCGGTTTTGCAGATAAAAGAGTAGAAAAATGAGCGCTGTGTTTTATTGTGAAGTTACAGGAGCTCAAGGACTATTACAGATAAACAGGTTATGTCAATTAAAATGGCTGCACAGAGTTGCTCAATAACCCCACCCCCTCCCGCCACCATGAAAGGAGGAGGACTGCTCGCGCTCCTTTTATACGCCGGCACCATAAAGCCTTCGCCGCATCAAACCCAAATCTCTACACCTTGCTCAATTTGACATATTAACTGCAAGGAGAATAAGGAAACGAATGGCGCACCCATTCTGTAGCGCTGTCATGTCTCCCTGTTGACCTTTCAACTGGAAAAACTTAGATGGAGTACTCCGGCAACAGTCATGCATCACAATTTAATGGCGTGTCAGGAAAAGGCTCGGTGCTTTTTGTTGGTGCACATTTTTTATTGCCACATCGGCAGATTATGAGAGAGCTAATGAACTCTGTGGATCTGAGAAGGAAAAATAAATAATATAATAATAATAAAAAAAACATCCCACTGCTTTTGTTCCAACTTTTCTGGATCTTGTTCTTCTAAAAAAAAAAAAAGTGGGGAGTTGAAAACAAGCCCATATTGAGCAGGGAATCTAATACAAAAACTAATACTTGTAAGTGCAAATAAGCGGGCGCAGATGAGCACTGGTCTTTATGTACACTCAGCTCTGAGAATATTGGATCTTAACATGCTCGATGTCATCCGTTTTGCTCTGAGAAGGGCTCATAAAAGCGGCGGTTGAAGTGACTTTAAAGTTCCCCGGGGGACGTGAGCGAGACTCTTTAAAGACTCTTTAATGCCGCCGTCACAGATACTTTGCGAAGACTCAGGGATTAATAACAATGAGTTTACCTACACTTTCATCTCCTTAATATACAAAAATCTAATTATCTATATGTTTTATTGCAAGAATGAAAACACTCCACCTGTAGGAAAATTATATTTTCCTTTGGGTTTACGGTAAGAGAATAAACCTCGCTGGAGCCTCGCTCCTCAAATTCTACTCGGATTGGCAGCAACATGTAACGTTTGAAATAAAAAAAAAAATACAAACTTCTTATTGCAAATGAAAAGTCAAATTTAGCAGCACAGGGTGAATTGGTAAAATAAATTAAATTCAAATCGTGAAACCACCACTGAAAGATGAATATCCATGTTGCTGCAGCAGCTGGAAATAAAAACTCTAACCAATGCCACTGTCACTCATTTCTGAACCGTCCCTCCCTCTGTGTCTATCATCCAATCAAACTGCCTCTCTCTCCCTGACTGGTTTACTTCCAATTGTTTACACTTCTGGATGACATCCAGAATTATAAGTCAGACATATTGATGTGACTTTGAGACAGCAGCGGAACATGTAATGATCAATATTGATATTGAGACAACACTGATGAACAAAGTGCATTTTGGTGCATCGTTTCATACCGTCTCCATCCTTTCCCCGTGTCTACGAGTGTCGTGTTCGTGTCCCAGTTTTTGATGCTACATCAGGGAACATGGCTTAAAGCGACACAGACATGGCCAGAGAGGTGTATGGGTAATGCAGCATGAGGCTGTCTGTCGTATCACATGTGCAGGACGTAGCCTGCAGGAGGAAGGAGAGGGAGAAGAGGTGGAGAAAAAAAGGGGAGTGTAGCTCTGAGGAATCACAGTCCCTGTCGCCTCACTCCTCCTGGGGGGATGACTGTGTGCTTTCCCCATCCGCCTGAGGTGTGTGTTGAGTGGGGTGTGTGTGTGTGTGTGATGGGAGGGGGGGAGTACTGCCTTGTAAGAACTGAAGGGCCCTGCAGGGACCTCGACTTCTGTTGTCCCCAGACCCAGAGCCATGTGCTGTGCTTGGCAACCCCGGCCCTTCTGTGCCCAGCCTCGGGTCGCTCTGGGAGGGAGGGAAGGTAGGGTGAGAGGGGAGGGGGGTGGGGGGCCAACGGTGGATTTTGGCAAGAAAGAGGGTGACTTATTTTGACCATGGGTGCACTACTTTGTGAGGTCTGGATCTTTTTTGAAATAGCACTGAGGAACATACAGTCAAAATTGTCATAAAGCTGCCGGATTGGCTAACTTTTTTTGAGTGGATACATTTTATTTACAGTCAGTTATAAAATAGGAAATGGGCATGTTTAAGGATGATTCCAGTTTACTTGAACCTGATATATTTCCCATAAATGTGGCCATCGTGGCTCTACGGCTCGAGCTAGCTGTCGGAGAGATTCAGGGAAACAAGGACAAAACAGTTACATGAACTACGCTGATCTTCTCTCCGGCTACAAACAGAAAAAATAAATCCGGTCAGAGAGAAATCTGTCCGCGCTCAGTAGATTCTGCTTTCACTTCCCGGCTGCAGAAACAGCACAGAAGTGTCCTTTTTAATTGGGGAGAATCAGAGAGGATGGTTCACGCAGAGATGACAAGGGAGCAGGGTGGACGAACTCGAGCAGCTTCATTTAGATCTAATTTGTTTGAATGACAGGTCATTTTCAGAGTAGAACTTCAAGGGTTTTCATTACAAAATGTCATATATATCCATTCTGGGTGAACGAGAAGAGCTTCGCTTTTCGAACGTCCTCAAAAGCTGAGCTATTACTCAAACTGCTTATACCTGATATTTTGGAATGAATCCTCGATTGTAGACCAGATGAACAAGTTTCGTCCGTGATGTCAAAGACGTTTTGAGGAGGAGGAGGAATATCTAATTAGGTATCAAAACACTGCGTTTTTCATCCAGAGATGGCAAAGATATGTGTGTGTCGGAGGTGTCCCGCAACTGTGGCCTCATTTTACCCGACACCCGTGCCACAGCGGTGACACTTCATTATACAGCGCAGGGGAGATCCTTCAGCCTGTCTCATTATTATCAATAGGAAATCTGCTTCCGTTCCCCTCAGAATGGGCTTGATAACGTCCGGCGGTCTGACACCCGGGACACAAACTTTGGCTAATTAAGAGCAGAGGAGGTGTCAGGTGGACGTGGAGTTTGAATCTGAAGAAATAAACTGCAGGTTTCAGACGCGAGGTGTCGGGAAGAGCCCTCGACACTGATGAGCCACTTGACTAAAGACGTTCACATGATAGCTACAGTTATGTCCTCCTTGAAGTTAAAGAATTAAGCCATTAAGGTCAAATATAGTAAAACTACAAGACGAGTGATTGGTCATTGAATAGAAACTTGTCATATTTGTAAAGACAGGATAATTCTTATTCTCGTGGAGCCGAAAAAGTTTCTATGAATGAAAAAACAACCAAAAAGACTGTGTATGGTTAAGTTTAAGCAACTGAAACTACTTGGGAAAGGTTAGAAAAAGATCACAGATGTAGACATAGATTGGAGACGGCGGCTTCCGGTGTCAGAGTTGAACATTTTGAACTCCCTCCGGTGTCCTGAAGACGTTCTATGGCTCTATAACTATGTCACACTGCTCCTGTCTTCCTTTCCTTCTGAGAGACACTACTCACATCAGGTCCCGTGTCAAGAACAACGTTTTTCCACTGGTTTCCTGCTGTGGACAGACCAACCAAACTTGACAGATGCTGATTTGTCGGGGTTGTCTCAGATGTGCCATTGGACCCAAGAGTTGATACGTGGCTTGTGCCACAAGTCTAAATGTCTCTTGACTGCCGTCCAGAAGGAGATTTAACAACCCACAGCGTGCCTCGCATTTTTCATGGATTTTAATTTTTGACCAAAGTTGTTTCTATGAAATAAAGGGTTACTCTGCTGATTCAGGATTACACTTCCACAAAGTTGGGAGACTCACAAGAGACATTAAAAAAAAGGAATAGCTATGATTGATGGAGGCTGAGATATCTACACTATTATTTGCTTTTACAAGTCAAACTCCACGAAAAAAACTGGATCCAGCACTCCCCACAATGCGACCTTCTCATCAAATCCTCCCTGCCTGGTTAACGTCCATGTCTTTCAAAAAGCCACGGCTCGAGCTTGTAACAGGCTTTCCATTAAAAAAGTTGGAGTCTCCAGGCCCCGTCAAACTAGTGACATCATCAGGGTTGTTTTCTACAGACTTGTAGAAAACATTACATACAACTGTTTAGTCATTCGCCCAACGCATTGACCTTTATGTGTAAAAATGGCAGATTGCCACATCAGCATAATCATCAATGCAAGTACAAACACAGCCATTAAATCAGAGACACTAACAGAAGCTGAAGCGCAAACACTGTACATTTTACAGGCTTTAAAGAGAGACTTTACTCTTTTCTTTATAGGACTGAACTAACTGTTGTTACCAGTCCTTTCTGCTGCGTGACACCGCTCTGCAGTGATGGTGCCGCAGTGGAAGAGAGGTTCAAAACCAAACACAGTCACTGAACATTCAAAAAAACTCACTCAGTAACATTTAATATCTGTTGGAGAAAATACTGAGGATGCAGTTTGAAACTCTCAATCATCTCATCAGCGAAGGATTTAATGGGCTGACTGTCCTTTAAAATGCAGCATAATCTGTTTTAAATGAGGACTATCAATTATTTTGTGAGAGGAGTTGTCACGTTGTCACATGAGGGGAGTCAACCCTTCAGATGGAGCAGTGAGGTAATGTCCTCTTCCTTGGACGGGCTTTCACTCCTCACTCCAAGATAATACGAGCCCGGAGCCAACAATACATTTTACTACCAGCATGGTAGCATGTATGTGCTTTCCGCTGCTGCCAGAAACACAGAGAGTAGCAAACGAGATAGTAGAGAGACACAGGGAGGGAGGGGTGGTCATAAATGCAGAGAAGGGAAGACAATCCCATTGGCTCTGCTTTCATCAGATAGGTGGCACCGTGAGCTAATCCCCGGGCTTAGCTGCGTGCCGCCCAGCATGGCACCCAGCCGGGTGTCGCCGGGGCCACCCTGGCAGATCTGGCGGGCCATGTGGCTATCCCAGCATCCCTAGGGAGGTTCACAATCCCGCCATGTTGCATTTACCTTCTGTGCAGGTGGCCTCGCTGGCCCCTGACTGGCTATCGGCAGAGTTAAAGCAGAAACTTTTCAACACGTTGGCAGCGAGAGTTTAAAAACTGTTTGTACTTTGAAAGCCGCAGACAAAGCAGCTTGATGTTAGTAAACTGCACATCACATGCATTTTTCCAACATACTTTTAGACTCTTGGCATCTTTTGCGGAGCACAAAAAACCCTGAATGCGATTCTTATCTTGAAGTACAGACAGACAGGCGGCGTAACGATTTGGCTTTCAGAGCTCCAGAGTTCAGGCTGTTCTGGGGTTACAGCCGGAGAGAGAGATGCACTTTCTGCATGTTGGCAGCTCCAAATAACAATCCATCAACTGCTGCTCCATGTCATCGACTAATCCTACACATCCCTCCTGTCACATCTTTGTATTTTGAGCCTGATCTTTGACTGACAGGGTATTTATGAGTGTTGCTCCACATTCATACAGTTGAACATTTTATATTCATTAAGCCAATAAACTGCATCCAGCGTTAGACCTGCAGAGTATTGCACCAAATGTGCATTTAATGGCCCATTCACTGATCTCCTGTGTCATTTAGGCTTCTGTATTTTTAGATTTCTTTTTTTCTAAGCACCAAAGTTTTTCTTTCATTTAGATCTAGAGATCTACAAAACCCTAAAAGCATCAATGCACAATATAACACAAATCAATAAAATGGCTGATAAATAGGTGTTTTTTCATCAATTCATTTGTTTATTTTATATTTACTTTCTAACTTATTAATTTTTAATTTATCTCATACATAACCATTTGGGGATTTTAATTTATTTCAATTTATTATTCATTTGATTATTTAATTATTTAGTTTATATATTTATTTGCTTGCATACTTACTGACTTTTTAAAAAGATGCTCCATTATGCAGAATAATTTTCAGATTTTGTTTTATTTCCTATTTCATTTATTCATTCATTTTTTTTAAGTTTGTTCTTGAGTTATTGAAGTGAGTGATGTTCTAAAGAAACAGCATCATTTATTTTATTATTCTGGGCTGTTATTTTATTTGTATCCATGTGCTGAATTCACACCTATTGTCTGTGTGCAGTGACTGTAACCCTCCTCCTGTTGGCTGATTGTAAAACTGCTGATAGAAATGACGTCTCATTCTACTGTTGCTCCTCATTGTGAGCCGTTTCACCCAAAATGTAAATGTAAACATTACACCTACACAATACCCGTAATATTTCAGTTTGGTAATCCTCAATCAACAGGCCCCACTGGGGGAAAACAGGCCCTCTTCTGTGTGTGTGTGTGTGTGTGTGTGTGTGTGTGTGTGTGTGTGTGTGTGTGCTGGCAGCAGGCCAGTTCCTTCCTCTGTACCAAACACTGAGCCGAGTCGGTTGCTTAGTGGAAACAGACAAGCCAAATCGGCGCAGAGTGACCTATTTTGTTGCTGTGTGCCGCTGGGAGTGTGTTTTTCCCTAAACTAACCCCTGCCTGCTCGCTGCAGCTCGCCTCTCTTTTTCTCTCTCTCCCCTCCGAGCAGGGGGAAGAAACCGAAAATTGCCCGGCAGTGGATGAGCGGCCTCAACGCCACACCTACTGATGTGGTCCGAGCTCTTCCCCTCTCTTCCCTTTTCGCTCTCCACCCCTCTTCAGAGGCACCTAATTATGAAAACCCTGACTCATTTACATGGCTATGTTTGATCTAAATTACACTCCAAACCACACCAAATTAGGATCATCTGTGAATGTAAAACACTTTTTTTTCCCTCTCTCTGCCCCCCTCCTCCTCCCGGTCTGTGTTCTTGCAGTGAGCTCTGCAGGGCACATGTTCAAATGATGAAGGGGGGATTTACAGTTTTTTAACGTTCTCTGGAGACCTGAGCCTTGTCCCACCCCGCCGACTGAGAGGGACTGGAGTCGCCCACAATTATCCCAGGATCTGATCTGCACCCCCCACCCATCCCCACGCCCAAATTAGACTGAGCCTCCTCTGACTGATTCGACGTACAGGCAGCACATTAATTACAATATGCCAATGGCTGGCCCGGGCTAATTGCAGGCGCTTATTATGCATTCATGTTCTCATAATGTACATCATCTTTCTGTGCTCTTCTGTCTCATTCCAGCCTCGGCTGTTTGTTTTATTCTATTATCAACTCACAGTTTTCTCAAATATCTTTAAGCCGCAACAATGATTGCTGATGTCTCGCTGCGTGGTTTCTGGGTATTTAAAGTTGCTGTATGCAACCTTTAGCCACATTAAAAAGAATAAATTTAGCAAACAGAATTTGATTTATGTAACCATAGTGTGTTGATGCCTCAAGCTCCCTCTTACCGTCAGGTTTTACATTTTAAGCATTTAATATTTTCTGTGAGTGAGCAATGGTAGACAAGACAGAGCAGCAAAGCTAAGCTAGCTGATGTCAGTGTGAAATTAGCCAAGATGGGCATCCTACCATTGCTGTGCCCAGAAGCTAGGGTATTAGCAATAAAGTTTCCCAGCAGTGTTCAGTATTAAGGTATACAGTAATGTGTGAATCTCTGGCTTAACATTCCATGTCAATTCCATTTACGATCCAGTTATTAACTTTTTTACATTCAACAAGGATTTTCCTTTTCCTGTTTTTCTGTTAGCATTAATGCTAGCGGGGTTAGCAGGATTAGCTGCAGCCTATGAAGTTGCTGCTGCAGTCCGGTTGGAGACACTGTGTCGCCTCAACAGGTGACTTCCTGTGGCACTGAGGTGCATTTATCTTGTTTTTTTTTTGTTGCAGAGGCCTTATCGAGCTGTGCATTTGTCTAAGGGAAGCCGCAACATAGATTCTCCTTTTTCTTGTCACTGTTTGTCTTCTGTGTTTGTGAACGCAGCTCTGGTAATTATTGTTAAAGCAAAATCAAATAAATTCAATTAATCAGTGCAGATGAATCTGCATAATTACAGTCATTACACTACAAATAAATTATTACTAAATAAACAGTTTCACTCATACAAATTAGAAAGCACAGATAAGGAATATGGGCTTTCAAAAACAGTCCTAAAATCTGAAACTACAGGTAAAACTGAACTAAATAATTGTCTCACAGTAACTTTTAGTGTAAATTTTCATTATACTGAAACAAATAGGAAGAAAAAGACACTGACAGAAAACTGGTTAATGTTTCAGTGCTGCGTCTACTGACTTCCTGCACCCTAAATTCAAAGCAGATAGGATTAAAGCTCTGTCAGCTCCACCTTAAGATTGCTGACAGTTTGTCAAGGTGATTGACGGGTGTTAGGACTAGATGTAACCACATGAGGACAAGAGTGCATGGCTAAAAATACGGCCGCCTGTTGCCTGGAGGTGAAAAGTTGCAGATTGCACCTATGAAGTTCAGGCAGTTGCCTCTCACTGCCGTTTGGAGCCACCAGAGTGCTAAGTCGCCTGGTGCAGCTTTTGACAAAAACGGCTGATTATTGAACTAAGATCAAACATCTCCCCACAAATCTTTGAACAGGCAGCCAAACTACAGAGAGGACTGCTATTCTGAGAAGTTTGTTTTCATGCCTTCTGTTGTGGTTTGACTGGGCGGGCGAGCCGTGCCTCGTTCCCCCAAATCCGCAGAGCCTGGATCCAATAAACCACAGTATCTGACTGCGGCGGTGTGGTTGGCAGAGGCAGGACGCTTCAATCTACCTACCGTACCCCCTTCACTCTTCGGGCTGCAGCCTAGGTGCTTTTTCTCTTTCAACCCTCTTCCCCTGAAGACTTAATTCACAACAAATGTTTTTATGCTTTGCTCCTTTCTCTTGATCCCAGAGAGCTAGAGCATTCCTTAAAAACAGTGAACCTTAAAACTCAAAGCCCACAGGTAAACAGCAGATTTGCCCGAGGACTGAAATGTTCCTGTGAAGTGAAGGACGATGCTTTTGTTGACACAAGTCTTCTTGATTTCAGCCATCATACTGATTTCTTTAATTTGCAGACCTGGAAACATACAGAGGGAATTGCTCCTGATAAAGTTCAAACAGGTTTTGACAGGGTTGTTGAGGTTAAAAATGAATGTAATACCGCTGGATTCTAGCTAAGCCGCGCGCCTGTTTGGTTCAAGCCGGAGCCATAATTTGATCAAACACATCAGTTCTGCTCTTCTGTCTTTTGTCATCTCTCCCCTTCTTCCACCTCCAAGCTTTGCTGCAGCTTTTAGTTTATTTGCAAATACACCACTCAAAAAAAAAAAGAAAGAAGAAGAATAAAAAAGACTGACACAAACAGAGTGCGGTTGAGGCAACAAAACCCCCGAGGGGTTTATAAAAACATCTTACCCCAAAAGAAGAAAAAAAAAAGAGGATTAGATTGCTGCTGTCATGGAAAATGCCTGTAACTGCAATTTGGGTGTTTTTCTTTGGCGTACCTGAATTCAAACTTTCCATGGTCATTTAGTGTGCTGAGAACTCTGTGACCCTCAGGCAGTTTTAAACTCAGTAACGTTAAAAATGCATTTAATGAATGAAAACAGAAAAGTGGCACTTTTTATGATCACAGCCATTAGTTCAGATTTTTGGGGATCGGCTTTTGAGTTCTGCTCAGATTCTGCACAAACGTCAAACGTTTGGGGTCGTAACGGTCCGTGTTGTTCGCCGTGTACGCCGGTGGCATTGTTGAGGTGGCGTGCTGAACGTAGGGCCAGAGGTAAGCTATGTTTTTCCTTACATTTCCTTACATGTGACTCCTCAACATCCCACGCAGCTTCTGTCATTTGTGTCCCTATGAATGTGCATGTATTTCCTGCATCAGACTTTCACTCAGGGACGTCCAAACTGACATATCTCTTATTACTGTATCCTACTGTATGTTGTTTCCGTCTGTGTTGATCTCTTCCTGATTATCAAACGTCACTCCTTCATGATATATTTTGTTAAAGATTTGTCTCATATTATAGTCAAACTGGGTTAGCGGAGCACCCCCCTTTCACATAATGTGTTTTCGCTGCAGTTAAACCGCCTCTTTCTAGTTCAGCCAGTGTTAAGTTTGGATCAGGCCTGTTTTTCTCTCACTAAGGCGTGTACTGACAGAAGCCCAGCCTCTAATTAACAGGTCTACACAGTGTGTGGACATCTCCTCGCCATATAGAGACTCTTAAAAGATTTACAACAAAAAACACTGATTGGTGAATCATGGTTTGAGCATAAATTGAAATATTTTCTCCCCTTTCTGTGCGCTGTGACCTCTGACCTCTGACTTACTTATTTATAATGTTGTTGGTGATAAAAAAGAAATTCCATCATTTGTCTGTTTTTGCGAATAAACTGAACTCCGCTGAACCAAATCCCCTGAAGGTAAAGTGAGAAGGAGCAGACACAAAAAAAGTAAAAGCAGAGCTGTAAACGCTGCTCCAAGTGAGGGCAGGACAATATTTTGCAAAGAGGGGGGGGTCATTATTTTAAAATTTAAAAAATCCTTCACCTCCTCAGCAGTGTCTGACCTCTTTCCATCTCAATCAGAGACATAGGCCAAACGTCGAAGCGCCAGCGAAAAGGCTCTCAGCTAATAACTCCAACGAGACGCATTTTAAGTCCCCCTTAGTTGCCTTTTGATCTCCTGAGCTGCGTTCGACGGCACTGAAGCTGGGACCGTTTGTCATAGCCAGGGGCGCTGGGAACCGGCGAGACGGGGACGCGCCATGAAAATCTGACTGTCAACGTGCCCTCCTCAATTTATTAAGCGGCCCTCAGAGCGCGCAGCCAGGATTTTGACCCTGATAATACAAAGCCTAGGGGGGAAATGGCATCGAGAAGCAAGCTCCACATCCTGTTGTGTTGCGGTCAAAATGAGATGCTAATTAATTACCATTGGCATCTTTAGCAATGCGTGTCAGCTCCTATTTGGTGTATCAATCTGTTACGGGATCAAACTGAGCCATGCAAGGCCGTTGCTGGTTCCTGCAGTCGGCTGGATGCAGAAGTTTCACCCCGAGGTCACAGCAAACGCTGACTGTAACCCCGTGCTTAATACGGAGTTTAACTGCCCCACAGCACAAAAATAACCATAATCAATCCGATCACATTACGGATCAATAACAATGAGTCAACCAGCTGCTGAGATCTGTCGCTTCAAACTCACCCTGTGCTGTGGAAAAAACACAGTGTCAGAACCGACACCTAACCAACGTACATCTAAATTACAACAAGTTCCTACACCTGCTGTAGAGGGGTAAGGCTCTACAGGATGAACTGCATTCTGGGTAATGTAGTAAATCTCTCAGTGAAGCATATATTGACCTTTTTACTTTGCTATTATAACGGTATTTTTGCAGAAGTATCGCTACTTTTACTTACAATGAAAGATTTGCACACTTGTTCCATTACTGCACAATAAGAACGATGATGACATTATGGGAAACAGTTTTTAGAAAACAGACATGACCTGCAGTAACATAATAATATGTGCTCTATATCCGTCCTTGTAACATTGTAAGACACAAAGATAAGTCGTATCATTGAGGGAGAATAGCACTGAAAGCACTATATAAACAAATTAGGTTAATGCCCCTGAGGATGCGACTTCTATAATGGCTTCCGCTGTATACAAAAGCAACACAAGAGGGAAGAGAACGTAGAAAATAAAGAAAATTAATCAAACAGGTTGACCAGGTTCCTGCTTCATCAGGAGGCCAACAGCAGCAGCAGCAGTCATTAACCGGAGATAATAAGCACAAGGTCAGGAGATTTCTGAATTATCTCCCCTTCTCCCCACTGTTCTGTCAGACTCCTATGAAGTTGTGTTCAAGAGCGGGCTCACGTTAATCAGCGCTTTAATTGCCACTTGCCTCGGAGTGTGTGGGGAATAAGGCCAATTTCCCCGAGTCTCTCCTTCAGGAGGTTGCAGACAGGTTCTTGGAAAGAGAGAGGTCTGTCAGTGCGGATTACCGTCACAGGCGGGGGCTCTGTTTTTACACTTTGAGAAAGAGCGACACTGAAGGTGTCACAAAAGGTACAGTAAGTCTGTGCGGAGTTATACGTGCAAAGTTTATTCAGCGCGTACGATCATTTTAAAGATGAACCGTCTTATTCGTGATATTTATACGTATCTGAAAAGGGAACACAGGAAGTAATTAGTTGTTGACTAGTAGCTGCAGCAGGAGGACTTGAAGCATTATTGAGACTGGCAGTAGCAGCAGTAGTAATTGTGGCAATAGTAGTAGTAGTACGTTGTAGATACAGTTGCTATAGCAGTTTTAGTTGTACTAGTAAAGGCACAGCACTAACTGTATAAACAGAGAATTGTAGGAGTTCACTTGAATTTCCAGAAATTACTTCACCTGCAAACGTTTTATTTTTATGCATGTGTGTCTGTATATAGACTATGTATTTTATGTGAATGCTGTGAATAAATTACATCTTTTACTGCTCTATTTGTTCATGTGCAAACAAAATACAATGAGGAAATTGTCTCAGCAGAGCTGGGAGTGTAAGAGTAGCGTTTTCTACAGCAGTAGAGGTAAAATTGGTGATTTGACTCGCAGTAGGAGTAAAAACTTGTGTAAACTGGCTGTGCAGAGAAAGCAGCTCATCAGCAGCTGCTGTTCTTGTTTACTCAAAGGTCTAAGGATAGGGGGTGTTGTGTGCTGTATAGCCGTTTCATGCAAATGTGTGATTTGGGCTCCTGCAAAATAACACTGGCTTGACTTGACAGCCCTTTGTCAGTGTCTGCGCTGGATGTGTTTGACCACACTGCTGCGGTGCTCTCAGAAGAATGTTGCAAGTCTGAAGAAAATAGACTTGAAGTGTAGGAATACATGTGTGTAAAGTGAGAGCCCCTTAGGGCCAGTTTAGATAGCTGTATTGATTTAAACTTGAATGTATCTGCTCTGTCAGAGGCGCATGAGAGAGGCGAGTGGAAAAACAGGAGCTGAGATGCAACTGGTGTAGACGCGGTGTAAGACAAGAGGCGGTGGTCGGAGCAGTAATTGTAGTTGGATGAGAAGCATTTAGTGCGAAGAGTAAGAGCGGCTCTCGGAACAGCAGCGGCAGCATTATTAGCAGCGGTCTCGGCCCGTGTGTGTGTATATGTATCTGTTGTGTACGATACACAAATTGCGCTACTAATTTCTCTCCAGTGGTAAATATTAAAATAAGAAAAATAAAGTAAATATTTAATTCCACCTCCTCATGCAGTCGCTTCATATTTATCTCATTTAAACAACATTTAGTTCTCTTGTCTGTGTCGAACAATCCTATTGGTTTAGCATCTCGTCCTAATATTATTGCATTATCCAGCGAGTGCAAACTGTGCATCCCTTTAATAACTCCATGTCAATGTGATTAATGGACATTGCTTAATAAATTTCCTGTAATTAAGTGTCCACCTGCAGCTTGCCTGGAATCAATTACCTTTTTGTTTATGCAATTTCCTCGAGGTATTTAGTTATGTGCTTCCATTATGGAGTTGTAAGATAATATCTGCTTATTCTGCTAATTCCCGTGTTACCGTATGTGACATAGTGGGCTAAAGGCCTGAAGCAAAGAGGAGGGTAGAGCAGATGGATGGCAATGAAAGCAGCGCTCGCGCACTCATACTTCATGGCCTTAATGACTGATGTTTGCCGTTCGGTAGAAGTTAATAAAAAGACAGAATAATAGCGCATGTTATTTTTACAGTCTATCTGCATCATGCTTTTCATAACGGTCGCAGACGCCAGTATATTAAAAACAAATCAGAAAGAATAAACAGTTCTGAAGGATCAGAGCTCGTATTAAGAGAACAAAGATGAAACTATATGTTCAGCGAGATAAGAGAAGAATTGGATTACGTATAAATTATGACCAGAGGGTTGCCAGTTTCAGTCTGAACACCAGATGGAAAACAGTGCATCAACTTCCTGATAAGAACTTGTTCAACTGTGTGAATTCAAAGCAAAACATTCTGTCTTCAGGTATTTTTAAAGGGCCATCATCTCTAATTTATAACATTAAGCTCAGTTTACTCAGCACAGACTCAGTCCAACGTTTTTGGAACTTGACAAATAAAAAAGAAAGAAAGGTTTTCTACTTCAATTTTGACCATTTACTTCTTAATCTTTCTCATGCAAGCCTAGAAAGTCTAGCACTGAATCACTGGAGTCCCCCTTTAAAAGGGCTCTGTGCGTTTCAGCATTAATATAATACTGCAAACATCTGAAGAGCAAAACCGCAAAGTTCAAGCTGCTGGATTGTTTTATGGTACAAAACAGGAGGAGGAAGCCAATGCTGAATTCTCATCTAGTTGGTTTTCAGACAAATCAAACAAGATGATTAACGATATAATGTCACACTATCATTTCCCCCCTGCTATCTTTGTTAAACAACAGGTTACCTCACCTCCTCAGTCCTGTATCTCTTCATCAGAGGCTCTTAATTTGAAAGAATGATCGGCGACCAATCATCTCCGCATGTTTACAGCGATCGTGACAAGGTATTGCATTTAACCTGCGCAGGTGAAACATGCAACAACCGCCTTCAATTCACCTCTCTGACAGTACTCTACCTCAACTGTGAATTTCTACACAACACGACTGTTTGGCCGCATCAGACAGTGATGCGGCTGTGAAATCAAATGACTCATTAGTGCAACAAGGGTGACCTTTTCATCCGGGCGGTGACATGTGCGGAAGGTCACCGTGGTTAAATGGCACACCCCTAAGTGACTGTCAATCAAGCGACTGCCACCGTGTCGCCTCCCCGTCATCGTGCAGCAAATATTATGCAAGCGCGCTGCTTTAAATTAACCTTCCGCCGCGGCTTGTGTGCGGTGCTGCTTGAGCGGCTTTCTAGCTTTGTCAAAAAAAGAGCAGTTATTTGAAATGTATGAATTTTAATGGTTGGTAGTAAATTTACACTTAAACTGGTTGTTTAGAAGAAGATTCATTTTCCAACCACCTGTAAAGATAGCAGTCAGGGGCGAAATCATTCAGACAGCCAACAGCTCAATTTTCTGCCACTTTTTGAGGTATCCAGGTCTGACATTACTTCAGCTCCGCTTCAGGGCTCATCAAAAGTAAGTGAAGGTGTGAGATTAGAAATTGTGTTTTGTTCTTTCCTTCTCCTATCTCCTGCTGTAGTTTAGTGTTACCGGCTTCATGCCCTGACAAGAAGTGACTGCAGGCACTCGAGGTGAGTCTGTGCGGGAAATCAGTTTAGAAATTACTGTTGGTGGGAATAAGTGTGGCGCACATGAATGAGAAATAGATGTCAGTGTGCATTTCAGCAGCCAATCACTTGAGTAGGGGCTCTCCAGGAACACAAGTGAGAAGTGGGCAAATAATTGGACTCCCCATGTCCTGTTAAAATATGTGTGTCGGTAAAAAGCAGCCGGGGGAAGGTGTACTTCACCCGGCAGAACATGGAAGACTTGATAGATATGAGCGGGGAGGCACTCGAGGCTTTCGCCCCAGCTTTCCCAAAAATGAAGAAAAATAATAAACGCATTCATCAGACGGCGAAGCATTTACCGCGCATCAATCCGCATCAGTCCTGTGTGTTTGTCAGACGAAGGCGAAGTTTGCTGTAGATGAAACTTGAACGGAAAATCTAATACGCTGAGCTCATAAACAGTACAAAGTACTAGTGAACGAAATGGAACAAGCGTGAGCATTAATAAAGTTATGTGGTTATAAATCCACGTAGCAGACGATTTGAACATGTGAAGATGACGCAAGAACATGCGGGAAATGCAAATTAGTGTAAATGATACAATGAATAAAAGGTGGAAATTTGTTATATTTTTAGTTTTTACAGATTTACACCCAACAATAACCAAATTTAAATATACAATTTAAACATACGCATTTGGTTCACAGTTAACTCAGAAAGTACTTCTAGTAAGATAAAAAAACTAATGAGCTCCTGATTATGTGTCTTTAAATTCATCTGCTTCAAATTAGGAATCAAATTTGTGCTGCACATGGATTTCTTTTAACATTAAATCAATTTTTCACCTGGATTTTCCTTAATCATAAATTAGACTTCCCCTTTTTTTCCCATTAGAAAAATGTGCAACGTTGGGTTCAGTTAACTACGACACTGAACCGGTGGCCTGAGGATTATGTGAGTTTAGGAGGAAGCAAACAAACCTTGACATTGTTCTCTGCAAGGTAGAAATCTGATGCGTATTTTCAACTACAACAGAAAGTTGTATTTCAGGGGCATCGTAGCAACAAAAGCAGCAGCAGCGTTTGCTCTCAAAGGTGGGGATAATTCGACGTTATGTGAAGTGCTATTGATCCTGTATCATCTATGTCAGCTCCTCATGATAAAGAAAAATCGACACTTCCAATTTGGCTGGAACACGTGTCGCTTCTCATTCTGCACATTTTAAGGAAACAACAGCCTTCATATGTCACTTTCTGTCCACAGCATGTTCAGTAATTATGATTTTTGCATATCACAGTGAAGTTGAAGAAAACCAGACACCCTTCAAGTCTGATAGGCAGCATTTAATTGGTTCAAATATCAGTGCCAGAAATAGAGTCGGTCGGCAGCGAGCGTTACATAACTGTAATTTAGTTTGTTCTGGGTCAGCGGGTCTCGGCTCTCCGACGGTGCGACGTTAAAAAATGTGACAATTCTTGTTAAACACAGTGTGAACGATGCAGATCAGCAGGCAGGAATCAGCCTGGAGGTTACTGACTGTTTTCTACCAGCGTTCAAGTGACGAGACTTTCTAATATTTGCTTCTGTTAAAGATGATGTTTAGCGGCAGTTCCACCAATTTAATCC
>NW_019525403.1:1202494-1203570 GCF_002814215.2 Seriola lalandi dorsalis | reverse complement strand
CCCCAAAACAAAGACAATCCTAACTATGTGATGGTTTTGCCTCTGAATCTGCCCAGCGCCTGCTAACAGGGCCAGTGTTGGGCCGATCAATATTGCCACAGATTAAAATGAAAGACTGGATTTTTATATAAACTTTAGGTGTATGATTTTAAAATGCTGTCATCTTGTATTTGCTGTCACTGTAGTATCATCTACCTCACACCTGACCTGCCACAGCTTTCAATCATTTGATACGTTTTTCATTATATTGTGATTATGGTTATTAGGGTTTTTATTTTTTAAATTAAATATTGCTAATCAATATTGGACTAAAAGATTTAAAAAAAGGTCAAGTTCTATATAAAAAGCAAAAAAATAAAATATAAAAATAATAAAAGTCTATATTGGACAGAGACTGATAACAATGACTGGCTAATATACAATACTGCCAAAAGTATGTGGACAGCTCTTTTGGTCGCCCCTTGTTTGTAATGGAGGGAAGTTCTTGCTCATCCCAGTTTGGTGAGGAGTAACTTGACTTTCCTGCACAAAAGCCTGACCTCACCTCCGTCACAACACTTTGAGCACGAACTGGAGCGCGGACCGTGACCACGTCCAGACCTCGTCACCAAACAGCACCCGGATCTGGTGCAAACCTCCTCCTGAGGAGGGAGGCTGCAGATGAATGTCCATGGTGTTGGGAGTCACATCAGGGTAATGCCTGAGTGTCCCCACGCTGACCACAGCATGCCCTCTGTGTTAGGTTGCCGAAGGAAAGGTATTTAAAGGAAGGCTCCGCCCTAAACTGGAGCTCCCATGTGTTATGTCTATAATACTGTCCTCCTCAGTTCTAATTAGCGGATGTGAAGCCGCCTCTCGTTAAGCCGAACAGCGGAGAGACACACTGCGGTGATGATGTCATGTACAGACAGATCCTGGAGCTGCTCCTCAGACGGTGAATAATGGAACAACTGCTGGATGAAGGGACATTTTCTGATTCACAGCTGGAAGCCCGACATTCAAATCAAACTCATTTGGATGGAACATCTCAAACAGAAAGTCCCATGAGCCCACAGTGTCACTCGCTAAGTCAGTGT
>NW_019525403.1:1189994-1197494 GCF_002814215.2 Seriola lalandi dorsalis | reverse complement strand
ATAATCACACAAATAAGACATCAAAGATAGATTGAGAGTTAAAATATGCAGTTGAAAATTATTCAGATTGCTTTGGGATGGCAGGGGGAAAAATATTCCCTCAAAGTGTCCGACTGTATGAGATCAAAACTCTGTGATACCGTGAGACACATGCACGAATGAGAGAGGAAGCATTCAGACATGTCCGGGTTTTTTCTGGTTTCAGGGGCCTTGGCAGCTCCAGTATTTCATGTCGTGGTTCCCTTGACTGGAGGGGAATCCCTTCTCTTTTTTTTCCTCCCCCTCTTGTTTTTCTGGTCACTGGCATGCAGCTCGCCAGTATGTCGCCTCACAATGTGAACTCTTGTGCCCTGCAGGTTGGCAGAGGAAAGCGACACACGCGCATACACACACGAATACTGGGCTGCTGCCTGCGAGTCGCAGCCAAACGCCGCACCTGCGTCATGTTCGCTGGCTCCTTTCGGTCCAACCTCCTCTCCACCTGTACAGTAAATCCGGCAAAAAAAAAAAAAAAACCCTAACCTCAAAACACGCGCAGGTTCACGCCAGGAGAGTGCGTCAACTCCTGCGTCATGGAAATTTGTCTTTAGCGAAGGAGAGGAAGGTTGAGGGGGGAAACAAAAGGATTTCAAACAGCAGTAGCTCATCACTTCAGGTAATTCTAAGCCTGGATAAAGCTGTAGATGTGCGTGTGACAATCTTAAAATATAATAATGATCTTCAAGACAATACAAAGAAGTAGACGACAAAAATTAATCAAATTAAAGTGATCTTCCTCTTTGAGTCTTTGGTCAGCACATGCGGTACTGTGGTTTGTAATTAAAGCAAATTAAAAAGATGAGATGAGTGTTCAGAGTCTGCCTCAGGAAAAAAAAAGAAAAAAGAAAAGAAAAGAAAGAAAGAAAAAGAAAAAAAAGGCAATACTCTGTTAAAATTCCTGAGGTGATAAAACACAGAGGCTTTTAATTTTAAATACAAAATCATCCTTACGTAAGGAGTTTGACGCAGCTCCCCTTTTCCTTACAAACCTGAACAGTTTCAACGATAAATACAGTCTGTAACCGTATGGATGGACGTCAACAGACTTGAATACGTTGCTATAACCGGACTAAACCACAGTATTTCAGTATGAGAGAGGAGGAGGAGGAGGAGGAGGAGGAGGAGGAGGAGGAGGAGGAAGCTTTGTGCCTCAGAAACAACAACGTGCTGTAAAAATGTTGTGATGTTAAGGGACAGAAAGTTTCTCTTTGTCTGAAAGCTCTCAAATGTGCCACAGAAAGCCGAGATTCAAAGCCAGGCCCATCTCCCCCTAATTAACACTTTGAAAGATAAAAGCAGTTTATTAAATCAATCAGGATGATGGTTGTTTGTGAATCCCAGCAGATAAGGACATTTGCATATTAACTTTGCAGTTCTAACCTACATTTGAGGATCTTCTGAGATTGTGGCCGGCTTCAATGTAAATATTTTCCCCCTCGCTGCTACTGTACACGTTTTAAAGTTTCATCGCCCCGGATTCTCTGGTGGATTTTCAACTCATTAAAAAATAAAGAGATGGATAAATAAGCAAACATATAAACGTAAACAGACAGACAAATGAATAAACGAATACGGATATTATGGCGCCGGAGAGGCTTTGCCAAAATTTGCGGCAAAGACGACGCAAAACAATCTGGATCTTAACTTGTTGTTAGATATTCCCAGTTCATAACTAGGCTTTAAATGAACATGAAAGCAACAAATAGGCTTTAAAAGAGTATTATATGTGCCCTCCAGTTAATCTGGCACATACTAAAGAGCTGTTTCAATATGTTCTGCCAAAAATTAACTTCCATGTGAATCATGTATTTTCTTGATAATGTTTTAAGTAAATTTAGACAGAACTGAAACTTGTATCGCTGCACTTTTATTGAAGTTGTTGGGTGTTTAAAATCGAAATGAAAATACTGATATTTGAGTTTCCCTGCACTGCCAGCTCCTGAATAACACAGTGTCTTTCTCACATTTGTCCCTAAAATGTCACGAGCTCACGTGGGTCTTTACGCTGGTGCTATTCCAACCGATTCCCTGAAAGAGACACACGACAATGAATGAATGAATTTATCCCGCTAACAGTAACTGTCTGTGTAGCACAGCCTGATGTATGTGACTCCTCTGAGCCATAGAGCTCCATTGTTTCCAAAAACTATTAAAAACACATCAGTGGGCCACACTGTTGAGCTGGGTGACATGTTCCTACATCACCACAAACACACACACACTGTACTTTGACTCAGTCCCACACACACACACACACACACACACACACACACACACACACACACACACACACACACACACACACACTGTCCTGCTGCCACAAATACTCACTACAGCACCAAATCTGGATTAATCCACCGCTGAAAATAGTCCCCCCTTCGAACGCACTATTCCCTTCAGTGGAGGGGAACGGGTTTATAAAATTATTATTTTTCTTCCCGTGCGCTCCGGGGTGAATCTCCGTCATCGGAGGTTGATGACACTGACCGACAGGGACCTGATGTTTAAGGAAAGATCGGCCTAATCACAAAACACATTAGCTGAGGAGCTGCGGTGTTAAACCTCATCAGCAGTCAAACCTTCCCTGCATTCACAGCGATAACATTAGAGCATCAGTTGTGAGACAGAGACCGCCACAAAGAAAATCAAAGCGTGCAGATATTGACCGGCCTCTCATACAGACACGGAAGAAGAAAGAATCGCCGGATCGATAGCGGCCGTCGCTAATCCTGGTACCTACACAACAGCGTCATTGTGTTTTTCCGATGGGCGGGCCCCCAGAAGCTTCGGAAGAAATCACCGCGCACATAAGGTCGCCGTCGCCATTACTCGCCTCTCGAAAAGGGGGGTCATGCGTTTCCGTCGACCGCCGCGCCACTCGATACCAAACTTACTGATGCGATGAAAGGCCGTTTGTGACCCGATGTGCGCGAGTCCTCAGCCGTAATCGCTCCAATCTGCATTCAGACGGACAAGAGGCGCAGATCTGAGAGCAGCTATCATCATCTCATCTCCAGCAGAGAATAGGTGAAGCGGTATTCCAGGGGAGGATATAAAACAAAACAAAAAAAAAAAAGAAGGAAAGAAAGAAGGAAGTTACTTTAACGACTCCCATGGCTTTTAATTGCAGAGGCTTGGACATTAGTTCAAAACTGCTCACTTCATGCTTGGGAACACAGTGCCACGGTGCCTGCGCCCTCACCCGACACTTGTTTTATCTGCTTGCAGATTGAACTCACTTCACAGTAAAGAGAGGCCAATTAGGGTGCAAAAGGATTAAAAACACAGGAAAAAAAGAAAGCTTTTCCATTTCTCCACTTTTGTAGTGGAGGACAGGCTATAGGATGAAATGTACGAGAGGGGAAGAAAACTCAGTGCTTTATGATCGGGAAATTAAAGAGGAAAATGAAGGTGTGAGGTTATTTCCTGCCAGTCGTCCCCGGAGAGGGAAAAAAAGTCCACCTTGTGTTACTGTTGGATCTGTGTGAGTCTTTAAAGATTCTGAATAGAAGACAATCTTTTACAAGATGGTTGATATGCACCAAAAAAAAAAAAAAAACTTTTTGAATAGCTGCACATCATGAATTTATGGATACCCAAGGGGGAAATCCCCAGCATATTCACTTTAAATCCATCACATGCATATTGTTAGGAATTATGATCATCTGAGTAAAGTCGCGAGAACGTCTGCGTGACAAATTTGGCTCCTGTGCCTATTTTTCTTTGTGCATCATTGTTGAAGTTTGGTGCAAAAATGGAAGCTGAAGAAACAACACATATTGCCTCCTTTAGTCTCTAGAAATATTATATTCGATATGAATATATTACATGGGCAAAACAGTTTCTCCTTCTTAGTTTGAAAGTATGCGGACATGATGTGTTTGTTTCACGAGTTATTTAAAGACGATTTTAAATGAGGCCACAAATCACAAGTAGCTTTTTTTACAACAGCGTTTTAGGGTGAATTTGTCCTTTTTATAAGTGCAAATAATAATTCTGCAGTGCTGTTAAAGCATGCTGGGTAATGCGGAAAGAGGTCAGTGCTTTGCTTTTGCAGTTTATTTCCTTCAAATAAACAGGCTGAGAGCTTGGAATCCACAGGCCTGACCATTTATCCATCTCTGAGTGGAAGCTAGGCTCCGACTTCCTCTAATAAAATGATTACCAATCTCTGGTAGTGGTTCACCTCAGATGCACTGTCCCTGGGAGAGGTCCGCGAGATTCTATTAACCAGGGAGAAGGGGGGGTGGGGGACGTGTAGGGTGGGGGGGAGGTTGGGCTTCCCCCAGCGAGGAGTGTCTTTAACATAAGTGGAGATGAGCGCAACCGGATGGCGGAGGCGAGGAGGTTTCCCCAGGAACGAGCGGAGAGCGGCAGGAAATCGATGCGTTGTTTGTTTATTGGTCTGACCCACGAACCTCTGTAGCTCTACATCTGTCAGACCCACCCCCACCCCCTCTCTCTCTTTTTAGTCCCTCTCTCCCATCTCCCCATTTCCCTGTCCTAGGAATCCTGTCCTATTTTCTCATCAGTCTCATCCCAACAAACAAGACTGCATTTCCAATAATAGACGACTTTCAGATAAATAAATGTCAATTTCATTACATCAGTCCTGTATAATTAAATTATTAGTTTGCTGTCCCATCTGATTGCCATTTGTAGAGATAAATACTGAAGCACACTCCAGTGATTTTCTGCTGCACGTCTATAGAGTTAGGAGACTCATCAGAAACAGACAGACAAAGAAGAATGGTCAAAATCAAAGCAGGTCAACCTCCAAAAATACTGGACTACACTTCCCATAATGCAAGTGAATAGTGTTTTTTTTGTTACATCCTCCTGCCTGAAACTGCACGCCCATCATCGGGATTCATTTCAGAAGTTTGTAATTAACTTTTAGTTTGAATCATTTTCTATTAATGTCTTCGGCAGTAGCCTCCACTCATGTGTAATTGGGATTATTATTTGTATAGAAACTCAATCAGACAAATGAAAGATCTCAGCCTGATTAAAAGGTGCTATATTAAATATGAAAAAACAAGGATCTGATGGATCACTGTTGCTTTTGTTTAAATTTATTTATTTTTTTCAAATATAAGAATTGGTGTCACAGTTTTTCACATGCTGGATGTCTCAAGCTGGAGGTCAAATCCGCGCAGTTTCATCATCGCCGAAGGAAGAAAAAGAAGACCTTCCTTTTCACTTCAACTGGAGAAAAACTTCCAAGATCCAGATATCCGCGACGAAAAAGGTCACCCGAATCTTACGACTCTTAGTGATGCTAATGGGGCCTAATTTGAAATGGAATTTTATTCACATCTTTAAATCCAACAATGAGATTTCATTCAGATGTAGCAGTCACTTTTTACTTTAATGATAACTAGGTCCAAATGCAGGGAGGGAGGAGAAAAAAAAAAGAAGAAAAAAAGAAAGAAAAAAAAAAGATCCCCAAGGTGCTTTGACTCTGTTCTTTTATTAATGACTTGAGCCCTTTTGTGACCGCCACAGAATCATTTGATGAATCATTATCGTGGAGAAAATCATCACGACTGATCATATTAAGAGGGGGAATGCAGTTGTTTTGCGAGGCCTCCTCTCTTGTCCATTGTGAATTATTGTCATTATCATTAGCATGAAATGAATTCTGGCCTTTTCAAAAAGGGGGAGCGTTGCTACAAGTTCATGTATATTCATCTGTCGTCGGGCCACGGGCTTGTTTTGTCTGTTATTGTAGCCGCTGCGCGCCGCTTTGAACCCGTCTCTGTACGGGAAGCTGATAAGTGCGCCTCGGCAAACATCAACCTTGTTTACATTAATGTCTGCAGACTGTTGCAGGTCGACTCACGATCCATATCAATCGTGCGTCGGTGAATAAATCCCGTCGACGTGACATCAATGAGGCCCCCCGCCCCCCCGATCTGTGTTATAGCCACGTAAACAATATTCTGTGTGTCTGCTTGCCTGTGACGGCATAATAGAGCTATATTTACTCAGATTTCACGGAGTCACATGACTGGTGAGTTCGGGGGTTTACATTCCTCTCTGTTGGTTTTTAATGTCACTCCAACAGTAATGTGTCTGGCCTCCTGGCATCGGGGACATTTGGGGGACGCAGAGTCCGATCGAGAGTAGCATCTGCAGCCTGCTGACTGAACGGGGGCCCCCCCTCCAGCGCTACCTGAGCCCTGGCTGGGGCCAGTAGCCACGAGCTGGGGGGGGGGGGGCTGTTTGAGGAGCAGGAGAGGGGGAGGCAACCGCCATCACCGTGATCTGATTTATCCTCAGGCCGGAGACTACAAATGAGTACAGACAGCTTTTTCATAGCCAAAAGACACATTTGCATCCATGTGTGTGTGTGTGTTTGTGGATATGCCTATGATCGGGGGAAGGGGGCCGGGGGTGCGGAGGTGTCACAAGATAGAGCGTAGTTTCACGAACAGCTCCGTTTCAGCAATGAAAGGTTGACGCTAAAGTACACCAGTGTAAACGGCCGCACATTGAATATATACAGTGATGCGTTTCTTTATTCTTACGTTATTTACGTTTCTGCACCACAAACTGCGGCACAGTCGTTTGAGACAGGAGTATAAAATAATTCAGATTTTCATAAGAAGGCCTGTATGTCTTCACAAACGCATAACTGGAATCACCCAATGCTTTAAAGTTGCTATTTTATGGTCATTAAGTGTGCGCGGGTGTTTAATATTAAGGATTTAATGTTACACCTCATAAGCGTGTACCTCTAAAGTGAGGAGCTCATTACCGCTCCTGGATAAAAGCTTTCATAACTGCAGTTCTGCTCTTTATCGCAGCGAAAATCTCAATCCTATCCACTCACTCCTGTCCAAAAAAACACAGCTCTGAAACCTTTTTTTTTTTTTTTTGTGGAGCGAGAAAGCTTGAGAGTGGAGTAAGAATATTTCAACCTGTTACTAAAATCCCCAAAAATGAATGATCAGACCAGAACATAAACCGCCACGACAGTACTCCTGCTGTTTTTCTGAATGTTTGTATAGATGTCAGGGTTTAAGGTTCTTTCATGTAGCTCAGTTCCTGAAACAGTGAAATGTTCATTATCATGTTTTTGCTCATATTTTTTGGTTTATATTTATATAAGTATGTTTCTCTCCCTGCAGAGCCGACATGGAGGTATTTTTTTTTATCACATGTCAAGTGTGTGGTTTCGCTGTATTCTTCCAGAATAACAATACGACTAGTGAACAGAAGAGTTTTAAAAGAAATCTGCTCCATTCTGCAAACTTCTCGACTGTGCCTCCGCTGTAGAGTCAAGGCTGCGGACCTGAGAGCGCTGAACTTTCCAGTAATTATTCCGCACTCGGGTCAGCTCTGGACAATATGTTAGCCATCTGCCGGCATCTGTGCTTTCTCCCACTAATAGACTGAACCACCCCCACCTCCCCACCTTCCCTGCACACCGCCACACAGCCCCCCCCCCCCCCC
>NW_019525403.1:1183335-1189974 GCF_002814215.2 Seriola lalandi dorsalis | reverse complement strand
CCCCTTACACCGGACCACCACCACAACCCTGGAGCGAGTGGAGCCGGGGGTGAAGCGCTAAGCAGGTCACATGTTGTCTTTCAGCCATATTTGGGTCAGGCCTTTGGCACTGGATGAGGGGAAGCTTAATGCACGGAGGCAATGGGTTATAATCCTCCCTCCAACACACACACACACACACGCACACGCACTGTATGTTGGCCACACACACATAGACATGCAGACGAATAAACAGACATACACATACTGTACTCATATGACTTTCTTGGATGCTATTTTGCCTTACAGGAGCGTGAAATTCCTCATTTTCTGTGATATGATCCTAATTCAGGGTTCATCTCATTTTCCCAGAAAGGTGCCGAATACTTAAAATTCAAACTTCAACATCCAGGATTGTATATTGGCATGAAACAGAAGCTAACGGCAGCTTTAGCAGACCATATGTTGCATGGGACATATGTTCGGAGCATATGTTTAATGCCAGAGGAAAGAGGGCTCACACATGTCGCGGATCGCAGGTAGACGAGATCTTAAATACAGAGCGAAGAGACAGCTGAAAGTGAAATCGGAGCAGGAAAAAAACCGTCTGTGTTCATCTAGTTCTTGTGTTAAAAAGTCTGAACTTTCCTGAGCTGTGAGGCCAAACAGTCACATCTAATATTTTGTGAAATGTATGCAAAACCGGACTGCCAAATTTGCTCCTTCCATTAAGATTAGGACACGGCACATATATCTTGGTGGTGGAAATGTGTAAATTTAATAATAAAAAAAAAAGAAAAAAAATATGGAAAAATAAACTTTCTTTTATCAAGAATTCATTAGGAGTAAACTCAGGGCGTTGCATGTTTTTTTTTGGTGGTGTGTGAAGTTCTGGGGGAAGAGGCTGAGTGCGCGGGTATGAAATGTGATCAAATTTCAAATACATTCACAGTCGTGGCAATTTGTACATTTGCATCAAAGTTCTGGCGGACGTCTGACAATAAATGGGATGAGGTTCGACACGTCTTGCTGCTGCGTTTTGGCCTCCTCATCAGCACCCACTCGGCTCCTGCCTCCTGCCCCCCCGGAAAAACGGCGCCAAACGCAGAAAACACTCAAACTCCGAATAGGAAATTAGACGATGTGATGAATAGGTGGACAGCACGCATTGGCTGACAAAAACAAATCAGGCCAGCGGGACTGTAAACTCACCAAAACAGCCCGAAAGGTCACAAGAAGCCAAATTTCGTGTGTCAGCCGTACAAGCTGCCATGGTGGTTTTCATCTCAATCCACAGCATTCATCACCAGGTTCTAGACGTCCACACCTCCCTGTGCAGCAGTCTAGACTATTAAGGAGTTTCCACCATGAAAAGTGAGACACTTATGATGTCTTGAGCGGTGACACATTTGCACTTTTCTCCTTCCTCTTTGCAATCACACTAATTGCTTTCACATATGACTTCTGGCATCATTTTCCTGCACAGAAAAACCTTTAGTGCGATTCTTATCTCAAAGTGCAGTCAGACAGGCGTCAGATTTGGCTTTTGAAGCTTCGGCGTTATGACTTCATCGCGGTTAGAGCCGCACCAATGGGGGAAAAAGGGCACCAATAGGAAAGACTTTGAAATTAAGGGAGAGATGCAGCCTTCAAAAGAAACATGCGAGGGTTAAATTTGTATAAACAGATGGAGAAACCATGCCGAATACAAATCCTCCCATACAGGACACAAACACTGGTTCAATGACCCTCATAGCCAAAAAATGTCAACCCAGTTAAACACCTGTGAGAGATTATGGAGAAACGAATCAGTCAGATCTCCACCTCCATCACCAAACATATTTTGGAAGAATAATTTTCATTTCTGCAGCTGTGTTCAAAGCAACAACTCCTGAAATAGCCCGTACATCAGGAGGCTTATCGAGCCACCACCTTCGTTGTCATGGTTACAATAACAAACACACACAGCTAAGTTTATGGAACACTCGCACTTTGGGTTAAGTTTAGGTGCAAAAACTACTCGGTATAGGATGGACAGATGGACAACATCTACAGGTGGTTGAAATGGCACCTGAAGGCACCGAGAGTTTCTGTCGCTTCCTCTATTTCCCCTCCAGCGACCAGAGTGCAGCGCGGGACAGGACGCGTGACGTCATTTGACTCGCACCAGACGACGCCCCCCGTGGCACGCAGCGGCGCTCGTCACCGAGAGAGAACAAGCGGAGAAGGTGCGGCGGCTGGGATGTGCTGATCGGAGGTGTGAATGTGACGAAGCGCTGATGCGGGACGGTGACGAATCCTGCGACACAGGTGCTGACAGTTGGGAGATCTATAGGTGTGGCATCACGACGACTTATAATATTCACAGTTTAGGTTTTTAACTGATCATTCGATCAATAAAAAGCTGCATTGAGTGCAAGGTAATAAGGTCAAAGGTCACGACTGAAAAGGAAAAATATTCCATAATCCCATTCAGTGTACACACAAATGCACATTGGGTTTTATGTGCACACGTCTGTAGAAAATTTGAGGAATAACATCAGTGTGTTCCTCTCTGTGCATACATATCTGCATGCACATAAAGTAGAAAAGAAGAAATGGTGCACAGGCAAAGCTGTGCATATCATCAAATAAAAAAAATAAATAAAAAGGACTACGTGTCCAGGAAGTTCAAAAACTCCCAACTTCTCCCCTCCTCCTTCCACCTCCACCCTTTTCATTCCTTTTCATTCCCCTCTCCTTAGCACATTCAAATGTGCAGGTTTGTTTTGGGGATGAAGTCCTCTGCTTTGATCAGCGCTAATTAGACAGCCTCTGCTTTCGTTCTCTACCTATTAGGGCTGGGTAGGTTATCGCCGCCCTAATCTCTGGCCGGTAGCCAGGCGAGGGTGCTGCGATCCTGGAGGAGCCCCCCTCAAAGCCGTCTAAGGTGAGGAGGAAGCGTGATGAAAGGGCCGTCTCCTTTCAGCACAGATCAATACGCTCCTCTCCTTTGCCTATGGGGGATCAAGAGTTTGAAACACAAAGGGGGTTTTTGCATAAAGATCCAAACAATGGTTCACAAGACATTTTTTCTCTCTCACTCTCTCGCTTTATGCTTTATACTTCCTCTCTTGCACTTTTTTCTGCCTTCCCTTCAACTTTCCTCTCCTGGAAAGAGAAGGGGTGGGGTGGGGGGTGGGGGGGGTACTTAATGAAGCTGGAAATTTGGATTTTAGAGGTTCAAAACGCCTGCAGGAGGCAAACAACTAAAGTTGCAGTCATTTCTTTTTGAGCGTGTTGAGCCTTTACTTGCTGGATGGTAGAATGTGCTGCTCCGGTTGCTCATATGTAAGGATTGACTTACAAGACTCAAATACTGTTTAAAGTAAACAAATGTCACCGCTCCGCCAGACGTGCAGCGTATGTTGAGATAAACAAACTTATTATTCTCAGATATTGTGTAATGCTCCTTTAATGCTGCGCGATATAGATGGAAGCGTTTAATCCTGCGCTATTTGTTTCATACGTCATGCATAAGGAAAGCCCAACTGGGCACTTCTAGTTTGTTTGGTCAGTTCAGCCTAAACAACCGATTAGGGATTAAAAGAAACGTGTAATCCGCAGTTTACAGTTACAGCATTTCAGTCTATTTAGGAGGAAGTGAAAACCACTGAGATGCTTTGTTTAAATGTGCTTGATTGTTTGAAATGCACAGCGGAGTTAAACTTGACTCAAGCGCATTTTCCATCCGACTGAGGTAGTGATTCATGAACTCTCGGTTAGCCGAAATTAAAATAAATGGGCCGTTTTTGATTGTTAGACCCATGAGATAAATTGTGACATCAGGTTTCAGGGATTTATCGCAATGTTGGACCAGCAGGAGTAAGACGGCATGTTTTTTCAAAGCTGCATAATGAGGAACTGACTGATCCGTCAGATCCTGGCATTTTAGCATCTTTCAGCTCACTGTTTTCACACTACTGTGGTACCACGCTAACTTAGCGACTAGCTACCGAAACACAGTTAAAAGAAGGTGCATGCTGGACTTACATTAGTCCAGAGTCCAGAGACACAACCCAAAGTGAATGCTAATGTTGCTCTCTGTCTGCTGACTGTGTATCTAGGCAACTGGTTGCGCACGTTAGCCATACCAGCTTTAACAACGTGATCTGTCAGTGGAGTGTTTACAGCTTGTTGTGCTGTGTTTTAGTTGTTCTCTGCTCCGTTTTACTGGCAAGGCAAGATAATCTATCCACACCTACGGTAAAATTACATCTTCATGTTATTTTTCACAGCACTAGCAGTGTGTTTAACTTCTAAATTAAGTGCTGTAAGTCTTAAGGGGAGGGGACTGTGGGTGGTAAAAAGGTTGAAGACTGGAGTACAGATGTTTTGAATGGTTATTGATGATCTGATTCATCTAGTTCTGACCCATTTCCTCGGAACATGTTCCATGAAGTTATCAGTAAATGTGTTCAAAGAAAGTAAATGTTAAATATGTCATCAGTACGCCGTGTGGTTGTATGTGAAAAGGTGTTTAATGTGGAAAGAAATAGATGTAGAATTCACCTACGTTCGTGCAGCCCTTTTTGTTTTTCCTGTTGGTGGAAAGACTAGTCACTTCACTCCTTCCTCCATTATTTTCACCATGATTATTTGACCCCTTTTTGCAAGTAATTTCCCCTGGATTAGAAAAACAATCAATCCAATCAAGACTAAGAGAGGAGGGGAGGAAAAAAAAAAGATTTGAGAGGAAATCTCTCCAGAAGTTGTTGGGCGTTGCGGGGGGAAGAGAAGAAGGAGCAATCTAGAGGGCCGGCGTATATTTTCCTCTCAAGTAATTCATTTATGTCTTCAAAACTCTTTCAGAGACCAGAGTTACTGTGCCTTTGTTGTACTTTAAAAAGCTTAGCCGGGCTCTATGAAGAGAAGCAATGAGAGCACTTTAGAAAAAGCTACAAAGGGAACGGACGGGTGGAGGAAGAAAGAAAAAGTGAATGGCACCACTGATAAAGTTGAGCAAATTAAGTCATTGACCTGCGGTGGAGATTAATAGCAAACAAGGTGCCCCAGCTTCACAAGTAATGAATATTCTTCAAACGGCGTGCAGGGGGGACTGGGGGGGAGGGGGCGGGGGGTGTGTGTGGTAGATAGGGCCGGCTTGATGCGGATGACATTGAAAGTTGCAGAGAACAGAAAAATTCTGTCATTTTTCATTTGTATGCAAATTCGCCTGTTACACAAATTAACCCCTGAACCCCGGTGTCAGTCCTCATCTTGGGTGGAAGCCGGCCCCCTGCCGGGGCCCCGGCAGCCGCTCTACCCACCCGCACTTTCCCTCTCGGGTCAGGGAAAGTTATGAGTCGCAGCTCCGCCCCTTTTGTTTACCGCTCTTTTATGCGGCGGCGAGACGAGAGAATCCGAGACCGGAGCTTTAATCCCGTCAGCGGCGAACGCGTCCGACAACAACCACGAAGCTGTCAGTGTGACGTGTCGATTAAAGAAGCAGATCTGATGACCTTTGCCCAGAGTTTGATGAGTATTACTGGAAGATTTGATCAATAATTAAAATGCTGTTGCCATATATATTAACCATATATCCGTCTAACTGAACCACCACAGGTCAGTGTCATTTCCATCGTCCTCTGCACTTCCTGTCACCGGACCGGCACGATTGAAATGCAAAATGCTGTGGCTGTGCAGCACCCACCTTGGCTGAAGCTGCCGCAGCTAATTGCTCCCCCCCGTTGCTTTAAGGTGGACCTCCAGGACAGAGAGTAAATCCTGCTCCGCTCCGCAGCTGCTGAGCTCACAGCATCTCCCTGCAAATGGAAATAGCCCCAGTTTAAGTCAAGTGGGCACAAAGTGAAAACACTGCATCTACCAGCGTCGCATTAACCTCTCACCTTCAATTAGTAAAACAATCAAAAGATGTGTATTTTAATATCAGGAACACACAGGAAGTATTGAAGTGTTTTAAATTTAAGACTTAAATACCAATAGAATAAATACAGCCTTCAATATGAACCTTCAATGTCCACATGATATGTTCTACATATCAATAATTATCCATTAGAATGATAAGGTTTACAGAGCAGATGAACTATAACCACAGTTAATCTGTCAATTCTTCCATCAGCTTTAATTGCGCTGATTAATTCAAACCCAAAACCAATAAATTGCTTTAATACAAAGCTTCTTATTTGCCTGAATACAAGCGCACACATTCTACACGAGCCAATACAGGCTCCAAAATCCAACCCTGAGTAAAACTTGCATCTGTGAGTTACTGCAAAGCAGAGCGTGGCAGCTTTTGGGGATTGATTGTTGTTGAGTTTATTGATCCCATCAGGAATGAACGCAGCCCCCCAGAGAAACTAGGTGATCAGATTTTATTCTGATAGGACACCAGAGTGATGGAAAATGCCATAAAAGCATTGAACTGATTGTATTCGTCTGCTCTTACATCTACGCATTCATCACAGCGTCGGTGGGAGTGCGGCTCTGTCTCTGTCCCTCTGCGGTGTCAGAAAGGAGGAGGCAGCCCTAAACAAATTTCACCATCTGCAGAGGAAGGTGGCAGCCGCGCTGTGATTGACCCCTTTAATTGATGCGGCTTTAATTATGATAATCGCCTACCAGAGTTGCTGTTGTTTCACTTTCCCCAACACCCCCCCC
>NW_019525403.1:1156668-1183315 GCF_002814215.2 Seriola lalandi dorsalis | reverse complement strand
CACCCATCCCTTTGTTTTCAGCGGTGCTTCATATCCTGGCATCCATGGGTGCAGGTGTTGTACAGATGTTTGGTTGCCTCCCCTCGACGCTGTGCAATTTGTTAGCTGCTAATCAGCAGCCACCTTTGCATTACTGCAGTGACACGTGCAGAAATTCTGAACTGAATCGAAAGTCGATGTTACAGCGGGTCGCTGGAAACTGGGAAATTATGTCTTTGGTTTCCAAAACGACAAACTGATTCTCTCGTTATGAATAATCACCTTCCAAAGTGAATTTCCAGCATTTTCTGAGTAACAGTTGACACCATGGTCTTTCCATTAGTGCTATGAACCCATTTTCATGTTCATTTCTCATTTCTCTCAATTATGAAAATGAAAAAAACAGACCATGTTTTTAGAAATACAGAATTTGGTTCTCTTTTTATAACCATGCCAAAACACTTAGAAACCATTTCCTCACAGTAAAAACACTGGAAGTTCAAGGACAAGATCAACAAACTCACGGCCTCCAATATATTTAATACTACAGCTAACCACTGTGTAAACCATGCAGCTGTGTGCATGATATCAATTCACAGCAAAGTAATGAAGCTTTGCTCAAGTCGTGCAATCCATAGTCTGCATTTATATTGCATTAACATTGTTGTAAACTGTTGCATGATGTTCACTTCTTCCGATACTGTACAGAAATGAAGTGAATATCCGATAAGCTAAAATGTTTAGATGATTTGTAGTAACAAAAAAAAAAAAAAAAGATACTTTTACTAAAAAACACTCATTTAATCTTTTACCTTTAAACAATCAAATCATGATTTTACTCCTGTGACTTACAGTGTCATATGAACACCTGCCAAATATAAGAAGTGCTTTACAAAATGACTTTGACAGGCTGCTTTAGAATAACAACTGACTTCATATTTTTACATTCTGATATCCCGGTGATCATTATGCACTCATTTATATTGTGCACAACAACACTGGAGCTATTTTCTTTTTTCTTATTTTTTACAAACTACATATTCCCAAAGAGGATTCTCTACTTTTTGGTATAAAACTCTTTAAATTCTGTTTTTCGCTGAAACTTTTGCAGAAGGAAACCCCTCCCAAAGCCATAGCACAGTGGCAAGAGCAGTGAGTAAAATGGGTTTAGACAAACAAACACACACACACACTGAGTGGCCACCAGTGGCTCTGCAGTAAGTTTCCCTTCAAAGGATCCCCTCAGGATAGACTGTGCGCGAACATAATCCAAGGCCCCTTTGAAGTGCACACTTGAAATGTCTTTTGGCTCGGCTGCTGCGAGTGGCATCTCAGCCCTTTGGGTTATTGGAGAGGAGAAGCGCTCCTCGGCCGGCTCGAGGTGGAGAGGCAGCACCTGGTGGTCCCTGCTGCCTCTCCTCGCCGCATTTCACACATTTAAAGTACACTGGGTGCTCGTCTCCTCAGCCGCCTCACGACCACAGCCAAGAGGTATAAACGGTGCTCTCGTTTTCTGCCGGATAAAGCACAAGTACATTTTGGAGTGGATTTTAATAAATCCAGTGTGGCTTTGTCGCACAGTGGAGTTTTTTTACTTGTACACACATTTCTCTGCAGGCGGAGCTGCTCTGAGGGCAGGAGCAGGCCTAATCTCATTGGTGGGGTTCAGCAGAAGGGGCGGCGTCAGAGATATATACAGTTTTAAATGGAAGAGCGACATTAGGCACGCCAATGAAAAAAGTCAAGAACTTAGTATAGAGGAGGATAACATGACGAATGTCTGCACTGAACTAACTCGCCCGGTATTCGACAAACGATCTTCATATCGGACGTTTCTGTAGACCCTCTGTTAACGCAAGAAATAACGCATCTTTGAGCATTGGTGCTTCCAACATCATTTCTGGATGCAAGAAATGTTAATAAAACTCTCATAAGTCAGGTTAGATATGACAGAATGTGTCCGTATTTAATAAATGTTTCCTCCGTTAAGGTTTCATATGTGAAAATGAGCATAAAGGAGAAATAAGTGCGCTTTAGGTTTGTGTCCCCTGACTTTTAAATGACCTGTACTTTTGTGTGTGTCTCCCAAAACCTCCAAAAACAGGTTTCAACAGGGTTCAATCACTGGACTATAAAATGCTGCAACAGTAAAAATGTCTCTCATTCTGCTAAATCTGACTTCTGTGCAGATGCCTGAATTATTTACACTGGCATCAATATAGAAACTAAGGGCATTTTCTTATTTGTTACATGTGCCGGTCTTGCACTGTGATGTTTGATCCAGTGTATTAAGAGTCAGACTGATGTTGCGGTTTATGAATATTGATCAGATATAGAAATTTCAGTCTCATACAGTATCAGCCGGCGTCATTCAGCGCCAACAGAAAAAATATGAACACATGATTTTTATTTGTCTTCGGAGGTAAATAATCAAAAGGAAGTCGAACTGACAAAAATTGGTTGTTTTGAAATGTAGATCAGACGTACATACTGGTTGTTGATAAAGGTACGTTTGATGAGAACACTACCAACAGGTGACAGAACACACACCAGCTCCCCCCCCCCCCTCAGATGATGGATCTCTCCTCCACAAGAGGCACATAATCAACCCTGAAGTCGCTCGGGCGATTGAAAAATGCGATGAGCGACTGAACGCTGCCTGACCGGCCGACACCGAGTCAGGAAACTGCTGCCATGCGGGCATGTGTCAAGGTTCTCACTTTTCCCTCCTCTCCTCCCCTGCTCCCCCTCAGAGCGAGCTGACATCTTGGGGTAGTTTCATTTAATCCGCCCTCCCATTGGTATGAACTTATTTTAAAAACGATAATGATGAGTGGGATAAATAAATGTTGCGGTTATTGTCTGCTTTAGAGGTCAGCGACACAAGCTGCTACTCCGACACTCCGTTTCTATGAACTCGGCTCTCGTTCGGTGTAATTCTGCAGATTTTGGATTTAAAAAGCGGGAACCAAAGGCCCCCAAACGTGATTTCAATGAGACACGATAACTTTCAGACGTGTTTTCCGCAGCGCTACAAAAGCTGTGAAAGCTGAGACGCGAGATGACTGCAGATGTCTGAAGACCGAGCTAGTGAGTTTTACTTTGAAGCATCAAATCTGACTTTGTGGTTTCGACAAATGACTGTCTATCTCCCATCTTATACTTTTGTCTACATGAGAAAACGCTGGATCCAAAGCAAGATAATATATTCAAGATTGTAGTGTTTTAAACTGTTTTTTGTTGGCGGAGTTTATTATTACTATTGTGGATCTGAAGGATTCCTTTAGTTGTGTACAGTCCCCCATAAAATGTCATGCTAGTGTTTTAAAAAGATTATATAGATGTACTGTACACAGGCCCTTCTGTTATACATCTATAACATCAATCTGACACAGTGGGCCTTCTTTAAGGAAAGTAGTGCTGCTTGTAAACCGTCAAAGCGTTCACACAGCAAAGACAGGGCTCCGCTGTTTTTTACTGCCGCTCTTATTAAATTTATATAAGACAGAGATGCAGCGACACTGTGTCTGAGCTTATGAAGTTGTTAAGAGTCACACACAGCGTTTGTATTCTGGAGAACCAGTTTTAGAGTCAAAGAGACAGACGTGCTTTCTTGTCTTCCATCTTAATTTTCTCTATACATGCGATTGTACTGTGTTTCTCAGTCAGGTGCACAGGGCTGATAACAGATGCGTTGTAAGAATTAGATCACAGAAGTTACATTTAAAGTAATGAGTTACTTTCTTTGCCTACTTTAAAAAGCAAACTAAAGTAACAGCTATAATCCTCTGTAAGTTATACTATTGCCTGACATTAACGTGTATATCTGCGTGTGTGTGTGTGTGTGTTCTCACCATCTTAAGACTCCTCTCAGTAACAGCGAGTTTCCAGGAGGAAGTGAGTCGTGACCCCTCAAGTCCATCATGGCGATGGAGGGATTGAACAGAACGCTGCGGGCTGTAGAGATGATCGAGGAAGTCACTTTCATGCTTGGCTCCGCTCGGCTCTTAAGAAAAAAAAAAAAAAAAAAAAAAAAAAAAACACCACCAGGACGCAGGAAGAATGCTGAAGGAAAAAAACAGAGAAAGATGGAAACAGGAGTGATTTTGGTGGAGAGAAACGGAAAACAAAAGGGAAGAGAATAACACATTTTCACACAATTATCTTTAACTATACGAACTGCAGTGGCCTATAATGTCTGATTGCATAAGGGCAATAAATGTAGGGAGGTTGAAAACATAATGGAGGGACTCATGGGCCCCAAAGCAGGGGTCCCCTGAGCTAAACCTCTAGTTGAAATGACTCGTTAATTTTTCCTGTTGGAGTGTGCAGACATTGTGTGTTTGCTCCTCATCCCGATCCAAACCCTTTAATGCAGAATGGACTGTCATTGTGTTATTGAACATTATGCACGCACAATTTAAATAAAAAAGGTAATTATGATGTTATTGTAAGCTTCATGCGATCCTGCAGAGTAGAAGCATTGGTTCTTTATGCGTTTAGCAGCTGGGTAATACGTAAAACACATGCACAGAAACCTCCACTTAAGCGCAAAGCAGTTCAGGTTCTTCTAAGACTTGCACACATAAATGGAGCAGATTTCAAGGGTGTAATATCCCTTTAAGATGGTCAAAAACTTCATAGCATTATAATGTAAGAGTAGGTATCTCTTTTCCTCAGATTGGTGGATATCTCGCTTTGGAACAGAGCTCATGATGACATGTTTTCTAAATCCTCTGCCCTCCCTCGACACAGTTTTGAGGAGAAGTCTGCACGGAGGGAAGGAAAGAAAGAGAGACAGTGTATGTGAGTGTGGTCGAGGCAGCCGGTGGGAGATTAGCAGAGTTTTTCTGCGAATGATCCTCGCCGACTGGCCAATCTGTTCAGACGGGGTCTCGAATTCACGCAGACGGTGCGAGTAGTGACACCAACTGCTGCGACAGAGAGGGAAGAGCGAGCAGGAAGTTCCATGGCACGCCGCCCGTCACGTGACCGGTCCGCGCTTGGTCCTCATCCAGCCATCTGTTTTTTTTTTTTTCTCTTTTCTTTTCTTTCCTTCTCCATCTCTATCCCCACCTGCGTCTCACCCTTTACTTTTTTTTTTTGGTTCCTCCCCCTCGCCGGGCACTAAAGGGTCACAAGTCAACCCTAAACCATCAAAACCCACTGAAGCCACAGTCAGATAAAAGTGTGTGGAAATACCCTCAAAAGAATAAAAGTACAAGCTACAAAACACTCCGGCTGTATGTCGAACCTTATTCTCAAACGCTAAGAGCCGCAAAACCTACTGCTCGACCTCCGTCCTCTTTTGAAAATGACTGTTCCAAGGTATTCGATTGACGGGTGTCTAAGTCATGTTGGGTGCTACCAGCCTTTCCCACCTTAGCATGTATTTAAGACAATCATGGATGAATCATGGCACTCCATTTGTTCTAATGAAAGTTGCTTTAGTAGGCCCACAATGCATTAGTGACCTTCTCTTACACCTCACGGTTCAGCCTGTGATAATACAAAGAGACAAAGACCTACAGCCGTACGGCCACCGATCCTGTCGTGGATGAAGCTTCACCTTCCGCTCGCGTAAAACCGACTGAACCTCCGCGCTCCGACGCGCCGGGCCGCCTTCGTCCAGTAATTTGCGCCGTGTTTAATGAAGACACCGTCAGCTCCACGGAATCCATATGGAATATAAAAACCTAAATGATTCAGCACAGATAAAACTGTAAGACAACAAACTATAATTGCGTTTCGACGTCAAGCCTCTTTGCCTGTCTTTCATATCCCGGATCATTTGCCTGCATCGCTTTGGAACAGAACTTGTTTCAAACGGCTGCCTTTCTCTCCAATATTGTGCTAATGCATTTAATTTAATGTTCGCAGATGCAGTAATTGGTATAATATTGCTCTATAATACATTGAAGGAAACCTTAGCATTAAGCACTAAATTGAAATTTTGAAGCGAACGGTGAAAACGACTGTGGGGGCAAAGAAACCCCATTAAATGTAATTTGTTCTGCATGGCTGTGGGGGTAATGGTTACCGAGACACTCCTTTATTAAGTCGAATAGGTAGTGAGGTAGCCTCGGATTTGTTCACACACACACACACACACACACACACACGCACGCGCGTGCGTGCGCGCGCGCGCACACACACCAGACACACATACACACACCACGTAGGCGTTCTGCTGTCGACACACTGTTAGTGGAGGTATTCAGCAAGGTGTAAGCTGTCGCCTGCTGTTATTCCAGTCACAAAGGGAGCGTTAAGAAGCCACTGGAGGACTGCTGAACACACACACACACACACACACGTTAGACACAATACACACACACACACACATACTAGATGCACACACACGCACACACACCTTATTCCTGTCCCTTAATACCACTTGTATATCGTGGAGACAGATTGCAGAAGGAGGAAGAGGAGGAGGGAGAGAGAGAGAGAGAGAGGAAAAAGAGTGTAGATGCAGAGGAAGAGGATGGGGAGGAAAAAGGCGGCAAGAGCTGGGATGAGTAGAATGAGGAGAAAGAAAAAGGAAGAACAGCACTGGGGAAGAGAGAGACAAAAAGAGCAAAGGGGAAGAGGGAAAACGGAAGGAAAAGAGGAAGAATAGGAAGCAAAAAGAAAAGAAGAGTAAAAGGAAAGATGGGGGAAAACGGAGATGGAAGAAGAGGTGGAAGAAGGAGAGGTTAAAGAGGACAAAAGAACGCCATGAAAGGAGAAGAGGGGAAGGAGATGAACAAGGGGGGCAGAGGGGGGGCGATAGAAGAATAATACGAGGAGGGAGAAGGTGAAGAGGCAGGAGAGGAGAGGAGGAAGTCGAGGAGGTCCCAGCGGAGGACGGTAGATCAAACACAGACTCTAAGTCAAACTCCGCTGAGAGATCTTAAACCTCCTTTGTAATTGGAATTTAAAAAGTTAATACAAAGACGCTCTTTCAGTAAGATGTCTTTAGCAGATAGGAAAAAAAACACGAGGATGACTTTTTTGTCCCTCTAGTGATGTTTAAAGCAATCACTTCCCTTCAAACAGGAAAATTAAAGATTTCTCCCTCTTTGGTGTAACGACTGTTTTTCTTCTTCTTGTTCCTTTTTTTTTTTTGTCAGGAAAATAAAAACAAGCAGATTTCAGAGGTTTTGACAGTGAATTTAGGATTGAAGAGGAACTAAGTATGCACATGACGATGATGACGATGATGATGACGATGCACAAATTCAATGATATCTGATGGTTGAGTGGAGTCACAATATACTGGCAATGTCAAAGAGCACATTTCTGCATGATTACTGCTGCAAGAAATTAGCATAGCTTAGCATAAAGACTGGAAGCAGGGGGAAACAGCTAGCCTGGCTCTGTCTAACATTCAAAAATAAACCTACCAGCACTATTCATAGATGCACTATCTTGTTTGTTTAATAAAAGAGTAGTTCGATGCTATTTCTAGTGTCTCCAGCTCTAGTGCAGGGTTGCGAGGTATAACCAGACTTTTCACACTGGGTCCCCTACAAGACAACAAGATTACGTAATAATGAGGGACTCGGTTGATATTGTGCTTTAGTGGTGTACAGATTTGCAAGTAAGCAAATTCAAAAGAGCCAAAGCGACTGGTTTTGGCTTCCATACAAACACGATGGTACCAAACCTGGCAACCTCTTTCCAAGCAGAGAGAAGGGTAGTGAAAGTGTTACCCCTCGCACGAGGAACAGACGATACGTTTTTTTTTGTCATCACCGGGAGGAGGAAGACCAGTTCGCGATGACATCATTCGGTATTTGTGTGTTTTTTTTGTTTTTTTTTTGTTCATGCAGCCAGATTATTTTAAGGAGCTCCACAGAGATGCATGGAATATGAACCGTCCTGTTTCACAGCATAATGTCAGGAAGGCAGTGGGTGTTGGTGTGCAGCAGTGGGAGCTGCAGAGTTTTGCTCGGTGGAGGAACAGATGGGAGAAACTCGCCAGGGGAGGATGAATTCCGGTCAAAAAGAAGGTGACAGCAGAGCGTGACCGCCAACATGTCCGCCACATACTCTGTCTCACTCCCTCATCTCTCTCTCACTGCAGCCTCCTCTCTCCCTGTCTGCATCTCCGCCCGTCCGTTTCTCCATCTTCCTCCTTATTTTTAACATCTTTGCTCCTTCCTCCTCATCTCTCCTTCCCCTCCTCACTTGTTCCTCATTTTTCTCCATCTGAGGGGTTTATGGGGTTTTCAGTCATCTAAACACCAACATCCGGGTGATGAGAGGCGTTTCACTTGTTCATATGTGATGGGAGGGGTTTTGGGAGAAGGGACAGAGTGAGGGAGGCTGAATGCGCTGCCAACCCCCCCCTTCGTTAACCACAAAGATCTTGATAAGTAACGGGAACTGCAAATGCACTGTATGTATAAATGTGTCTGCGAGGGATATTTGGCTCAAGGATACTTTCAATATTTGCACAGGCCTTTTAAGCAAGTGTGCAGTTCACCAGAATGTGTCTTTTTCCATATGAATCTGTCTCAGCTTTTTTCATTTTTTCTTCATTTCTGATGAAGTTGGCGAGTTTCCAAACTCCTGAAAGTCAGACTTGCAGGGTTTTTTTTTGTTTTGTTTTCTCATTTTGCTTATGAGCCATTTCAGCGGCTCCTGGCCAAAAAAAAAAACGCACTAAATCCAGCCCGAAAGCGGCGGAAACCCGGGCGATTAGGAGCCGATGCGGGACCCCGAAACGTGACTTCTTCACCCGCTGACTTGGTGGAAGGCGGATCGTTAAGAGTGAAAGACTCAACAGCCAAACTTTGAAGCAGTCCGCCTTTTAAATGATGGTAAAAACTCAATTCTGCACCAGGAAAGAAAGAAATTCAGCTGCCCACCATCTGATTTCATAAGAATCATTAGAATTTTAGTCCAAAAAGATTTCCATCATTTAAAATGAGTGACAGCAACTCCCATTGAAGTCATTACCAGCATGAAATTAAACATTAATACATTATTTTGCCTTTTAAAGGGAAACCAGGTAACAGAGTGACAGACTCTGGATCTTCTGTCTCAAAGGGAAGAATGAACAAATTGTACGAGTATTGAGTGGGCGTGTGCAAACAACAATGCACCGCTCAAGATGCGTTTGAAGCTTGGCGACAGGTGTAGCCATCACAACAAGTCTGCATCAATCAAATTTATGACACTTGTTTTTAGTTCAGTTATTTCCCGATTTCCATAAACCTCTCAAAAGTTGTCAAGCTGGTTTCTAATTTGTGTAGTTTGAATGATGAAAAGCTCAGACACTGTTCCATAAACTGTATTTATATATAAATAAATAAATAGGAGATTAAAAACACCTGAGGTGAATGATGAAAACTGCAGAAAAGTCCAGACCAGCATCTTAAATCTATTTAAACGTGTGTGTGTTCATGCGTTTAATGTGGAATCCCTCCTGAACATTCAACTATCAATGTTTGTTCCCCAAAGTTTGTTTACCCATTACCCAATTAGCAGACGATGGTGCGATGTCTCGTCACAGAATGTCTGTATATCTACAAACACAGGTGTGCGCAGACTCTCGCATACACAAACTGTGCTCGCTCCCACAATCCACCGGTTCCCAACAACGACCTCCTGTCAGTCTCTGCGTGTCATACGCTGTGACATACGAGCAGACAAGCTGAGAGCAGCCTCCCAGTACCATTTCCTACTCTCCATTTCACATGTGAATACCCAGCATGCATTAGGTGGCTGTGGGTAGGTGAGCCTCGGGCCAAATTACAGCTCTATGCTCAATTGTGTAGGAGGACAGTTTTTACCAGGCACCCAAGGGCCTGCATAACCTCAGCTAAGGCTATTAATACACAGAGTAAAGTCATAAACCCTGTCCTGCAGGGACACACACTCTCACACACATATACACACATATATTTGTGCACACAGACAGTACATTTTTTTCCATTTGCACATAGTTGCCATATTTAATACGTGCAGTTCTATTGATTCCATATTAATTGTGGATCTTATAAATATTTCACTCCTTTCAAGGAAGAACTTTCCCAAAATGACTTGAAAAAGAATTTTTGATCCAATTACACATATAATGAATATTTATTATGATTAACAGTTACGTTATTGTGCAAGTGAAGAGCTGAAGTCCCATCATGTTCATCATGTTTAAGATGTTTTTCCAGTCTGATAAAAGACTGAGAAAAAATTCATTTTAGAGAAAAAAAAAAAGGTAAAGATTTTGAATATTGTGACACAAATAATTTGATCTCTTTGAAACTAAAATACATGAGTCTTAGTATTCAATATGATACCTTACTTTTTACAAATATTTTACAAAACTATTTTTACATTTACCATATTTTACACATACAAAAAGGATGACGCTTCTTCATAAAGGGATGACATATGTGCCATCTTCCTCCTCCACACACACACATTGTGATACACACCCCTATAAACTAAACCCCTCCCACCACCCTCAAGGCTTTAAAAAGGCAAACTGAACACACAGACTCTGATCCAAGAAAACAGATGCTGCTACGCAACAACACATGCAGAAATGGATATCAGTTTTTTAGCATCACATTTGTCATATGTGCTCTTTCTCCATCACACGCCACACACACACACACACACACACACACACACACACACACTCCAGTTATCCAGAAACTCTGTGTATACACATACTCATACACTACCACGGTGCACGGCCGCAAAACATATACGCTTCCTGTTCACAGATTGGAGATTTGTGTAAGCAAACATTTATTATTAGAGGGAATAATGGAGCCAAAGCTAATGACAGTAAGGGAGGGAGGTCCGTCTGCAAGGCTCAGCTCAGGGCTAAAGTTAAAATTCAATTGTAGACGAACATTTATGTCTGTGATGGGACATTTTAAAGCAAAAAAATTTGAGTTAATGATTCCACTGATGCTAGAAAATGTCAAAGCCCCGGTGACCCACCAAAATAAAAGACACATCTGACAGCTTTTACACAGCTCTTCTGATCGGTCTTTGTGTTAGGAGCCCAGAGGAGCACATCCATCATATGACTATTTGCTACATGTGTCCATGAGAAAATTACTTTCAAAATCAATGGATGTCTGCGTTGCCGTGTCATACTTTGCTATTACTCCATGCAGGAGTTGAACAACGACAAGAAAAAAAGAGCAACACGCACTGTTTAAAACAAAGAGAAAGATGGCGCAGAACCGCCCACAGCGTTTGACTGACAGGTGAAGAGTGGAGATTACAGCTTTAAATAACACAACCAACCAACCAACCATCCATCCAGTCTCTCTGCTCAGACTGTTTCTTTGTCTGTCTGGTCTTATGTCACCGCTAACAGATTTTTTTTTTTGTAGCAGAAATGGGGGGTAAAAAGAGGCACCAGAAAACACAGCCGCAAGCTAAAAGGAAACTAAGACACTTTTTTGAAACTGAATTGGTGTGTGTGTGCGTGCGTGTGTGTGCCCGCGTGTGTGTGATGAGGCAATGCCACTAATGATACTGACTGACTCTTCATTTCTTTCTTTACATATTTACACAGACACGTTGGCAATCAGAAAAACTAATGATATGACTGTCAATCTCTCTCTCTCTCTCTTTTTTTAACTCACTTTCTCTCTGTCACACACTCTCTCTCTCTCTCACACACACACACACACACATACACACACACGCACACACACACACACACGCACGCTTGAGGCTTTTTGGCGCTGCACCATCACTCTGCCATACTGAGGAGGCAGGTGTTAATTACCGAGTGAAGCGGGAGCTAAAAAGGTGGATGGCTCGGAGAAGAAGAAGAAATTGGACACCTTATCCCCACACACACACACACACACACACACACACACACACACAAGCAAACAAATCATCACCACCTCACACACCGACAGCAGCCACAACAACGCACCTTTGTTCCCCAATTAGAGGCCCTATAGCTCGCGACTCCTCATTTGTCGCCACGGTGACGGTGGCTTAATCAAGGCGGCACAGGAGTCTAAGAGTGCGACAGAGAAGAAACTTTCACCAGCTCTGTTCACACTGCAACTTAAACTGAACCCAGATCAGTTTTTTTTTTCTTCCCCTCTTTCAATCTCTTGCAATACGTCTTCTGTCTTGTGTGGCATTTAATCGATAGGGTCACAAAATCCTAACTTTCTAATTTATTATAAATGATAAATAAATTACAAAGTGCGCACTGAGAGTCCCCTGCCAATAACTTTGCTTCTATTTGATTTTTCATCCGTATGAAATGTATTGATCCTATTAATAACTTTAGAACTTTAATTTTACTTTTATTTAGGTTTTTTTTATTTTAGGTTTTTTAAACTGGCTAATTGTCATTTCTGTTCCTTATTATTTAAAGTTTGGTCTCAGCTCTTTGTTAGAGTATTGACGGCGCTGCTGGTGTTTCTTTCTGTGCTCTCGTCGTTCTTTGTTTCCTGTTGTTGTCTGATGTTTTTCGTCTCTTTGTTCGTGTTGGACTTTGTTCAACTTCCTGCACGAATTCATTGAGCTTCATCGTGTTGAATCTTTACTGTGATGTTTTAATCTTGAAAGCAAACGATTTCACTCTTGGTCGGTTTAGTGACACCTGTGGTTACTGGCGGTAACAACGACTGAAATGTGACAGAAAGGCAGACCCGGCCAGTAAAAATGGAAACTGCTATACGGAAATTACATCGAATGGCTATTGCAACTATAAACAGTCTTTTTACCTAACATGATAGTTTATGAAGATTATATTTTTACTGTTTGTATTTTTCCTTCCTTGAAGAACTCCATCATGAGGAGTGTTTGGACTCCCATAAATCCTCCAACAATGTGGGTGGTCCTCAGGAATGTCTATGGCTTTCATTTTCTAATAAAAAACCCCAAAATATAGCTGGCAGCCAAAAAAAAGAAAAAAAGCCCCTTTGTTTAAGAGGAAAATCCTTATGCAACAGCCTAGTAACCTTGGTGGTCACTCTGCAAGACCAGAGGCCCTTGCAACAGTGAAAGAGGTGCTCGTCATCCTGCAGTCAGAGAGGAAGAGAAGGAGCAGGAATCCCAGCAGCTCAGTGTCATCCAATAAAATGGAGACAGAGGAGGAATGAGAGAGAGAGAAAAAAAAGACATTTTCGACCGGAAATTCAATGTGGCATCACATATGGGACACATAAGCTCCGTCCTTTATAGTTTCTGTTTGTGAGTGTGTGTGTGCGTAAATTTCAAAGTAAAAGTCCTGGTGCATTTGAAGGTATGCAAAGCTGGCGACATGAGTAGCCATCATAAGGTTTGTGTCTATCTGTGCTTTATTTTCAGGGGGGGGTGGAGGGGTGGTGGCAAGGAGAATGATGGCCGTTTGGAAAGGGTGGTGCATGTGTGCGTGTGTGTGTGTGTGTGTGTGTGTGTGTGTGTGTGTGTGTATGGGGGGGGGTGGGATCTGAGGGCGCCACAGGTTTGAGGCAGATGGGCTCTGTGTCAGCCATGACAGGCGGCCAGGCTTCCTCTGCACATTTTTGGAGCCACACACACACACACACACACACACACACACACACACACACACACACACACACACACACACACACAGCCCTCTCCCTCCACATCTCTGTGATCAGGTAAATCTGGGCACCCTGTGGAAAGTTCTGGGGGATGAATTTCGCCTGAGGCTGTGAGTTTTGTGACTCGGCCCCATCTGTCACAGATCTTCACCGGCTTCAGCTGCCAGGAGGGACCACACCTCCTCCTCCTCCTCCTCCTCCACCTCTTCATCCCGTCCTCTCTCAGAAAGAGAGATAGGGAGACAGAAACAACAAAGTGGAGGCACAGGGGAACATGCGTTGCATGTACAGTAATTAATTACGTAAAGATTAGAGTCTGTTATTTGTCATTAGTTGAGCGGTATCCTGTGTTGCTCTGCTGCAGCACGTACAAGTGCACATGCAAGGTATTCATCAAAAATATCATTACAGACACACATACAGTAATAGAAACTAGAATCAATCCAAACTGTAACAGCTCGGCTTTCAGGAGGATTCTGAGGTAAAATAATATTTGGTTATAATATTCAAAGAGCCTGGAGCGTCAAACAAAAACATCTCAATGAGGAGGAAAGAAACAAAATCAACTAAACATCTCCACCAGAGGCGGAATCATCCGAGGATTTTAAAGGAAGAAAAACACAGCTGATGGTTCCTGTCTAACGAGGAAAGATGTATTTATACTTCCTGCTGCGATAAGATTAGCGCATGTGTACTGTGGTGACATATGGAGAGCTGCAGAGAACATGGGTGAATATGATGCTTGTTATATCACTCATGAGAGATATAACAGAGTGATATATGAGAGAGAAGTTTTTATATGATCTTAATGTGGCCACTTGTTTGTGGGCTTGACATGATTAAACCGTTTTGGCGATCACAGTTTGTGGTTTTAAACTAAAAGAAAAAGAGTGCATTTCTGCAGCATCAAATGATGCGAAATGAAATAACTACAAGTGGAAATTCAATGTAAATGAAAGCTAAATTATTCAGCACTGATTTTTCACCAAGAATACTGCAAAGACTGACACTAAAACAGTTACTTTACCTAACACATGCACGAAGTAAAAGCACCATATCTCATCATTTGTTTTTGCTGGCAGTAAAAAAAAATAGCTAACAAGCAACTGGCTAATAAGTCCTCTTTCTTAAAAATCCATCACTCAATAAGAAAAAAAGTTCCACAGCCGCACAGATATCACCAAATCTTGACAATCAAAATGATAAAATAGCAACTGTTATATTGACAGGGAATGCTAGACATAAAACAACACAGCAACATCAGTGGTTATTATTAATTGATCTGCACATATTTGTCTCATGATAAAGTCCTCCAGCAGCTCAGCGAGGGTTAACAGCAGCCCAGAGGAAATACCTAATTCATCCTCTTTGGTTTGGTTCCTCTCTGAGCTATTTCCTGTTGGACGAGCCCTACAAAGCGCTGCCAGATCAACGAGCATGAATCATCTCAATATAGCTGCTTTTTTTTTCTCTCTCTCTCTCTCTCTCTCTATCTCTCTCTCTCTCCTCCTTACAGTTACACTTAGCTGTTCAGCTGATACTTTCCTCCAGAAAAAAAAAAAGATCAAACGTGCGCAGCGGAAGAAGGAGCAAAAAAAAAAAAAGGATTAGGATTATGAGGAGCCAGCGGTGAGGGGGGGGGTCAAAGGTCAGAGCCATAGAGTTCAGATAATACATGTAAGGAGCAGCTCTGTGTGTAGTAAATGATGGAGGGCGACAGAGAAGCGGTGAATGGGGGGGGGGGGGGGGGACTATCAGGTGCAAAGAGGAGGAAGAAGTCTGACACTACAAATTCTTTTAAAGGGGCAGTTTTGGGAGGGAAATATCTCAAATTACTCCATCAAAAATAAACGTTACAAAGAGTTAAATGTCTGCAGTGGAGGTAAGTGTGTTGACACCTTGAGAGAAGACGGACAGAAGAGATGATAGATGCCGGCTTGAGGTAAAAACGCAGGTAGGAGTTGTAGGGTTTTCTCTTTTTTCCTAGGTGCTTTCGTTTGTTCTGGTTTTCCACATTCGGTTCACACATTGGCTCGGGCGTCTTAATGTTTTGCTGGATTTGTGTTGCTTTCTTTGCCAAATATCTGCTGCCGAGTTAAAATCTCGTATCTCCATATCAACTTTTCAAGAACCGAGAACACTGCACTGATTTAAGCTTGACAGCGCTGTGTTTTTGGTTTCTGTTTGCTCGACATGAAAAAAAAAAAAAAAAAATCACCGGGACTGGAGTTATGAGGTTTACGCGCAGGGTGGCAAAGACAACGGCGGCTCTCTCTTTTTTTTTTTTGGAAGAAAAGTCTGCAAACGTTCCATGGAGTGGATGGGATGAGGAGATAACGAAACAGACGGGAGGTTTTACACGCAACTAAAAATCTGCGAACAGGAGCCAAGCAAAAAGCAGAAACTACAGCAGAGGCCAGAAGAGAAGAAGAAAGCATGGGCCTCTTTCAAATCATAAAAAAAAAAAAATCAAACAATTAAAAAAATAATTGGAGAAAGGCGGAGGAGTAAAAGGCTTTTTTTCTCTTCTTTTTCTAACAAACTAACTAATGAAGAAAGTCTGGGGTTGTTAAGGACAAATCTCACTAAGAATAATAAAAAAAGTGCACCTTATGAAACATATGGACACTTGGCACATTTTTTGGCACGAGCTTAATAGTTCCACTCCCAAAGTCAGATTCTGCGGTTTTGAAGCGCCGCGGCTGCATATGGAAGTGTTAAAGTTTTTGTCACCTTTAATTGACATCATATTGCGTCGACTGAACTTTTGAAAAGTCGTGGTAAACACTTTTTCCCCCCACCGGTACGGGTCGACCCGTGCGGAGGAGAAGCCTGCCTGTCGCTGCTCGCGTTCGGGTTCTGTTACAGCCAGGAAGGTTTTTTTTCTTCTTCTTCTTCTTCTTCTTTGTCTTGCTTCCTCTCTGAAGAAAGTAGCTCGCGGTAATGCACAGAGTTTATGTGAAAGAAAAGGGGAAGCTAAGTGCACTGAAACGGCATACAACATCAAAATTAGGACTGTGTGCAGTGTGAAATGGAATAAGTTATCAAAAATCGCTCAAAATTAGGTAGGTTGACTCTCCCTTCTGGGCCCGATGCAGATCTTTGTAAAACAGCGCTGGGAAAGAGAAGATGTGGGATGTAAAAACTCTGGTTAGCAGCCGGCTCTCCCTTGGACATTGGTTTTTAAAACAGGGGTGTGGGCGGAGTGACGAGACACATGATTGATTAATGACTTACTTTTCCACTTAAAGGCCACATCTACTTTTTGCTCGGCTCCGAGTCGTGTTCATTTAAGTTTAATTTATGAGGGAACGCTAAGGTAAGGCTGGATCGGCGCTCGTCAGCTCACTCAGGAGACAAGGTTGGTGTCAGGAGAGCCTTGGTTGTCTTGGTAGGGAAGATATAGCGTGTGTGTGTGTGTGTCTGTGTGTGTGTGTGGAAGCCTTCTGCGTGTTTGAGGCTGCGTCATAAATAATGCACTCCATCTAAAAAGGGAAGGCTCTCCAATTAATGCACAGACAAATGGGAAAAAGACAACTCTGCACACAGCAAAATTCTCTTTTTTGTCCCTTCTCACCCCCTGTTGTGCAAAAGTACTCCGCATCACCTCGAGAAAGTCCAACACAGAAGCAAAACTCTGTTGAGTTTGGAGCCTTTTAAGCGGTAGTGAGCTAAATTCTGCTCCGTTATGTGTTTTAAATCCGGTTTTTGTGTTGATTTTAAAGTTCGCCATGATTTCATTTTGATAGCAGACTATCTATAAGACCACTTATTAAAAAAATAAATATATAAAACATGCTTCTTTTCTTCATTTTGATCACGTTCTACTTTGCTCATGGCCATATGTTGTTTTTTACATTTCATGATGCTGCTCTCTGCACGCTGAGTTGCTTGAAAATGAGATTCTGCAAATGTCAAAGGGACTATTTGGTTAATTAAAGGTTAAAGACATGGAACCCAAGTAGTTTTTGGTTTCTATCCTCATATCCGAAAGAGGAAATATCATCATTATACTCTCTTTTTCTTGTTTTCATGATATTATAAAAATGGGTTCTTTTGTGTACAACCACATGTGCTTTTGTTGTATAAGGCATTTCAAAATAAAATTATTCTGGGCATCAAGAGGATGAAAAACATTTTTATGAACTTGAACAAGACTAATTGAACCACATTTGCTGCTTGAACATGTCAGATTTGGTTAATCTGATCCAGAAACAGACATGAAATGTGGAGTTCACTTGCAGCATGGGCTGTTATTAGGACAAGTTCCAAACAACCTGACAAGTTATTTAGGTATGCATGGCTTACTATTCCCCTTCATAAAATTCACATTCACCTATTTGCATGTAGTACCTGAACATATCATGTTATTCAGCCATCTCCTCGGTGCTAAAAGCCCTCCGCTCTACTCAGGTGTGTGTATCCAACTCAGCTGCAGGGAACAAAATACAAATGCATATTTCATGGAACAAAAACCTCAAAGCCAAACCTAGATATTAGTCACTTTAGTAATTAAAAATGTATATTGCTCTGTGCCGTCTCACATTGTGCATTATTAAAGACAGAATTTTTTTTTTTTTCTCTCCTCTTCTCAAACTTACATCGGCTCAAAAGGATTTTTAATGCAAAACACTCCCTCAGAGTGGCTGTGTGCACTTCACTCGACTCCTCCGGGTGAATTAGCAGATTTGTAGCAGATGAGAAAAACACGGTGAATTTGTATTGGCAAGAGTTTCTGCACAGGTGCCTCAGACAGGTTGTACTGTAATTACAGCAAATCACATTTGCTGAGGGGGAGAAGCTCCAGATAGTGAATCATGGAGAGAACATGATATTCCTATGAAGTAAAAAACAAAAAAAAAAACAGTATCATTACAGCTTTATCATAAAAACAGCAAAGGATTATGATTAATAAAGAGGGGGGGATCTGGTTTGTATTAACAGTCAAGTAGAATTTTGCTAACAAATTAAGGGCATATGAAAAACAAGGACAAAAGGAGAGACTTTATCACTTTTATGAACAAAATAAAGTAGACATCATCTTCAAGATTTGAAACAACTATGTTTTATGTTAAAACGGACAAGCCGACAAAGGAAGTGTCTATTAGTCACGTCACTGGGAATGAGACAGCAAATTATTTATCATGGCAATGCAGAAGGAGATGAAAATTTTAATCATTTATAAAAACTCTTAAATGACTTCTCTGAACTAAAACTTATCTCTGGGTCGCTTCACCCGAACAGAGGGACGTCGCGGAGCAGGAAGAAAAAGTGTGTCGAGAGTACATCGAAAATAGTGTCGTGATATTCCGGTTTTGACAATTAACCGTGATGTTTAAAAAATGAAATATTGACATCATGTTAATGAGACACAGAACATATCATGATGGCAGATGTTAGACCGTGTGGATCTTATGTTGCCAGTTAACGTCACAGACTCTCTCTCCACCTTCCTACGCTCGTGTTTCAAGACAAATTTGACTGATAGCATTATTATTATCTCTATGTTTTCTATAGACAGAATACTTGAAAGTTACAAAAGCTAAAAATTCTACTGTAATACATCAACATCTTGACTTAGTACCTAATACTGTTGATTTATCATGAGAACTTTTATTTCTAGCATTCTGTTTTCTAGAAATGTGTATCATTATATTATGTTTATATTATTTTCAATTAATAAAAAATCATTTAATTATAGAGACAATATATAAAATAGATATCCCACACACAAACATTAAAAAAATACTCAATGGGCATTGGGCTTCCATAAGATATGTCTAGAGATCAAAGACAACATGTATATATATATTTTTTTAAATTGGGTCAAACAGCCCTTATAGTGTCAGCTAAAAACATTTTGTCCGCGTTAAATCTTTTACATTTAGTTCACATGTTACAACAAGCGGTTAAACGGCTTCGTGCTCAGTCACAATGATCCACTTACAAATTAAGAGCACCTTGCATTAAATAATAATCACGTCTGAGCAGAAGCAAACTCACTGTAACTGCGCTCATGCTAACGTCTCACCGAACGCCCAAACACTCGAATGAGAAAAAAACACACAGAATCCACTGAGGTTAAAATATTACCTCAGCGGTAAAACATTAAAACACATTTAGCACTACAATTAAACGCTACTATATAAAATCGAATTATTTCATAAGAGCAGACTGCATGAAGTCCTACATATCTTTACTGTGGATATTCAAATTAAAGTATAGAATTACAAGCTGCTAATTCCTTCAAAAGACGACCAATTATGAATCAAAGTGAGCCGAGCAGTACAGATGCTGGCAGTGAATCCACTCACTTAACAAAGAGGACGTGATAACACTCGTGTACACACACACACACACACACACACACACACACACACACACACACAGCACAATTACACACCAGGCTTGGGTGAAAAACACCTACAAACTGAATGACATACATGTACTGGAAGTGAACGCACGTGCATGAAAACAGAGCAGTTCGTTTTGTGGCAGACCTTTCATAGCGTCACATATTAGTCACGAGGCGTCTTCCACATAAAGTTTACGCAGCCTAATCTATTACCCTCTAAATGGGATTTTAATTGAATTGGCGTCAAAACGACAAACAATGACGCCTCTGTTGCAATTAATAAAATCACAGCGCAGAATCTATGAGGCTTGATATGAACCTCCATTCAAATCAGGTTCATTAATGTAAATGCAAGCCATTCAAAGAGGCTCCCAATTTTTCAATCGCACCCCCCCTCCCCCTCCCTTCCCCTCTCACACCCCTCCTTGATAGTTTGATTTTGAAAAGGAGGCCCAGCAACAGAGAAAAATAGAGGTTGTAAAAGGGGTAAAGATGGAGATCAGATGTGTTGGTTTTGTTCTGATGAAGATGAAAAAGAGGATGATGACACCTTTTTTTTTCTGAGCAAAATGGAGACAGTTGGCAAGTTCACTGAGAATTATAAACGCAGGGGGAAAAAAACTCCATAAATACACCAAATTGATGGAAATCCCCAAATCAAAGTTATTATTCTTAAAAAAATATATTTCAACCAAATTACTGATTCATAAACTTCTGGTCTGAAACATCAGTCACCTCCATCAACATTGAGAAATAACTATCATTCCTCATTTTACAAAGTGGTTACACTGTTGTTGTTTTTTTTTAAATGAGAGCCCTTCTGCTACCAGTGACTGAGTAAATAAAATGAGGTGATTAAAAGGGGGGAATGCTTTAAGCGCGCTGCTAATTAAATGGGTATGCTAATGCTGTCATACTTAGCAGATGGAAGAAGAATCACTTAAGTGTAATGCACATGTTATGGTATTTTCGACATGACATGGAGGCCCTCGTGGGATCGCTCTCTGCCGTCACGTCGTGTTTCACAACTACTCATAACAGCACACACACACATACGCACGCACGCGGACGCACGCACGCGCACGCACGCACGCGGACGCAAAACACACACCTTCAGTGACACTATCCAGCCTGCGAACTTGTGAGTGTGTGACTGTAACTACCCATATGAATAGTGACACACACGCACACTGTGCAGATTTAAATCAAATGTGTCATTTCAGACTGCTGTCAGTTATTTTGGTGAGAGGAAGTGCTTGATGGTTTTAGAAAAAGAAGGAGATCTTCATGTGAAAGGAAAAAAAAAAAAACTTTTGTCCCACTGTGCTTTCAGGCATGTTTCGTGACAGATTGAAGTTTTAGGTGGGCAAACATTTCTATAAACCGGAGCTGCTGCGGAGACAGAAGAAATCGGCCCACTGAAACTCCGAGTAGATGGAAAGCCAAAGATTTTTTGTGATTTCTCATTCCTGAAGAAAAAACAGGATGACCAGGAGTTCAGATGTCTCAGGTAGAAGCATTAACTGCGAGCTGAAGCACCGCGGAGAAAACGACGAGCGGTGCAATGGCAGCAAGTGAACCTTAGAGATATTCCAAGACATCACATGGCTGCAACACTTTTCCACACCGTACTCCAAATACGGCTCGACTTTATTCTGGACCTGTAAGTCTAAGGAAGCTATTAGACGCGTGATCGACGCGAACAGATCTATATGGATGTAGAGAGGTTATCCCAGCAACGGAGGCTGTGTGTGTTTTCTCACAGATCAATAGAACTCTTACATTAAATAAAACAATGATGAGGGCTTGTTATTTCATTTGCTGTAGTCATGATGTTGAAGTTACCCTGGGGAAGCTTTGGGGGAAAAAAGCTGGGAGTAGAATTAAAGATTGTTCCGTTGCACCATATACACTGTTCAAAAGGTCAAGCTGAATTAGAGCTACTGCTCCGTTTCCTCTAAATGAGACAGATGTGAGTTCTTTCAATGGTGCAGTGTAATACTTTGGAAGATAGTCACCCCTGACTGGTTTTGCAATACCGGGCTTATGTGAATACTGCTTTCAGTTACCTTATGAGAGTCAGCTGGCTCTCATGTTTGGCATGGTTGTGGCCAAAGGGGTTATTTTGAAGGAAGGCAAATTCAAATTCATGCTAGCATCTAGGTAAAAGCTATCCCTGCAAACTGTTAATACTGTCGAGCATTATACTGTTTAATATTTATAGGCACTGTATCATAAAGGGGTTTATTAACTACATTGTCGTTTAGCGCAGTGTACACAGAAACTGTCAAATACATGTAACGAATCTTTGTGAGGAAAGTTTCTAAAACGGGCTAAAATCAGATCAGAGAGAGCCAGTGTCACTTCTTGGATGTCCCACATGAAGTGCAGTCCCGCCATCACACTACGCACACACAAAACGCACACACGGACTATATCTGAGGAGACGCAGAACAAAGCTAACATGGCTAAAAGAAAAGTTTGAATCCTCCCAAATGGTCAGGGAGAGCCAGGGGTCCATCAGTCCACTTTTTAATCCAAATTCAAAACGCCTTCATTATCGCTGTTTCCCCCCGCCCAGAGAGACCAGTCAAGTCAGCCCACCACCGTCAGCGCTCATCTAGTCTATCTGCATGTTTCCCTAATTATGGTCCGTGTTTATTCCCTGGAAGACCAACTTCCAACAGAGATGGCAGGTGTGTAATCAAAAGTCTTACTCTCAGGGCCCCCAAAAATGTGACCGCCTGTAAATGAAAAACTGAATATTTTTGGAACTTCATCAGGGGGAGACACCATTAGCCTCAAAGTGATCGCACGGATTTGTTTATTCCCGGAGCTTCGAACGCCACTGAGATCTGCTAAAGGTATGTTCCTTTTAAAATAAAAAATACCGCTTTAGTCATTCATGTCCGTGCAGTCGTTAGGAAACGAAAAAAAAAAAAAGAAAGTCTAACCACAAATGATGTTAGCTTCAAAACTGAGCAAGAAAAAGGACTTTTCATCCATGACAGAAAAAGCACCCACAGCGTTAGAGCCTTAACAGTACTTCTACCATTATATTTCACACAGGAAATACAACTTTTAACATCAAATTATAAGAAGTTTGCAGTTTCCTGTGAGATAGAGACACATGTAAAGCCTTGAACAGACTGTTATTATCTCACACACACACACACACACACACACAATGCAAGCACTATACGCTTTCCGTCTGCCTCGCAAAACACATTTTTCTCCTGCACTGATTAAGAGTGGTGTTCATAATCAGAGCTGATGTCGAGTGCACTCGGGTCCATACCGACTCGCCGAGCCAACGCTGGACGATACCTGGACTCGATTAGACTGAGTACATTTGGATCCAGCCCGACTCGGGCCCCGGATTGATTAAGCAATCGAACTGTAATGATCATGTTTTCTTTTAATCAAGTTAAACTTTTATTCAATTAAGCGCTGACTGTTGCTGAACTTTAACAACAAGGGAGATTTTTCTTCCTGAGCAAAGAAGGATAGATCCACTGTAAGACACTCTGACACATGTCAACACAGCTATTTCTGCATTTCTAGCTCTATTTAATAGTCAATCTTCTTCCCACGGAGAAACTGGTCAAATATAGACAATGTGAGTCTTTTACTTCCAACAATCGCTGAAGATAAAAAAAACTGGCTCAACCAAAACACTTTGCCATCAAATTGTGCATCACAGACTGATGAGATCAAACAGTGGATGACAATCTGAGGGTGGATCTTTTCTTTAAACTGTCAAACTCTGGGTGTGCACTTTGTCACGGCGTTCTCTCCCACACGAAGAGACATGAAAGGAAGAACAACGTGCATCAGAGACAGGAAGCCTCCGGCGCTGTGTTTTTGTTGTTCTTCTTCTGTTCGCGAGTACAACCTGGAACAGAGAGCTAACGCGGTCGGGATCGGCAGATTGCCTCTGCGTCTGGGATCAAAAGGAGCACGCAAGGTGAGGGGACTCCAAGTCACCGTGGATTTCCCCTGAAGAATACCCCCAGGCAACAAAAAAAGAAAAAAGAGAAAAGAGTTAAGAAAAAGCCCTCACAAATCGAGGGGGCGATAAAAGTCTGTGAGGCACATTAAAAAAATGTCACGTTTTTGAACCATTTGGTAGGGGAAGTTAACCAAATATGAGTGCGGCGTAATGTTCCTTTAAGCTGTCATTTAAACTTATACCTATCATCACTCGTGGTCGTAGCGTGCGCGGGGGGTACTGATGATCCAACGAGAGGCGCACAGTTGATTAACTGCGCCCCATCCAAGCGTTGCTTTCTCTATTTCTGTCAGGCCTAATGGCATTAGATCAGTAATTATAAGATTATTCACAGTTCACGCGGGCCTCACTGTTAACTTTTGAGATATGAGACCATTATCTTCTTCTAATCTCTTTTTCTCTGAATTACAGTGCAAGATTCATATCGTCGTTTTTGACGGCTCGTATGTCGCGCCCGTCCTGGAACTGGCACACTGTGTCTCTGTTTCAGGTTCCCTCTCGCGGCTTTTGATCACAGGCAACTTCTCTTTTTCTAGAGCAGCTTTGAAAAACAAGTTCTAAAGGGAGTTTTCTACCTACAGACGCGCGAGGCTGCGTTTGATCAGGGTTTCAGCTTTTGGCAGCGAGTCCTCCACGTTCACGGCGCTCGCTGTCAAACTGCTGCTGCTCGACTTAGATTTGTTCACTCAACAAAAACAGGTACGACAGATGGACGGAGAGTTTACTGTACGTACTGTCACTCCATAAGATGTAGAACCCAGGAGGAGTCATGAAACCATCACAGCACAAAAATCAGCAGGAATAACACACACCCCTCTTTCAACACTTTTGACCCAGAAGTCTTTAAACACAGCAGAGGACCTCTGACCCTCTGCTTGCTCTGTGGCAACAGTTACAGTGTCCAAACCAGGATTATCTGTCTCAACATACAGCTGAGGTTCTGAAATGTCGACAGAAAAGAAAAAAAGAAGCTCAATGCAAGTCAGATTTCTCTTTTCTTTTTTTCCCTGAATCACGATTTCGGAGCACGCTGCACAAAAATACCCTTAACAACTTTTTTTATCCCCCAAAATAAAGTCTTTAAAACCTATTGTCTTCAATCAAGTGACACAATCCGAAAGCACAGACACTAAGTTTAAGTTACGTACAGTGAGCTACATATTGCAGTATCATATACATGTGTATCATATCTGTGGATTTGGAAAGTAAAAAACTGGCCTTTAAATCTTTAACTGTTGCAATACACAAATACTAATTTCTAGAAATTCTTTTGAAACAAGTTGATTTCTATTGGAAACAAACTGAATTGCTGTTTTCACTAATTACATATGGACGCACAGCTGAACCCTGGATCAATACGGAGGACAAACAGGCAACTGAAATCAAGACTTCCCTGATGTTTGGAGAGATGTTTGTAACGGAGAGAAAGTACAAAAATGGAGGTGATGACAAACCTTTGGAAAAATAAAGGTTTAAAATAATAGCCTTTCAGCCCCCTACGGACCCGTCTGCACCAATCACAAGCCACGCCACGGGGGTTAAGGTCACTTTCCTTTAAGCCTCCACCTCCACAGCTCAGCCCTCTGCCTTCTCATCCGTCGACTCATCAGAGGAGGGGCAGACTTCTCAGCCTCCCCCTGTAATTAAACACCGAAAAGGAGCCATCACAGCGGGGAACGGCGGCTTGTCTCTCCCTGGGGTGAAGCAGAGCCACCACCAAAGACGAGGAGGAGGAGGAGATGAAGGAGGAAGCTGCGGCTGAAGGTAGCCTGAAGGTTACAAGAAAATACTGTAGACTCGTAGACTGAGGCTGTGAGTTCAGGTCCCCGCGTTATCGAAGGGCGCAGGTAGCGGAGGTAACGCTGGGTGAGCAGCAGCGACTACAGACACTCAGTGGACACTGTGCATTTGCTTGTACAAGCAGAAACTTAACTGTAAACCTGGTGCATATTTGTTTGGATCAAATCTGTGCCCCTCTAGTTACCCCTCCAGGACGGCCTATTTACCCATTAAGGAGCGTCATCATTGGACATCAAGCAATAAAAAGGGATCAACACCCATAAGAGGATACGAGTATTAAAATAAATATGTCCAGAACACTCTCTGCGGACCTCGACAAGCAAACACGTCTCGTCTGTACACTGATACAGAGCAATTAAGCAAATTGCATTAACAAAGGGCCGGAGGGCCGTTTTACTAATGGTGTATCTCACAACCTCTGGGCAGACACGGGGCTGATTCACATGTAATTTATGGCCCCGTGTCACGGCCTGTAGTGTAACAGGATCAGTGTGTTGTTTAACAGCGTTACGAGGAGACGGATGTATAGGTAGATGGATGGACGGACAGAATTCCTTGGGGAGATTTGATGGAGCCTGCAGCATATTAAAGGCACAACCGCTGCGGCCTTGTGAGGCTACTCCACCTTGAAGTAAAGTGTTTACAGCCCAAATGGCAGCAGCCCCACTCTCTGTGAGGTTAAACGCCCTCTGAGACAAATCAGCAAAAGGCCCTTGCGAGGGAGCGGAGGAGGTAAAAGACGAGTGAAGGTAAATCTTTAACAGCTCAATCAGCTCTGAACACATGCGGGATGACAGCACTGGTTTGTCTAAGGGGCTCGGCTTAATTAGCCTGTGCTTTATTGTTAATGAACTTCATGCAGTTGTTTGCTTGTATAATCAAGGCAAAGAAGCAGAACTGCTAGCTAAGGTGCCAAAAATAAGCTGACAAAAGCACCGGGGCCCTCCTCGATTACCCCCC
>NW_019525403.1:1148735-1156648 GCF_002814215.2 Seriola lalandi dorsalis | reverse complement strand
CTCACCCGCTCTCAAATGGAAAAGCCAACTGCCTGCTTCATAAAACTCGCTTAGCAAGACACTGAGACAAAATGGACTGTAAAGTTCGTTAGATGGAAATATTAAAAAAGAATTAAGCTAATGGAGATAAAATTAAAAGAAATGAGGCAACAAACACTCTGCACCAAAAATGGCATCGCCATGACAGCTAGGATTTCTAATGACGAACTGCATTTGAGGAGGAAAAAAAATTAAATGGCATCCCGCGCTTAAATTTCTTTGAGGAGTAATGATCCGAGAACGATGCTCACTCCTGGCGCTCGCGGGGGAGGAGGGGGAGGACGAGGGAGAGAGGAAAGTGAAAATAACAAAGGAGCGTGTCCTGCAGTGAGGTTTAGGTAGCACATGTAATATTACATTGTGATAAAAGAGCCCAGATTGTGCGATTCAGTCTGATAGGGAAGAGACGTCACATTGGCTCAGAGCTGTCAGCTTACCTACAGACAAGAGGCAGACCTGCCTGTGTTTATGAATATCACTGATTGACAAAGGTGATAATAAACCTGGGGATAAAGGCTCCAGACATCGTATCAGATGGGCTTTGAGCAGTTCTCTACATGGGGTCGAAGGTCCCCCAGAAGGCCCTGAGAGGCTTTGCTGAGTGTCCCGAACAACATGAGGAGGTGTTTAGTCAATCTAGAAATTATCACAGCTGGAGACCGAACAAAAACAGCTATTATTATCTTAAATTCCACTATAATCTGCATTAGAAATGTCACTGTAATTTCTACTATTATCGCCCTGTGTACAATACAGATCTACTGCAGGTACAGATCCACATCTACGATTCAGTATGTTACAAAAAGCTGAATAAGAGATCCAATATGGGCCTCTCAGAGAAACCCTGACTCCTAAATCACCTTCAATTGATTAATAGTGTGTATTTCATAAAGTAAAAAATTAGTACTTTATCCTGATATGGGAGCAGAGTATGTAGGTCTATCCCCTCACCTGAAACCTTCTACAGAGGCCTACAACAAATCCAGAAGAAGCCAGACCAGTTATGGACCTGGTTTCACATATAATTCAAGTACATTACAGACTGATGGCACCTGCCTGCAGCGAATAATGGTATCATAATGATTCAGAAAATGTCTGTCGATAACAGCTATAAAAGAAAGAAGCTGCACGTTGCATCTTCACATTACTCTCTACACCTTACTGTATATTAGAAATTGGTAGACCGGTGTTTTGAGGTGACTTCCTGCTTGCACAACAAAGGCGACGCTTGAATAATGCTGCTCCGTGCGAGCAGGCAAACTACAGTGAGAGTGCAAAAGTTACTTTGCTACATACACGGTGCCTCAAGCATTCAGGGGACAGTCAAAAAAACGAAGGGGAAGAAATAAGAGAGCGAGGGATTTCTGCTTTCTTCCTTCCAAAACTTCTTCCAACTTCGTGCAACTTGCCTCCACTGTCTCCTCGCATGAATTTGCATATGAGGAAACAGAGGAGCTTCCCAGGGAGGCCGTCCTTCTGCTGTCACAGTGCTACTTTCCCAGTCTCTATTAAAACAGGCCAAATTTATTACCAAAGTTTCTGAAACAGGATTTCTGCAGTACAACAGAGGATTAGGCCACTCCTGCTTTAGGATCAAATTGCAATAATTAGGTAGAACATGAAGCCAAAATACGTGAAACACGTTGGAACTTGACACGCGCACAGACGTACAGCACACACACACACACACACACACACACACATACACACACACACACAAATCAAGAAAAATATTCCATTTCAGGCAGATTCTCGGAATGAGCGAAATCCCGGATACTGCGAGGCCTTTTCAGCGTTGCCAGTTAATCTCCTCAAGGAGAAATGCAAGATGACAATGGCAAAGCACCTCCAATAATTGGTTCCAACAGGCTTACCGTATTAAAACCTGAAATGAGTTCTTCCCCTTTTAAGTATGATCCATTATTTCAATCCGGGGGAGAAAATTCTGTCTTTGAGAATATTAATAACTCCCAACCACGCACTAACATGAAAAAACACCCTCCCCTCCTCCTCACCCTTCCCTTCCTAAAAGCTGTGTACCTGGCACCACGGCAAAGGTCCCACCAAGGACGGGCACTTGAAAGCCTCGGTCCTCCTTTCTCTCCCCCCCCCTTTTTTTTCCTCTCCTCTCAGGCTTCAGAGCCATCTTGAAGAAGACCTTGAGGCCCCCTTTGTCGTCTTCCCTTGAAACAAAACAAATAGAATTCAGGTCTTTTGATTGGCTTTAGTGAGCAGATCTCGCCACATCTCCCTCCCGTCATGTGAGCCAGAAGTTGTGACTTCAGAGGAGAGCCCCGACGCTCCTATCTCTGCATTGAAATGAGACCGGCAGGTCTTGAGAGGATGTCTGCTAACTTTTTTTTCCCCACATCCAACCTTGTAACAAAATACAGAGAGTGTTAAAAACTTAATGCCGTTGCTGCTTTTACTTTGCAGCGGCAGGAGTGGCAGGCGGCTTATTATATCGTCCTAGAAAATACACCTTTTCTGCAGGATTGTTGTCTCTCCCCCAGCTGACTGGAGGAGCATTTGAATATTTCTGATTAAGCTCAGCGTTGAACACACTGCAATCCCCTTTACCGTCTCGGGGGGAATTTGAGTTTTGCGGGGCCGGGACGGAAACAGCGGATGACACGTTTCTTTCCATTTTTTGTGCATGAATTCATGACCGTCCTTTGCTTTGCACCTCCGCAGGAGCAAACACAAAGTTACCCCTGTGTTTGGAACCAGAGCTGTGAAGATATTAAAAAAAAAAAAAAAAAAGCTGATGAAAAGAAGAAGAGAAAACATTAATAAAAACATCAAGCGCAGGCATTTGTTGTTTGACTGCTGTGTACATCTTTACACAAGCTTGCATCATTATGGTTTGTTTAGTCCGCAGATCAAGCCAAAAATTGTTCAGATCACCAGGCGTCAGAAAAGCTTTTAAGCACTTTATTCGGATAAGCTCTCTTTGATAGAAGATCCATGCATGAGCGAAGGAAAACCGCTGAGATAAACACAACAACTGACATCTGCTAACCAACTTTTTTTTTTTTTCCCTTCCTTTCTGAAGCAATGTTGCCAGCCGAAATTGTCTGTTTTGTTTGTGTTGGGGAACCAGGAGCACCGGTTACCGACGACGGTGCACACCGCATATTTTTACTTCTCTGACGAGGAAGATTAGTGTGTTTTACCATTTGATCTGATCTCATGTAATGTAGAGTGTCTATAGGGGGTGGAATGACAGGAGAGCTAATTATTGGCTTCAGACTACGGCTGCATTTGGCAGCAGCTGAAGAAGAAAGTGGACTTTAAAGCCTTTAATGATGGTATGTGATATGTGCCGATTATTGGTACATGTTTCATTGACAGGGCTTTAACGGCGCCAGATTGAATGCGATATATATACATTTCATATTAGTATAGTTAATAATTACCCCTCTGTATGATTTCTATTTGTCATTTTGTGTTTTTGTTGCTGACAAAGTGGCAAAATTGTTCCAGTTTATGGCCTTAAGGAACAAAATGTTTTTTCTGCTTTTATTTCCTGCTATTTAAGGAGTTTAATGTTGCTGTAAATCTAGAAATTCCCTCTCTATACTGTAGACATACACATTTCCTGTCACTTTCTACCTCCACCAATCAGAAAAGGCAATAAAATGAGAATTACTTCTGTTGCTATGACCTTTGACCCCTATTAAAACGGAAGCTGAATAAGAATCACTTAAAATCTGTTAATATTTAGTGCGAACAAATGAATAAATTATTGACGTTGTTGGGGTTTACATTCCAGGATGATGTCCATGTTGAATCATTGCCGCTGATTCATTTCTAATGTTGCATAGAAATAATAAATAATACAATATCTAATATGCAACATATTTTTTGTAAAAACCTCTACCTGATAAACAATAATCACTTATGTACAAATTCTGGTGATAATTCATTACTTTTTATAAACTAAAATATATTGGTGGGAACAGAAAACATCACAGGTTACTTTGAAACTCAGGTGTTAAATACTCAAGTACATAAAAGAGGACAATAATCTCATTTTACAACAAGGTTATTTCCCATGGGCTCTCCACAGCTTGCTTACTTTATAGTACCAGCCTGCTGGTTAACACGCTGCTGGATGTAAACAGGTAATTTCAGCTCGCGTCTCATATAGAAAAACAGCAGGATCCCTCTCCCCGCTTGAACGGGGCTGCAGGTTTCCAGAACGACTGAGATTTTATCCAACTGTTTAAAAACTGGCAGCCAGCGATCTGCTTATCATTACACCAGGCGGGCGAAAATTAAACACTCCAAACACAAGTGCATATTAACACCCAGAGAGCAATTAAACACAATGTGGTTTGCGCGCACTATTCCTTGCCTTGCACCAGGTAGGGGATGTAACAGACAAGAGCTCGGTGGCTGCACACTCCGGAGAGTAATCGGCCATGTTATCTGCAAAAAAAACACAGGGGCTCCAATATGCACAGGTGCTGTCCTCAGCTGTGCTATATTGGTTAATTGAGCAAAGCTCTTATTTCTTACCCTCCTATAGCTGCAATTATCCCCCGGCACAAAACACAGTCGGCTGCTTATGGCCTACACGGGAGTTATGACATCTGAGGTGAGTGCAGCTCAGGTTGAGTGTTTTTTTTTATGTGCTAGTAGCAGCAGAGTCTGCCAGTTCAGTTGGTCACTGAAGCTGCACGACGACTAGGTACCTGTTTTTAAACCCTTGGACGTGAGGCACAGCAGTGTGGGCAGAGTCCCTGAGGGGATTAAGCACTTGGAGGGGCACATGGAGTATTTAGGTGAGACTCCGGTGGAACATTTTTGGGTGAAAATGAAGCTGGATATGGCCTTTTGTCCCAAATTGTAATGATCCAAAGAGTTTTCCCTACATGATAATGGTGATGGTAATAGCATCACTAAGCAGCAGTTCTGACTGTGGTCACACAGGCCGCTGCTGTTCTTGTGGGTTTCACCCCCATTAGGTCATTGATACACACCGGTGTCGGATGCTTACGAACAGGGTGTGAGGTCTCACTCAACAGTTTGATTTAAAAAAATATGTAAATCATGCGCTATGGCTTCACAGTAAACAGATCTCAACCCACCTGAACGCCTGTATAAGACTCCCCAACATATGAGAATATCTGTCTCCCTTAAGTGGAGTCCAACAGACTTCGATAATCTATGTAAATGCTAACCAACAGCACAACATGCAAGATCACAACACCGGGAAGGACAGCGAACTACACACGATACGGTGGAAGAGACAAGACGTAAAAACAGTCAGAAACCAGATCGCAGCTTCACGGAGACGTTTAAAGATTTTAGCTTTAATGAAAAAAAGTTCATGAAACTTGTAACCTAAAAACCAAAGAACAATGGATTCTCTAAAGAACCACCATGTTGTCCTGTTCACATGTAAAAACCTGGTTTCTCTACCTTTGTATGTATCAGCATGCATGACTGTAGGAAACTATTTTCCCACCAAGCTGACGAAGCCACTTTCTGTCTAAAGTGGCTCTGATTGCAGAGAGCAAATTCTCCACCACCTTTCTTTTTAACAACGCGCTCTCCAAACTGCAGCGTGTCCCCCCCCACCACCACCCCACCCCTCCCTGCCGGCGCAGCGGCCAAGCTGTCATATCATATCAGGGCATCGCAGGAGCGAGATAATGTGTCAGATTAAATATGTATGGGTGAATTAGGGCTATCTCAAGTATTATATCATTTAAATTCAAATCGCTCCATCGCTCGGTACCGTCTCATTATGACGCTTGAAAAATTACCAGATAAAAACACTGTCACACGGGGCTGATATTAAGGCTAATTTACCCCTTGAATTTCTCTTTTTTCACACTCTTAACACTTTATTGTAAGAAATGAAAGACGGGTTACCTCTCAAAGCTGCTTGATATTAAGAGTTTTGTTCCAAATTGAGATGTCCACCTTTTGAAAAAAAATCACAACACCTACTTCTCCCCGAAATGAAACTTCAAAGTGAAAACCCTCCACAGAATATTACCGAGGCCGTTCTATCTGAAGACCTTTGTGTCTCATGTTGAAAGGCGCACACAGAGTCCTGCACAGCACGTCTCTTGGCTTTTGTTGATCAACGGCTACATACTTGTCTTTTTTATCCTAAATCCAGATAATGTTTGACATTTCCCCCCCCCTGCAGGAACAAAGATACAGAGTTAACCTCTTCAGGCCCACAGACTCGTCGGCAGCAGGTCTATCTGAATAAGGATGTTCCGGTTACAGCAGACAGGTGAACTACAGTTGTAGGTCTGGGTGCTTGAATGTTGCTTGACTGTACAAAACAGGAATTAACAGCCATTAATAAACAATTAGTCTTGCTCATTTAACGTGCGTTTCGTGCAGACAAGGCAAAGAAAGAGATGAAAAAGCTTAATGTGGGTGAAATGGTGGATGGAGAGACACAGGCGCCACAGATTGTAAACCCGGTTTAGAGCTGAGAGGACGTGAACCCAAACCTGACCCAAAACCTGATCCTCAGTGCGGACCTGTTGGGTTCAGGCCCCACGTCTTTGGAACCCGAGACAGAGGTAAACAGCACTGACAATGTGCTGCCTCAGCCTGACAAACTAACAATAGCAAAGAAAAGTAAAGATATAGCTTTGTGTCTCGAGTCAGGCTCGGATCTCAGATGTCAGTCGGGATGAGACGAGGTCGCGTCTTAAAGACTGACAGAATATAGAGCGACAGAATCGGCGTCAAGAGGAGGTCGGGGTGGAAGGATGGCTCGACAAAACACAGGACGCTGCTGTTGTTAAGTTTCCTGCTTTAAACCCATCGCTAAGATTCTTTCTTTCATCCTTGACCGACAACCTTGACATGTTTTCTCTTAGCCAATATGAACATGTAATGTATGATTTGATAGATGAGACACGTCTTTGATCACTGTCAGAAATTTACTGTAAAAGACTTAAAGATAGTGTGTTTCCTTCAAAGCAGGCTGACAGTCCAACAATGTAATAAGCTTCATATCCAAATTCATGGAAAGCGTCTAACAATCATAACTAGTCAGTTCATTTTTATTGCTATTCAATTTCATTTAGGGAGACTGTGGATCTTTAAATACCACAAACTGTGTGATTTTATGTCTCACAATTTATCAGTACCAACTGGTCCAGACTGGAACAGACGCCCAAATCATATTTAGAATCCTCATTGCATTTTCAACATAACAACTGTGAATTACTGCCACTGTCTTCATTGTTCTCCTCTAAGGGAATCTGGCATTCGAATCGTTTTTAGCAGCTTAAACAAAGGAACGACAACATTTCAAACAGAAACCAGTGGCTCCTCTCGGTCGGTCACTTGACAATACAGGGGTTTTCCTTTTTTTTTACCGTTTTTAACATGGAGAAGATTTGTTTGAAAAAGCCAACGTTAAGCACCAGTTCTCCTTACTGAAGGTCAAACAGTCTGTGTAACAGCTTAATAATAAAGTCCGCAAACAAATTACCGGCAAACAGCCGTGGTTCAGCTGGGTACAGCTCCGGCTCCTTAAGGTGAGGTATTAGCAAAGCTTATTTATTTTCATTTCCGTGGCTTTTATTTGCTCCTTTCCCCTGTGGTAAAGCAAAGGCTGATTTCTGCCATGATTCCCTCCTTAATTTTAATACCCTTTTTACTCATCATACAGACATTACACCCCCCCCCGCCAACCCCTCCCATCCTTCATCTCTCTGAAATAATGTAACTTGGGCTCACACAGGAACACAGGGCGACCACAGGGAGGACTGTAAACTAGCTTTCCTTCTCTTTTTTTCCTCCCTGCAATTAATTGGTGTACAGCCATGTGCATATATGATAACAGAGGATTTTTTTCCTGAAACACCAAACCCCCCCACCCCCCC
>NW_019525403.1:1142039-1148575 GCF_002814215.2 Seriola lalandi dorsalis | reverse complement strand
CCACCACCTCCTCCACCCTACATCCCCTGCCGCCTTAAGAGCCTTGATTCTTTGCTAATGACCTAGTTCTTTTAATGAGCGGTATTAACCCCTGGCTACAGTCGCCCAGGTCTTAATTGTCAAGCCAGGCTGAAACGCAGGGAGACGAGTCCCTCGCCCATCAGCAGGTAGAGGCGGCGCAGGCGGTGCGCTACATTAGCACGCCTCATCACCGGGGCCCCAGGAATAAATAATGAAAAAATAAAATAAAATAAAAAAAAGGTTGCCGAGGCAACTGGCAGCGACCATCATCAACTATGTTACCCCCCTCCTCCTCCTCTTCCCCCTACCAGTATCGGTCTTTTTACCCCTTGTGATGATGATTTTGAACTGTCTCCTGCTGCGACCAGAGTGGGGAGGAGACACAGTGTGTATGCACAAAAAATATATAATGTATAATCAGAGTGTGTATCTGCTTAAGAAACCTGCAAACTCATTAAGACACATTCGGAAAAATTGAGGAAAAAAAAAAAAGAAAAAAACTCAGACCGGGTCCTTTCATTTACAGAAAATGTGATTAAAAATTCCCCTTTATGTTGCACCCAAGAGGTGTGTTTTAAAATTCAAACACTATTTACTATTAAGCACAATATAAAATAAATCCAATAACGAGATATAGAAATATAGACACCTAATTAGCACAAGGACGCTGCAGAGCTTCATGAAACGCTAATGGCTTTAATGAAGAAAAGTCCAAAATAGCACGAGATTCGTTCAAATGCAGAAACACGTCAGCAGCCACAATGCCGGTGCAGCCGCTCCTTTGCATGACTGCAGTTACATAGCTTCGCTTCTGCTCCAAATTGAACAAGAAACAGTCTTAATAAACGGGAAAGACGAAACAAAAAACTGAGAATTTGTGAGATTTGGTGGAACTTATTGGAAGTTATTTTATCTTTGGATAAAAGTGACTCCTGTATTTTTGAGATGAAACATTCAGGACACTGTTTGTCCCTTACAGGTGAAAAGGAAGCATGTTTTTCAGTCTTTTCTGCAGTTTCCTTTTGTGATCCTGAGCCTTCATTGTCGTATGTGTTTCTGCATATTTCCCAGAGATCATCTGTCAATGAAAATGCACGACCTACACTGTCACTTCCTTGTCTCTCTGTTAATGCTGCTTCTGTAAGGGCCGCTCTCTTTACCCCCTTTGTCTTCTTCTATTAATCCATATCAATCTGAAATATAGACTGCATCACTTCCTGTGTAGCAGAGAAGAAGAAACTATCAGAGCGAGGAGGAAATGGAAAAACTTTGATAAACTACAAGATGGATGCTTCACTCTTGGACCAATAGGGAGGAGGTCAGCCAGATTAACCGCCCCCGTTGACCAAATATGGGCGTGTGCTGCACCCTTGTACTCATCGTGTTAGGAAATGAGTCCATTTCCCATTAGGATGCTGCTGCTCTGCCTTTACAGCTGGGAGTATTAGCAGCAATAAACCTCACTGTCAATCTGCAGGAGGGTGGGGGCCTCTGTGTGTGTGTGTGTGTGTGTGTGTGTGTGTGAGTGGATACAGTGTAGTGTCATTTAATTTGTGTGTGCATTTCAGACAGTGTGTACATGCCAGTGTTTGTACGAGTGTGTGTTAGCTTGTCATTGGGTGTGTGTGCGTGTGCTTGTGTGTGTGTGTGTGTTTGCATGAGGACGAGCCTGCAGACTCGGCCAGCGGTCGGGCTGTTGACGTGACAGCCCGTCGGTCAGATCAGGGGAGGGGAGACCTTGACCCGAGCTGTCCAACCAGCAACGAGCCCTGCAGCACTGGGACCAGTATGACAAGGGCAGTGGGAAGGGCAGCTGAACACACACACACACACACACACACACACACACACACACACACACACACACACACACACACACACTCACCCACAGACATTCATTCTTGTGCACTTGCTAGGGTTAGAGACAGAAATGCCTCAAAAATAGAAGTGTCAGTCCTCCTCTTAAGAGAAAGAAATCCCAACAACTGGAGTAAACAAACCCTGAACACAAGGAATTATGGGTAAAGGGAGATGCTTCTTCTGAGGGTGACAGCAGTCACCCAAAAAGCTCAATCAGTCACAGCAGCCTGCCTTAATTTTCCAGTGAGATTCTACCCGGAGTACATGAAGTAAATCCAGAGATGGTTCAAATAAACATACAGCGCTGGTGATGTGAAAATGTTCTTGTTTGTTCCCCATGACTGCATTCTGCTTCCCCGGCCTAGGAGGGGACAGGTCTGACTCACTCCAAGCCACGGGTTGGGACACATCATCCTTCGGTGCTGGTAGTTGCTGTATGTCTCTTTGGCCTCTTATGATTTTATCCAGCCTGCTCTGCTCTTAACTAAAGGCCATGATAGATAGATAGATACATTTTCTACAACCCTTCGTGGAGTTTTCCTCCCGCAGGAAACTTTTTGCTGCAGCCACAATCAGTTCAAATCCATGCACTAATCAGCTCCTACATTTTGGCTTCAACTCCTGGCAATTGATGTTTTCCAATGTGTATGTTCAGAGAAGGAAACCCCGAAGATCATTACATGCCCTTTTTCCCCCCCCCGTATTAATTAACACATGAACTCAACTCTCAAGATTACTCAACCAGACAGCCATTTAAGTTTCATCTAGCCAAACATCTCACCAGCAGAGGTCAGTTTTAAATATTTAGATATATGAGCCGTGAGGACATTCACTTTACAAGTTGTACTGCAGAGTCGAAGCAGTGACGGAACACGCACCTGAAAGGTTTCTGATGTAGAACACACAACAACACAAGCTGAAAGACACAAATGGGATAGTTTCTTTTATTTCGCCCACCTCTATGTTCTCTACGGACCGAGTACAATAAGCCGCCGCTTTAAGGTGCAAATTAATTACCAAGAAAAGCTTGCTTGGTAGAGAACATTGTATTTTTCTCTCACGTGTCATGCTCCATACCTAAGTTCTCCGAATGGAAAGCACCTTAAGAAGACTCTGCTGCTTTCTGTGTCATATTGTACATAATAATTCACGGGAGGCTAAAAAAAAAAAAAAAAAAAAAAAAAGGGCCTTTTCTGTGGCATAGTATTCTTCCAGGGCTCTGCTCTCCAGAAGCAATGACACTGTACTTTTGTGAGGTTTGTCTTCTAAAAGCAATAAACGAGAATATCCTGCCTGAATAGGGAGTCTAAGAACCTTCACGGTAAATTTAAGGAGGGGAGATCCGCGGATGCCTCAGGAGCCACCAAATGCCTTTCCTTAAGCCCTCGGCATTCGGGGGGGGAAGGAGGGGAGGGAGGGGTGAGGCTGGGGGAGAAAAAGAAGAAGACACTATTTCCTTTCAACCCCCCACACTCCCTCCCTCCCTCCCTCCTTCCTTCCTTCCTCCCAACCACTGCCTTTTCATTTCTGTTTGAAGTAACGCAAGATGAAACCGTGCGAGTGCCGTCATTACCGCCATCATCACTGCTACTATCATCATCATCATCATCATCATCATCATCATCACTGCTGCCACTGCCGCCGCCGCCGCCGCCATCGACATCATCATCGAGACCCCTCCAAGTCTCGCTGTGATATTGCCCGTCATTTTTTCCCCCCCGTTGTCAGTGCAGGTTACAATCTGTAATCCATGACTGCCTCAGAATTAGAATGTCCCCCGTGAGTTTTATTTTTCGGCTCGTTTCTCTTCTTACGCCCCCTCCACCTTCTTCTTCTTCTTCTTGTTTTTTTTTTTTCTGTTTTTGTTGTTGTTGCCCTGAAGGCTTTACCGATGCTCTACGGCCCGGACGTTTATTCCTCCTAATCTCAGTCTCATCTCCAGGCTAGCTGTGACAGATGGTTATAGGCACACAATAGTATTAAGAGTTTGATTTTTTTCTCCCCCCCCCCACTGCTTTTTTTCTTCCTCTTCTGTACAACAAATAGCGATCAGACACAGAGGCCAGACTCCTGCGTAGGTAAACTCCGCTTTAAACGTCTCTCTGTGCACCGTCTGTCAAATAACTCCCCCCTTCCTCACCTCCTCCTCCTCCTCCCGCTGCTGTCGGCACTCCAAGGTAAGCTGCATTAACCTCACTGACTGTTATTAAAAAGATGTATTTCCCCAGGTTTTCCCTGCGCCTCCTCTCTTTCTCTCTCTTCTTCTTCTCTGATGTATTCACTACACACACACACACACACACACACTGAATACACACACTTTCACGTGTGCACACATACACACATTGAACAAACAAATACCGGGGACGGGCGTCATAAATTCTCGACGCCAGCCACAGTCGGTCTAATTTCAATCCCACCGTCACTCGTGTCAGATGAGAGCCGCCGGATGATGCATAGGGGTAAATAAGGCGGGTAAAATTAGCCCCTCCTGTCATTCCCTACCTTTTACCCCCCCAGGGCATCCTGGGAAATTGACTGCACACTAGATTTTGAAAATTAGCCCCTTAATGTTAGCCAGACAAACGGGGTTGGGCAGGCCTGGGTAATGCCTTGCCGGTGTCACCCAGAGCGGATTAATTACCAATTTTTCACCTCATTTTGCATTTATATCATTTGCCATCCATAAAGGAGGTGAAATGATTGAATAGTAAAATATGCAGGTAATGCGTGAACCTTTGACCCTTTTAATCTACTTGTGTACCAATTCAGCCTCACCTGAATGAAAACCGTGCAAAAGAAAATAAGTAAAAGAATACATTTTCATATTCCAAGTCAATAATTAAGAACTGCTTGTATACACACAGGCATCAACTATGAATGCGAAGATGTTTGTTGTTTACTGCAGGAATGAGCCGAGATATGTAAACTATCGACGATTGCAGATTTCCAAATGGAGAACAGTTAAATCAAGTCACTAATTCAGTTTATTTTGCGTGATCACAGTCAGATTGCAGCATCGAGGCCTCATCACGGCTGCAAACAAACGCAACTGACTGCGGGTTCACGGAGGTAAGGAGCTGATTCAGCTCGTAAGCGAGGCAAGTTCATTCTTTAACCACATCATTACAGCTGAACGGCATCCAGGTTTCGGCTCGGGTGCTGTTCAGGGTTCAGCGAAGGCCGAGGCAGAGCTTTGTTTAGGCTCTGAGCAGAGACGAATGACTGGAACAGTCGAAGTCTTAAAAACAGGCCAAACGCAGACACACTGGAGTCATCAATCTGTTCGATATAACCAGCACTGAGGACTGACGTTTATTCTAAATGAGGGCTCCGCTCAGTTTAAGTTCCCACAGAATAAGAGAGCTAAATGTTTAAATCTCCTTCAGGTGATTTTGGATATTAGTGGCCAGCAGAGACACACGTCTGAACCCCAGAATCCAGAAATCCTGTGAAGTGATGACAGTAAACTGCACACCAAGAAAAAAAGATCTTACAATATAAAAGTCCAGATTTTGGAGCCAGTTTGGATTTCATGCTTAAAGGACTATACTGATGGGTCTTAATGTTACACACCATTTACCAAAGCTTACAAGTTTGACATTGATTTCCCACCTTCCAGGGACTCATTGTTTTTAGTTCATTTCAGTACTCCATCTCTGAAACCTCACTGAGTGAGATACTCCATCTCATTAACATCGCACTGTTTACCAAACTTCTTCTTTGGACCTTTAAAGGAACCCCCAACATCCGGACTGAGAGTCAGCTGAAGAACACCATTCAAGACCCTTATACTGTTGCGCAACCTAATCTACAGACAAAACAATGCCAGAGAGCGGATGTCATATAAATTAGGTCTCTGCCTCCACATTAAAGCAGCCAAGTAAAACAACAGCACTGCGTAAATTGTAAAAATGCATAAAATGACCTGGCTGTGCATTCTCCCAGCAAGAGACTTTTTGCGGTCATTCAAATAATGGCTGTGTTCTCTCAGAAGCCAAGTTGGAAGTAGAATCACGTTGCTATAGAGCTGCACAAGCCCTTGCATCACCTTGGGAGGAGGTTAGGGGGTTATTTGAAGTTGCTACTCTCTGTTGCATGACAGAACATAAATGCAACATGAGAAGTTTTCATCATAGACTGCTTACAATGTTCCCTCCGATAGGTAGCGAGTAAAATCAATGGAAAAACCTTGTATGGTCCTTTAAGCTGTGTGGGCTGACGAGGTTCCCGACCCACAAACAGAACAGCAGCGTATGATCAGGTCTTAGTTCGTGGGGACAGGAAGCTCTTCTCACCTTATTCTACAGAAAAGAGCTATTTTGCGCTCCCGTCTGAAGGCCCAAGCTCCACTGTGACTGATCCACCCGCCCGGTGGAAGCAGAGGGAGTGGTTTGTGGGGGGGGGTGCAGAGGTCGCAGAGTCGGATGTGGGCCTGCCGGGACCCGCCAAGGATTAACACAAGCGCTGTGCTCAGGACATATGGCATTTGTCATCTCCCACTGGGAAAGAGACTCTCCCTTGGCTCCCCCCCACCTCTCTCATCACATCTCTCTCTATCCGACTTTCCCTCCCTCTCTCTCTCCTCCTGTTGGGATTTAAAGGCTTGAAGTGCTTTAGTTGTTTACTGTGCATTAAATGCACCCCCCCCCCTC
>NW_019525403.1:1101009-1142019 GCF_002814215.2 Seriola lalandi dorsalis | reverse complement strand
CCCTCGTCCCCCCCGCCACCCGCCCCCCTAAACTTCGCAGTGTTAAGAGAAAAATGGCTCAGAGGAGGAGAGGCTGCTGACGGAGGCTGGAGTCATCACAGGAAGATGTCCGCTCTTAATTCCATGTGAGGGAGTCGACGGTGACACCTGCTCTTACAAAGCAGCGACTACCGGACAGTCAAAGGGGGCCGCACGGCTTTCTTCTCATGACTGTACTTTCTGGTACAAAAAGTGATGCTGTGGTGTATTTTTACTACTACTACAAGTAGCTACATTGTTACTTAACCCAACTAATGATGTCGTATAATTCCTAAATAAGAAATCCTGGTATGGAATAGACTAACTGTCATTATACATTTGCAATTTGGAAACTTGCCGATACAAAACATCAATTTTGATAGTACTCCTCCAATTTAAAACAACCCAACATGCTCTCATGAAAACAGAAGGGAAGTCTGACAGGAAGTGGTCCAGGAAGTGGATTTTCCATGTCCCGGGGGTTCACTACAGCAGCTGCAGGTATTTCCAGGGGACTACTTTCTGTGTTTGTGTGCTCCTCGGTGCAATCAAACATCATTCTTACTCAGGTCCACCTTTAACAAATCTAATCTACAATACACCTGGTCAAAGGTGGATCCTGGAAAAACCAGAAACACAAAAAAAAGGCATCACTTCCTTTTTGCGACAGGAAAGAGCCACTGAGCGGTTCTAATCTTTAACGGACAGCAGCAGAAGTGACACATATTCAAATGAAAATGTAATGACTTACAGCTTTTTAAATAAACTGTGTATTCCACTTCTTTTTCTACTCATTTATTTTTCACCCTAGAGTGACTGAAATGTTTGTCCCATATATAGTCAGGGTTCTGTGACCTCTGACCTCCTGTTTATTACTTCCTTACAAGCCAGGAATTTAAGCCTATTCTACTGCTGTTATGGAAAAGTTAAGGCACTTTTTGTGGGTAGGACAGTTTCAATTGAACCGCAGTTTCCCACATAAGGAAGCTAATTAGCAGTATGATGCTCACGCTGCACAACCTCATGTCCCTTCCCCGAGCGTGAATACTATCATTCAGCTTCATGCTCGCAGGCAGGTATGCTCTTGTCATCCTCCATCTTCATAAACAGGCATGTTATTATAACATGATGGAGTGCTGTATTTTCCTCCCAGTATTTTCTTTATGGGACGCCATAATATGCCGGAAATCAAAGCTTGTAATTCGGCAGTTGATGTTTATTGTGCGCCTCTCGCGTCTAGAGACATTTGATAAACAGCGTGTTGCAAAAGCAGAAAAAAAGGTGTTGGAGGATCTTGTGGGAGCTTGCCAAAATAATACCCCATTCAGCGCAGCTACCGTGTGAAAATGCCTCCCCGCACTGACTCATATTTCACCGCCAGAACGAGCAGTTTGCCGTATGGGCCCGGTGATGAATTATACCAAAGCACATTCCTTATGGGAAATCTGGATGGTGCAGGAGAGAAGGGGAAGCAAGCTCCTGCGACAAATTGCCTTCACTGCCAGTTAGTCCATGTTCCTTTCTTCTCTGTGTTGTTGTTGTTGTTGGAGGGAGAGGATTGAGGGGGGGGTTTACTTTGTTAGGTGGAGGTTATTTTGTCTTCTGCGAGCCATTTGGAAATCCCTCCAGGTAGTGGAGTCGCTGGATCAGAGGCCGCCAGAACAGAAAGGGCCATGGGAGTGAAACCAAGCAACACAACAACGAAAAAAAAAAACCTCTCAGATGATGATTTGCCCCATCAGCTCCATCGATACCTGTTAGCAGTGGCGAACAAGCAGCAGTGGGCTGGAGGCCAGACGAGCCCAGTTGGTCGGTTGGACGGTTGCCAGTCTGAATCCCTGGGATGTTTCCTAACAGGAATCAGTTCTCACCCGCTCTGATCCCACAGGCACCGACGAGGATCCGAGGGCCACGAGGATAACCTGCAATCTGGAAGATGAACTCCGCTTCTGAGCTGGGCTCAAGAGGAGATAATGCATGAGGAATCCAAATGGCTCAATCCTCTCTACAACCTGATGGAGTGTCCTCGCGCAAGGCACCAATCATCCATCTGTTTGAAACCCTCACCTTTGACCTCCGTATTAGAGGAGGTGCGAGTCAAAAAAGGTGTGATGGAGACTTCCAAGTGCACGTGCTCATTGGCGACGCTGATTACAAGTGATTTTTCAATTAGTCTGGTGATTATTTCAATTTTCAAACACATCTCTTAGTCCTTTTTATCTTTGGTTCTTGAGACGAGCACCTCCATCTTCCACTCCGATGTTTACCACACACACTGACAACAGCAAGCTTACAGACCCCTTCAATGCAGAGGGATTACCAGGCGAAAAGCGCTTCCTCCTTCAATCTCAATTTACCTCTGAATAAATCCCAAATTTATGAGCATGTTGGCAGGCGTAATCCAGGCTTGATTTGCTCATTTCAAGCACAAGGGAGGAACAGTGAGGGAAAGATTACCAACTGTTGTCATCAGCACCAGAGTAGGTGGCCAACAAAAAGCCAGAGAAACATTAAGAAAAACACGCAACAACGCCTGTGACGGTGTCTTGAGTGAGACTGATGCAGGAGGCGAAATAGGTGGTCTCTGCTCTTGTTGGTTTGTCTGATTTATTGATATCCCTCACTGGGGAGCTTTGTCTTTCGTCAGACTGTCAGGGCGGCACGGTGACGACGAGGGGGGGGGGGGGGGGGGGCGTTGGGACAAAGAGAGAAGAAAAGAGTGGTTATTTCTGCTGATAGGGCATATTTTCTGTCAACAGTCTCTGGCAGATGAGTGTATGTGATAATACCGCTGCCAAGGAAAGTCTCTCAGCTCTTCAGCCTCCGGAAGAATATTTCTCTCAGCTCGGGGGCCGCGGCTCCTCTCTCCCCTCCTTCCATCTTTTATAATTCAGTAAACTGAAGTAATTACCACAGAGGCATGCTCAATAATTACAAAATGCTCCGTCACGGTCATGTAGGTAATAGCATCTCTTACTCTGCTGGCAGCGATAACACAGGTGAGACGAATTGCAGAAAACAGATCTGATAGCATTGTTATGGTTAAGAAATGGCATTATGATCAAGGGTAGCATTGCTTCTGGGGGGGGCAGGGGGGATACAAACGTTCGTGCACGTGTTTTCTCCTCTCCACACAGGTACAAAGAGAGACCGAGTGATGGTGTTGACATTCTGTTCACTGAAAAAGAACATACAGACTTCCAGCTTTGTGCTTCTCCTGCTAATGTATCATCTCTCCTTCAGCAAATAAGCATGAAATTTGCTTAATTATCAACCGCAAATCGACAAAATATTAGGTGTTGTTTACTGTAATCCCATTTTGTTTAGTTTAATTTCCCCGATTCTTCTCCTGGTGGTGTGTTTACTCGGGATTGGACATGGTGGCGTCCTGCAGATCCCGGCTATCCAGTGCAGCTACCGCGAAACAGCGGCGAGAACACGCCACGTAATTAGCAAAATGCGGCCCCTAATGCTCGTCTCCTTGAGAGTTTGACCCTATTTGTTTGTGCCGAGGTAATTTCATTACGCCCGTGCGATTCCCAGGAGCTGCCACGAGTTAACGCTAAATGCTCACCAGAGAGGGGATAAGTATTTGGCAAGGCATCAGCAAAGAGAAGAGAGGGAGCAGCGGAGCTCAATAACACTTCTTTCATGTTGACAAATTCCATTAGTGCGCAAAGGCTGGTGTTTGTGCTCTATTTTATTTATGATAATGCTTAGGCATTGGAAGGAAAACGGTATTCATCACCCATGCCACCTATGTGGCGTGACAGTGTGCGGCAGACGTCTGTGATTTGTACAGAACACTCAGCATCACTCTCACACCCACGGGTCTGTGGGAAAGCGAAGGTGGCATCCTGTATCAGCGTTTCAACCTTCATTTCTGGCTCGGGAGCGCTGCACTCTGACGTCCTGCCTCTACAGGCGTAAACGTGCAAAATGATGAACTTCTAACACCAAATCATGAGCTTTCTCTCTTTTTTTTTTTTTTTTTTTTTTTAGAGTTGATCTTTTTGTATTATTTACTCAAACAGTCCTATCACAATAAAGTGTGCTTGACGATGCCCCTGCAAACCTGCTGTGTCCTGTTGCGGGTGTCGTTTTGCACTCAATCCCTTGGATTAGCCTCTGGGGGGGACACTCTGCTTTTGCAACATGCTGTCATAAAAGTCTAAAATGAAGTCCCTCCAGATAAGATTCTTATCACAACAATCACCTGGCAATCAAACACTGCTGATCCGCCATCTACGCGCCAAATATGTCTGCACCCGCAGAGGGTGTTGGCGTGCTGATTAGGGTTCTATAAAGCAGCTCCAGGACCTGTGGGATGTGGTGGCCTCCGCAGTCTCTACTGGCAACATGCAAAGGTTCTGTTTCAATAAAATATCATGATCACCCTGCCTGCAAGTGTTTCTGCATGCATGTGGCTTTATTTGTCTGTGACTGTAAGCGTGTTTGCAGATGCCTGTGTGTGTGTGTGTGTGTGTGTGTGTGTGTGTTTTGCATGCACATATTTGAATATAAGTGCCCCATGCGTGCGTGTGTGTGTGTGTGTGTGTGTGTGTGTGTGTGTTTTGGGTGTTTTTTCGTGGGGATACACACACTCACACACACAAAACACTGAGGTTGGAAACATTCTGATGTCAACAGCGAAACAAGAAATAGGAAACACATTTAAATCTCTGGCGCTGAAGACGGTGTTCAGGAGCCAGGCGAAATCACCGCACAAGCCCGGCATCGCGTGTGACAGGGTGCATCGTGGGATAGCTCTTTATCCTCTGCGCGCAACGTAGCAATCGGGAGAGGTACGTCCCATCTGAGGACAAGAGAGTCGGCGCAGGTTGTACCTATTAGGGCAGCTTAGTAACTCAAGAAGCGGCAATTTAAGAGCGAACGAAGGGGAGGGTGGATGGAGGATTGGGGAAGAAAGCAAAACTAATGCCATAACTCTGAGGGCTCCCAGAAGACAGCTTTGAGGATTGGACTGGATGACAGAAAGGCTCGTCATCACAGAGGTGGGTATGAGCGCTGGTAATGAGAGGACTCGCTCTTTGCCAGGCATTATCATGGACAGATTGCACCCAGAGAAGAAGAGGCCTCCTTTTGTCTGTTGAAAGCTACATCGGCTCAGAGTCGGAATAAAGAAACCGATCCTAGAACATGCAGAGGGAAACGTGATATTTGGCAACACGCAGCTCCAGTTTTCTATAAATTTCAAAGCATTGTTGATTTCTTGTGGGGGAAAAAAGACTTTCTGTTGCCTTAAGACACAGCGAAGGGGCAGAATAGATGACAGGGGAAAATGTACCAACCTACTGTACTTTTTTCCCCCTCAGTTTTCAATCTTTTGTGGTTGGCAGCGGGGACAGGGCCCAGGAAACAGTATCCTATCACTTAAATGGTTAAGTATTTTATGAGTAAAATGCTTCCAAATGTCTCTCAAAAACCTTCCAGACCACACCAAAGACAAAATGAGGTAATATTACGTTTCTGAAAAGTCCCCAGTATGATACCCCGACTCTGCTGTAATTGCATCAGAAAAATGGTGCACGAGTCTCTCTCTGTTACATGTCAGGCCATTTGACTTGGCAAAAGCTGCGCTCATTAAGAGTGTGGGAGAGAAAACTTCTCAAATTTTTCCCAGCTGAAGGCTTGTATGCATATAGAGGAGAGCACAACACGCGGACGTAGAATATCATCCCGAAATCATCCGTATGTCCCCGGTACAGTGTTGGCCCGAGTGTTTACATGCCACACTTCAGCAAAAGACACAGCATACACAAAGTCAAGTGACATGCTGCACAGTGTCATATCAGGGTTATTATTGCAGTACTTGGAAGTATGTCAAAGTATGATACAAGTTAAATGATCTGAATATAATCATTTAGTTAAATAAATCCTCATTTAATTCTAAACCCCTCCAAACTATTTTACCATAACATGACCAGTTCTTCTTGTAACACAGATTTTCCTACACAGTTCAATGCTGGGTAATGCTCGTAAAACATCTTCGTCATCACATCCTTGCACCCGCCGTAGCATGCACTATTTGAAGGGAATACTACCAAAAACCTATGTTAGGAGTATCTAACACTCACCCCGAAGTATATGTTTCACTTCAAAAAGTCTGGGACAGAAAAAAAAACAAAGCTATCATCTTGACTTCTCTACAAAAACGGGCCCTCTGGGATTTTCCTTTTGCCCTTTCCAGCTGTGGGCCCCTTGAACCATCATCACCTTTCACCACACGTTGGATGATTATTGTAACGCATGTAAATGACACTAAAAAGATGCACTGGGACTACATTTCAGTTGCAGTGTGAACACAGCCTAATTCAAGTCACTTAGAGCGGCTTTTTTTTTTTTTTTTTTTAGCAACTACTGCCACTGAAACACTGTAACGATATATGAATCTTTAAAAATCCTCAATGACTTGGAGGCCCCGCCTCCCTCACCAGCCCCCTCAGTCTCTATGGCAGCCTAATCTACTGCAGATTAAAAAAAAATGGCTATCATGAAACAGGCTTTCCCTGTAAGTAATCCCCTCCTCTCTGAAAGGAAAAGGGGGAGAGAGGTGTTGGGGGGAGGGGGGGTTTGAAGAGAGAAAAAAATCTGCAGCAACGAGCCTTTTTTTGCTTCTAGTTATGTCAGGCTGTATTTTAAACAGTGCTAATCATATACCTTTGTGGACACTTAATTAAAATTACAAAACCAATTTTAATCGGTGGTCCAATTAATATGTAAATGTATGCAAATGTAGTAAAACAAGGTGGTGATTAAGTTAAGGACACTCTATTTCATGTCTTCCTTAAGTGTGAAAACAAACCGTCTTTTTTCCCCTGCTACCCCCCCCCCCAACCTCCCAACCCACCCCCCCAAAAAAACATCCAAGACTGATGGATTGTGCTGTTTACCGGCCACATGCTGAGTTTAGAGACAGCCTCTGTTGTATCATTTTAAAAAAAAAAGGGGGGAAGTACGGGAGAGGAGTACACACAAACACATGGTGTTCATCCACCTAAGGTCAGCGCAAAGTTATAAACCGTACAGTATCTTACACCGCGAACTCAGTGTTACAGGGTATGTTTGAAATTCAGGTTTTTTCCAGGCTTGAGGTGAGAGTTGACAATTCTAAACGAGCAGACTTTCAATTCTAATTAGGCCTCGGAGATACGGTGGTCTTTCAAAGTCGTATCTGGAGGGGCTGAGGAGGAGCATGGGGGGTGAGCAGGTAATAATGAATCTGAATCTGAGTGGATATTAAATAACTTTGGGCACTGAAAGGGAAAAAGAAAAGACAGAGAGGAGAAAATTAATTTACCCTGCGAGTGAGGCCTGCAGTGCCAGCCAGATCGAGGTGAGTACAGGTCATTAAACTTTGTTGCTTCTGAATTAATGCACTTCAATAGTTTTATAAATACAGTAAAATAATCCTAAATGTATCCAGTTAAATTTTATGTGTTGTCAAAACTACTGAGGGCATATATTTTCATATAGCCTGTATGTGCTAATACATTAACCCCCATTTGAAGAGCTTTGTGCAAACACTTTAAAAAGATACGGCCGTGTTCTGGCCCATATTACACGCGGCTGCCAGATCTGGCAAAGGTTAGGAGGCATGGACTCGGACTTCGGATGAGAGTAAGCCTCCATTAGCAGGGTAACTTAGGCTAGCTTTGAGCAGATTCTGGTGTGTCGTTTGTTACAAGTCTGGCATGAATCTGGCAACCAAGCATGCCAGATTTGATCTACTGTCGACGTAAACCATAAATTACAATTTCAACACAGTTGCCATTCCATCTATCTTGGAAAATACGAAATAAAAGAACAGGAATATATTATACAGAATACACTTGCTGGATTACTTTTAGTTATTTTGGTGGTTTATTTACACGACTGCCATTTAATTAAACTCTCTGCTACCCAGTACTGAATATATTTATATTTTACTATTGGAAATTGCCAAAGTAAAAAGAGCATTTCAATAGCAGTCTTTATCGGAGGGAAAACGCCGTCCAAAACTGGAATAAGCTCAAGATGGAACAATAAAATTCTTTTTAAGAAACTTCTTTTTTCTTTTAATAAAATTTTGTTTTAATCAGCTTCATTTGAGAGTTACAGTAAAAGGTCTCTCTTCATGGACTTGAATTGTAGCTCATATCAAACCTTCCCTCAGTGAGGCACGTCATCTGAAGCCCAGGGTCAGATGATGGGTCAATTAAAAACACAGATACTGCCATGAAAAATGATGTAGTGGATCTGAGTGTAACATCACACACTGTTTCCATTAGTGAGATGAGTGTGCATATGAATGTGTGTGTGTGTGTGTGTGTGCACGTGTGGGATCAAAGGCTGTTTTTCTGCATGCATGCCTGCCTTCTTACATTCATGCGTGTAAACATGACTACAATTTTAAGTATAAGATTGTGTTCCCTTTGTTTGTGTGTGTGTCTCCATGTGTGTATGACAGTTAGGTTTTACTTGTTCACTCATGCTTACTTGTTTTTCCTCCATCCAACACAAATACAATTTTATGTATGAGTTTGTCTATTCACTGTGTGTGTGTGTGTGTGTGTGTGTGAGTGTGTGAGTAGCATGTGTGTGTCCATGCATGCATGTAAGAAGTCAAGCCAGCATGCATGCACACACAACTTCAATTTTATGAGCGAGTTACCGTGTGTGTGTGTGTGTGTGTGTGTGTGTGGGTTCGGTGCACGGCAGCTTACGGGGGCGTGTGTGTTTGTCTGCGTGTGATGAACCTGCGAGTGAGCGAGTTAAGTCTTCGGCACACAAGGTGGGCGAGATGTTGGAAACAGCTTGTGTCATCAAGTGTTAGCAACCTGTAATCCCATCTGAGCCGTGAGGATGTGCAGCCTACCTCACCCCCCACCTCCCCCCCTCCCTCGCTGCACGCCGGCTCCCTGGGGCTCAGAGTGCAACCTGCACCCCGCTGATACCTCCGCTACACGAGGTTTCCAGGTGACTTACGCACATAAACACCAGGGGGCGGGGGAGGAGGGGGGGCCTCAGCTGTTCGGGAGGTGAAGCTTGTCCCTGAGCAGAGGAAGATGATACTGACAATCACAGAGCAAGCGCAGGTAGTTGTACTGGTGGGGATTTTTTTCTGCCTCACAAGGCAGAGAAGAGGCAGCTGCATGAACTAGAACTGAGAAAAAACTGACTTCAAAAGGACTGAACCAGAGCTCTGCTATGTTTTAGCCAATTAAAGCCAGACTGCTACCAAGTTTTGAAAGAAGAGAAAACACAGTCTTTCCCATTAACAATTGAAAAGTTGCCTTTACAAACAATAAAAACGCTCCAATACACTAAGTAATTTTGTTGGCACAGCTTTACTTGGGCTGATATGACCAGTAGCTTATGGTGGCACATGATAGAAGAGGAAAAAAAAAAAAAAAAAAAAATCATGGTGCCATTATCCTGTAATTACCACTTGTGGCCACAATGGCAGCTGTTCAACAAAAGTTACTTTCACTATAAACCTTGTTTACTCTATATGACTGCTGAACAATTTCCAGCATTTCAGATTAAAAAAAAGAAAGAAGAAAGAAAATTAAAAACTACATGAAAAGGAAAATTTGGCTTGATTTCCAAAATTCCTTGAACAAACGATGAACCTGAAGATTAAGCTTCAAGATGCAAGTACAACAGGAGAAGTTAAGGGGAGGAGTCGTCTGTGGATTTTTAGAAAATGGTTGAGAGTGATTTAAAATGCATGTACTTTGTATGTGGGGTAAGACATGGCAGTACGGCCCTTTACACACGCAATAACAGATGCTTAACAGAAGCATTGCTGAATCTGATTGTGTTTGAGAGGGTCAATTGAATGTTTGCTTTCTTTCCAGGCCGTTTTCGGACAAAATCCAAGATATACATCACAGCTGGACTTGGTCCTGATTGGCTCCGCTCACTGAAGAATGACTGAAATCCGTCCAATCAGGCCAGTTTGCAGCAGCTGAACTGGAAAGCCTCCAATCAGCAGGGTTACCTCATTTGAATTAGAGGAGCTGCTGCCGTCAGCCAATCTGGGTTTAGCTGTGTGAGGACTTTCATTTACGTTTATTTAGTTGAAATATTTTGAACTGTAAAGTTTAACCTCCTGTCCTGTCAAAGGCACCGCTGGTATTTAACTGGACTGTATTTAATTAAGTAAAATTTACTTCTACTACTTTTTGTTATGTGAAATATAAAGCCTTTTGGCATTAAATAGTTATTCATTTATGGACATTTTTCTGGGATCTGCTTCTTTTCTCCCCAAATACTAATAGTGCAATATCTTTGAAGAGAAGTGCAGCCATCTTTTCTGAGACAAGGAAAAGAAGACGAAGATGTCACGCCCCACTGTTTGACTGACAGGTGGCTTCTTAGAGGTCCAGAGCAAAAACAAGCAACAAAGACAAAGCAAAAACCGTCATCTTGTGGATGACATTGACATTTAAGGGAGACACTGCAATTTCTTTTGTAGAGAGACAAAGTTGGGGACATTATAAAGGAATTTTAACGCAAGGTCGCTTTAAATTTTTTGTTGCAGATGCCGCATCTGTAATGAGATACTACAGATGATGTTTCATTCAACACTAACATCAAACGCATGACTCTAAGACAAAATTATCACCTGCAAAGAGGCATGGCGTGGTGAGAAAAAATGCCGCGGTACGAATCACAAACAGCAGGATTGTTGCTTTTCTCGAGTGACAAGTGTTGAAAGGTATTTTTCTGCCTTTGAAAATGAAATGTAAAAAAAAATGACAACACTTTTCAAAATTAGACAGAAGTGAAGTTGTGTTTTCCCACCAGGGGAAAAGCACCTGACTAAAAGGAGATGAATTATCTTAACTGTCCGTGAATAACTGTCTTCAATTTTGAGGTGTGCCAGGTTTGATACCCACAGGAGAACACTGAACCCCTGGCTGCTTATTTTTATACCTCTGTAATAAATTAAATTTTTCATAAAATTCATATAATAAGACTTTATTTATACATGTAGAGGTGCATTTATGACATGTTATCATGGGCTCTGAATGGATTTTATGTGCCTTGGGGTAATGAAACTGTGTCTGTACGTAAACATGGCCATGATTTGTATCTTTTGACAATTAAATTACATGGGGATGTTTGCTGCGCAGAGTAAATACCTTAAACCCTTCCACATTTAAAAAAAAAAGAAGAAAAAAAGAAGCTGCACAAAGGGGTTACAAATGGTAGGTTGGCAAGTCCGCAGAGATATCCACTCAATAGGCAATTTAAAAATGGAAGAAGGAGGTTTGACTAAGCAATAAAAGTGTTGGACTGCTAGCGAGAGCAAAAACACAGAGCAGAGTCAGGTGGTATAGAGGGAGGGAGGAGGGGGTGGGGGGGCAGTGGGGCAATTATCTTATTTATAAATCAGCGGCAATTCCACTGATGACTTGATCTTAAATTTGATCAAGCTGCAGGTTTTGAAGTCCCCTAACCAAAAAAAAAAAAAATCATTGATCTAATTCCCTTCATTGGTAATAATCCCGAGTCTCCCTTTGGCCAACACTAATCAGGATCCAATTGATTTCCACTGGACTGGAGGACTGCGAGAACAGCAGCCTGAGCTGACTGACTTCAGTGTTCACAGTGTTTAAGGATAAGCCTTGCGTTACACAGCCCCAAGCATGATTGTTCATACTGAGGCTGGAACTTGTAATAAATGCAAAGCAAATACATATTTTCATTTTTAAACAACGGCCACACTAGCGGCTCAGTGAGGCTGAAATGCTCATAGTTAGACAAATCAAAGAATCAGAGGAATAGAAAATTTTGACCCGGGGACGGCACCATACGCAAAGGTCAAGGGGATCACCAAATTTCACAAGGGCCATGAAGGTCTGCCCCAAAATGCATGAACGCATGAATGAATGAATGAATGAATGAATGAATGCACTAAATTCTGACCTGCTGGTGGCACTAGATGAAAAGTCTGGCAATCATCAAAGCCAAAAGGATTCATCCTCCGGGGACCATGAATAGCTGCACCAAATTTCATGGCAATACATCCAATAGTTGTTGATATATTCATCTAAAAAAAAAAAACTAAAACACACAAGAACGTCTTGGTGGCGCTAGAGGAAGAGTCAGGGATCATCAAAGTCATGAGGATTCAGCCTCTTGGCACCATGGATATTGGTACAAAATGTCATGATGATCCGTCTTATAGCTATTGAGATATTTCAGTCTTGATCAAAGGCTGTCAGCCTCATTACACAGGACCCTGAAGCTATGCTTTCTTTAGCAATCAAGGCTCAGATCATTGAGGTAAAAGTAATTGAGATTTAAATCTCAAGCGTGATGATAAATTGATATTAGTCAATAACTAAAACCTATCAATCAATACACTGTCATAATGGCCAGATAAACTGCCGTCTCTTTAAGCGCTGCATGCTATGTCCATATAATCACGCTCTATATGATCATACATCAGCGCTGACATAACTAGCCCCGCCCTGCATTGATAAACGAGGTTACCAGGTTAGCGAGGGCATTATTATGCGGGATCATGTTACTCGGACACATCAGCGGCAGCATCACCCATCCTCATTAGTACGGTCACTTTTACAGGTGACACTTAACTGGAAGAAGACGGCGCGATCCCCATAACGCGAGGGCGACGGTGCTCGGCCGGAAAGAAAGAAACCACCCAAGACAAACAAGAGATCATTAGAGCGCATTAAAATCCACATTACAGCTTTTACTGCCTCCTCTAGGAGTCAAACGCAGTGGGTGAGTCATTGGCAGGCCCCGCTAACTCGCTGCGCCGTGGCCTAATGGCAGCTCATGTGGACGCCTGCCCACTGATTGCAATTTGGCAGCAACACAATCAGTAGCTCACGAAAGGTATATGATGTTACTGTATGTGGGCAAACAGGAATCAGCTCAACAAAACTGAGCATTTAAGCCAAACGAGGGTGAAGTGTGAATCCTGGACTGACCCTGACTTGCCTGTAAAGACATTAAAACAGAAATAATCTCCTCTCATTCTGCACGTCCTCCGGAGATCGACATGTTTTTTTTTTTTACATGCAAGCAAAGGTTGCAACATGTGGAGGAAGAACTGTTTCTATGCCTCAACAAAGTAAACACTAAGATAAAGATCCTCAAAAGTTTTCAACAAAAGGTCAAGAATAAAAGTCTACTTTTTAAATTGTGGCACTGATTCAGTTTTTGCATTTATTTAATAGTGCAATTTTCATATAAGTGGCAAAATTTACAGAATTTGACTAAGGTGTAATCTGTCAGGGAAAAAGACTTCATGTACATATGTCAGGTTGAGTAGTTTAACCAACATAGTAAATAGAAGTGTATTGAGACTACAGTTTCCACAGATACTAAACATGTCCAATTACATTTTGAGGAAATGTGTAAGAAAAAAAAAAAAAAAGTATGCCCAAGACATGGAGAATATTTCCGTCTGATGTAATGGTGCAGCTATAAAAATCATGGAATCTTGTGTTTGAGCATTTCACTCAATATAAACATCATATAGCTGTAATGAACGGCTGGAGTATTAGATGCAGAGTCTATACGTCATGTTGACTTAAACTGTGGAAAAAAAGCGTTTCTACTACCTTCAAAGCCACTCGAGGAGAAATTAAAGGTGAAAATCAGGGTTCAAATTTCACATCGACTTTCAGTCTTAAACACTGTAACCCGAGACAGTCCTGAGCTTTTCTCCCCGCATCTATATATCCAGCTGTACTTATATGTATTATCTCAGAGCTGAGCTTCGCGGTTGCTAACGCCCTCAGTGTTTCGCCAAGGGTGACTCCTGCAGCGACAATCACAGGATCAGAGAGAGAGAGAGAGAGAGAGAGAGAGAGAGAGAGAGAGAATCCACGGAAGCACAGCTCCGTCGCTCCCCAATGATAAATGAGTTTGTATTGTCTGTCATGCCGGCTTCCTGCCAGCCCAGGTCACTGGTTATTAAATTACCACTTGTCAATGTCCTAAATACTGATTGATGGATGAGCATGGCAAATGAAGGACTCCTATGACTTTTGTTCCCCCCTCCCAGTCTTCTCAGTGCGAGGGGAAACCTACGCCAGATTGTTATTGACATGTATTGAATGCAGGCTGGTGGCCTTCTTCCACAGCTATCTAGCTAAAGACAACTATCTCGCCACTAGGGTTTTTGGTTTTGTTTGTGTTTTTTATTTTATTCATTGAACAGCTTTTAATTTTTTCAATATGATCAGTAAAACGCACTTTCTACAGATATTTTGACAATTGACAGGCCATTTTTACCCTATTACAGCAGCCTTTATTTAGTGTCATCCCCAAAGAACTAGTACGTACCAGTCGGTGCCTCTTCTCACAGTACTTTTGCCAGAGCGTTGAAGTGCCTCTTGTCACTTGATGAACTGAATTGTTCCTTTTACAAGTACAAGCAAGAAGCGACAGAAATACAAACAAACACTGAACAGTACAAGAGATGTACTGTAACAGAGAAATCAACACTTTTGTTTCTGTCAAATCTGTGTGTTGTGCAGGTCTTCTAGTGGCTTGTATTCATGGCTTCTGTGTGTCTGGTTTTGAGCAAAAAAAGAAGAGAGAGTTTTTTTTTTCCCCCCATTTTGTACTGCATGTTTACTAATGTGTGCTTGTCATAACTCTTCCCTCATACAAAGAATTTAATTGTTCTTCCAGAGCTACAAGTAACAAGGGTAAAAGTTTAGACCCAACCAATAAAAAACACTTTTACCATATTCGAAAAAAATAAAAAAAAATACATCTTTGCTCATTATAAAGTTAAGACTGGCTGCTTGAAAGGGACTTAGATGAAAATGGAAAAAGTGAGACTATGCGGGTCTCGTAATAACAATAATGTTGACTGCTGTGCGTTATGTGACAGAGGGAGTTCTGGAAAATCCATCTTCAACTGTATCCTCATGCCATGTTTTCTGAAAGCCTTGATGTTGTGCTGGTGTATAGTCATGTGAGCCGTGTGTCTGTGTGTGTGTGTGTGTGTGTGTGTGTGTGTCTCTCAGGGGTGTGCTCAGGGTTAGGGGCATTGATGAGTCTTGTGGCTGACATTTGAGTGTGATTGAGGGGGAGTGCAGATACTAAATCACTGCATTGTTCGGCTGTCGCTGCATCCTGTCGTTACTGCACTTTACCAACCGACATGATGCCTCTAATGGGATAATAACCAATTAAACAGGAGCACAGAAACTTTGCGCTTTGATTGAAACCCAAAGCCTGAGGTGCTCAAACCAAAACCCTCAGAAAGTTAAAGCCAAAAAGATTGCCAAAAAGTAAAAAATCGAGCTGTCTTTATTCAGCAGTCACAAAGAAGATTTTTTTGGCTGCAAAGCCTTCATCAGCCTTATGAAGAAGTACTGGCTGGCTATGTTTTTCCTTTTTTTCCAGTCATTGTTAACTATGCCACATTTGTGTCTAATGATAAGGTAAATGAAAGGATATTTCAAAGAGAACTGGCCCTCCCCAAGTAGTTTTTTTTTTCTCAAAGACTGGACAAACTGGAGCAGTTTGGAAAAAGACCGGAGGCATGCCGAATGATTGTCAGCCATGCAAATAATCACTTACTTACACTCAGTGAGTTTGCTTCGGATAAGGCAAATTACCATTTGAAAATGAGCTCAAAAACACTCTGGGCGAAAAGCTTGCATCATGATTCTCAGTTATATTATCGCGGATACGTAAGCACTCACATGTACACACAAATGCTGACAAACATGCACAAACACACTGCTCTGTGCAGCCTCTGAACTGGCTGCAGGGATATCATATGAATGCTCTGATCTGATGGGGGGGGGTTTGTCTTATTGCTGCATCCAGCTGAAATTGGTTTTCAGCCAATCAGATGCTGCTTCTGTTTTATTTTCTGGTCGCTGATGTTGTGATTGTTTGAAGGCATTTTCTTCGACATTATACACAAGTCTGAAACGGTGTGAGTTCAAACTGAAAACCAGATAGACCGGCGATGACATGCTGGAAAATCAGCAGATTCAAAACCTGCACTGCTATGTCTACACAACTGCCCCTTTCCCCAACACACACTTCCTGAAAACCAAATGTAACGGAGCAGCCAGCTCTGCTAAGGAGGAGACACTAAATCCAAGTTTGAACCGCTTTTACGTTGCGCAAGCAGTCATGACCGGTCAAGAAAAATATGTCATCACATCCCAACACAGACCTCCAGAGCAAACACACAACAATAAACAGCATTTACCAAATCTCCAGGAGCAACGACTCCTATTTTTATCAAAAAAGACTGGAAAGTGGAAAGTGCTGGTTGATGTCCAAGACCTGATAAACACTTTAGAAAGGAGGGCAAGAATAAGCCAAGAAAACGAAAGGTGTACCGAGAGTATATCACAGCATAAGGAACAACAAACAGCATTTTTTACAGTGCAGGTTTCAGTTTGAATAACGGACGTTAGGACAATAGATGCGGGTGTGAAAATGGCAACCTGCATTCAACGAACTTAATGTTGATTAGAAATGTGTCTCTTGTCCTGGCTGGAAGTTTCCCGGACGCTCAGCCAGGTGTTGGAGTCAGTGTGTCCTTCGGACCGACAGTGCATCAGGGTGAATAGCCAGGTTATAAAAAGCCCTTTAAGCCCATCTTATCCTTTTAGTTGCTGAGTCTATGGTTGAATTCAGAGCTACTGTCAACAATATGAAGTTCCTGGCCGGGATTGGGAGGTAAGCAAAGTTTAAGCTACAGCGCCGAACTAATGCCAGTTTGATTAAATGCTCTGGATACAAACAGCAGGGGTTTCTGATCCCTTCACCATTATAGTTTGCAGGGCTTACAGAGCATCCCTCATTGTGCTGCTTTCTTTCTAACCTTCTTCAGCTGAGGTCAATCTATTATATCATCAGAAAATGATTATAGTGCATTGTTCTACTCATCTAAATATACACTGGGCGTGAATACTTCAGAGCGTGTGTCATTTTGGTTTGAAAGCTCTGTAACGCTTTTCTGAAGCTCGGCTTTATTTCTAGCAGATGCATGAACATTTGTTTACATCCCCAGATACATTAAGTGTTTATTTGATAGCAAACACAATCCAAATTGTCACTTAGCGATGCCAGCTCCAAGTCCAATAAGCCACGGGTCTTTAAAAGTCACAAAGTGCTGCCATGTTTAACAGGGTTAAATACACAAACAAAGATGGATTGAATGTGTAATTTGGAGCATTCAAATTCGGTGGAAGAGAAAAAAAAACAACAATATTTCTCGGGGAGCATGCCTTGCTGCATATTAATTCTTATCGTGGTGATGAATAATCATGCTTCTTATGAGGAAGAGTCAGTAGAATACAGCAGCACTTTGAGCTGTCATAATTAACAGACTCACTCAACAATGGGCACATTCTCAAAGAGACTTCTTATTAACACAGACATAATGGGTAAAGTGCATATTAAAATGGGTATTTAGAGTGGAAGGGATCAAAACTACCAATGAAAACCCAGTTTTATGGTCGACGTGTTTCATTGTTTCAGCGTCAAATGAATGCCAGCCGACAGCGCAGGCCTGAGCCATACTGTACGGCTGCCCTGAGGTGTCAAAAAGCTTTGGCGTGACACTGCCATTACCCACAGGGCCTGTGCACACCTCATTAGCGACAGAGTATCCTTTGACCACCCATGGGCAAGATTCAGTCCCTTGGTGGCTTAACAAGATCACATTTAAATCTGCGGCGAGATGGAGAATGGCTTCCTGATGAACATTCATCAGCGGCACACAATTATTTCCACGCTGCTTGAATTTATGATCCATTTCTATGAGGAATTCATACAGATCTTATTGATTTCCTGGTAAAAAATATGTATAAAAAGATTTAAGGGTGAGTTCAACCTCATCCACCTTTAGCAACATCAGGGCATGAGTATTGTTCTTGATTTATTGCCCTGGTTTTATGATACTGGTCTTTGGCTGGATTTCTCCAGTTGTGGTTCAGCGCTAAAATATTACAAAATTCAATGGGAGTGTTTCTTTCCAGATGCAGCATCTTGGCTCCTGTGGATAATCCATGAAGCCTGATGTGAACATTTTAACTGGAATTATTTTCTACTGAGGAAACTACTAGAAAACTACTCAGTCTTAGACGTGGAGATCTCAAAACCAAAACTATCTGTATCTTTCAGAAAATATGTTTTTCTTGTGTGTTGCGTAAAGAGAAAGTCAAAAGATGGCTGGTCGGGTCTGGGGAAGTGAATGAATCCTTTGTCTTCCCTAAAGATGCCCTTGAGCAAAACATCAACACTATCTCCTTTATTTCTTCTGTGGAGACACTAAAAACCATCATGCTGCCTCAACTCAAAGACGGTCCCAACACAGGTAGCTCATCAGCTCGTCAGCGACATAACAAAGAAAGAACAAAGAACTTCCATCCTCTAAATGTTCCCTTACATGATGAGACGGATGGTTAGGGTCTGTAATTCAACGATGAGCCCTGAATTCCAACTGAATAGCCTGTTCCACAGTGTGCCTGTCAAGGGTGATTACAAGCTTAGCAAGAAAAATGAGATACTGGTTGACCTATTTCTGAACACTTTGTTTCATGCTGCCCCCCCCCCAACACCCCCCCACAATCTCCCCTTCCTCCATCCTGATCCTTTCTTCCAACCAAGTTTGCCCGTTCCTTTCATTTTTTTTTTTTTATTTCAGCCTCTCTGCCCACCGGTTCTCTCAGAGTAGAGGTCAGGTCAGAGGCCACCTGGCTCTGCCACGTTTCAGAGCGTGAGCAACCTGGAAACAAAGGCCTCCGCTGTTGGAGATCTGTCGCTCGGTGCCAAACTTTCACCTTCACCCCCTCCCCTCTAGCCTCTCTGTGAAGAAAACCCCTGCAGGGATGCTTCAATGGGGGGCTGTGAGTGCTCTGGCCTCTGCGGCAGCAAAGTTTGGATGCTGTCATGAGGAGAGTCACACTGGGAACTCATCAGCGAGAAAAAGGTGGGAAATAAAGGAGGTGACGCACCTCTGCTTTGGCTCCCGGACAAAGACGCTCAGAGAAGACGCGGCAACCTTTATGGTCACCATTTCTCACCACCTCTTTGACATCATCGGATGATGAGCAGCCTCCTTTGGCTGTCAGGATTTATTTTCTGAATGTGTCTAAAAATGCAGCTGGAGCAGCCTTTTTTTATTGTTTCAAAAACAGATTTTCAAATCTACTAATAAAAAATGCTTAATTGAAACAATACGCTGTGAAATTAGATGAAAGAGTATTAGTTTCTTAGTGCCACTGATGTTCTGAAAATCCTGTGTGTTGAGTTTTGCAGATAAGAGTTAAAGAAACGCAGGCTGGCAGCCGGCCCTTCTCTTCTCACATCCTCAGTAAAGCAACATGGGAGGACCACGGGTTTGGTCTTAAGAAGAAGTAAGTAGAGTTTGTTATTTCACCGCCTTTGACTAAGGTCATACCAAATTAACAGACGACTGACTGAATAAAAATAGCATACCATTAATTCGTTTTTTCTCCTCTCTGCTCATAAATCTTAAAGGTTGACCTGATTTTTAATGTTAAACTATGTGGAGAAATTAAAAAGGAGCAGGAAGGGGGGAAAACATTCAAATAAGCAGCACGGACTAATTTTAACCATGTCGCCAGCTCAGGTTTCATGTGGGATCTGCGGGAACTAAAAATACTTTTGGTCTTTTGTGGGGAAACAATTTGAAACCTCACAAAAACAATGCTCAGACGCTGCATTACAACAGGCATTTTCAATTATGCTGGCAGAGATTTTGAAACTTTATGGTCAAGCAAAGCTCAGAATTATAATCAATTTTCAGGTGATAAAAAACCATAAACAGTAGGGGGGGGATGAGCCATTTAATTGCCACCACATTCGTTAACAAGCTTAGCTCTTGTCTAAGCACTGTGCACCACACTCAGCATTCAAATAGATCCTAATTATTTCTAGTTGAAGGTCTTAAGATTGTCAACTCTTGTGTTGGCCGATGATAAAACATGGCTCTTTCAAACCTAATCATTACAAGTACATTCAACAAGCATAAATGGCTCAGAGGTTAGAGCTGCATTAACTCTCGTGTCCATTTTGGTTGAATGGCCTGGCATCCACAAAAGCAGATTACATCCTCGAATCAAACCCTAACTGATGATCGCGCTCCTAAACAGTCAATTATGGAATGTTTACTGTGGTGTTTTGTGGCATTATTTGTTTCTGTTCGCTTGATAACATGCTAGACTGACTTTAGATTGACAAGGATTTATGGGGGAAAGCAGCGAACGGAGTAAAAGCCAATCACGTAAACACCAATTACAAGTCTGCTGAAGAGAATTAAAGCGGCTGAATCAGATTTTTTTTTTCTCTCCCCCCTTTTCTTTTTCTAAAAACAGACGAAAAAAGGCGAGATACCGGATGTTTAATGAGGAGAAGGGATGATGGGCAGTGCTCGCATCATAATATGCAAATCAGCCATCTCTGAAATAGTGTCTGATGCACTTCTGTACGACAGTGGATATGAATGAAGACCACTGCTGCTAAATTATTATGATAATTGAGTAGTTTTGGAAGGCAGAGCCAAACTTGGGTCGATAGAAGAAGGAAGAAAAAAGTAAGACCCAAACACACTATCACAGATTGTGCTATCAGTGGATGTCCGCAGGGATCCTGTCATCCTGACAAAGATTAAGATACGGGGGAATTACTATAAATCCAAAGTGCAATAAATGTGTAGGTGGCATCGATTCAGATACATAAGAGAGTTCGTCAGGACATGCTGATCACATTTCAGGAACAACGAGACCTCCGAGCCGCCAGATCAGCTCCGTGTTGTTCATACTGACACAACACATCGCAAACGCTCCTGGTTGAACTGTCAAGACCAAACTTTGACTGTCAGGAAAAACTAGTTCCTCAAAGTCAACCTGAATTCTTTTTTTTGTTCCAGCTCAAGTGCTGCAGCAGTCGATTCCCTCTTCCCAGACCTCAACGACTTATCTCAAGCCGATGTCCAAAAAACCCAAATCCAGAATAGTACATGTGTTTTCCTTCTTTCCTATTGCATTGTGACTCCTCTGAGGGGGATCCACCCCCGAGCTGGGAACCACTTGGTTTGGTAATAAATTCATGTCATGTCAATTTCCAAATTCAAAATATCCACCTTTTGGAGCTGCCTATGGGCTATGTATTAATTTGGTCTTTGTTTTATCATTTTTTCTCTTGTCTTTTTGCTGTATTTTCTATTCCTCTTGATTTTTTTGACTTGTCTTCTGTAATTCCAGATTTTGTGATGTTACTTGTGTGTATTAACGGACCCCAGGAAAAACTAACAACCGCATTTGCCAAAAACGTTAGATTTAGTTAGAAGTAAATGCATGTGCATGTATTCACGATGGCTCCGTACAATTAAAGACAACTTGAAAGTCAAGTTAAATGCACATAAGAAGTCCTTTTAACAAGGTGGTAAAGGGTCTAAAATCAGATAAAAACTCATGTCAAACAATCACAAACAGTAAATCCTTCAACTGCCTCCCTCGCGTGTAATCAAGGTGTAATTTGCTCTGCAGCTTTGAAAAGACTCCTTTCATTCTGTCCCCACAATGCGGTGATTGTAGAACAATGGAGCAAGTTGAGAGCAGAAACAAGAAACTCTGGTGAATGCTATTAATAAAAGACACATCTCGTCACTCTCAATATGGCAAGCAAACCTAGCAGGCTTTGAAGTCCTCTCCTCTCGCTTAACTTAACCCAGTCTCCACTCATCTCTCGCTCAAACTCTGCCTTTAATGTGGCGAGCCGGCCAGCCTCCTCGTACCGTCCCAGCAATCACGTCACTGGACGTCTTCAGAACCGGGATTATTTGCATTTCCTGGTCCGTTTGAGCTTCAATCACACAAAAGGGCCCAGGACCACTGAACAAAAAAAAAAAGAGCAGGAAAAAAAAAAAAAAAACTACCCCTAAAGTAATGTGGTGCTGCAGAACTCAAACCAGATGAATCTTCTCTATTTTTACCTTTTCCTTTGCCAAGGAAACATCAGGCACATCCTGTACGCTTCAGTGAAGACGGGCCGGCTAAAGCTTTCTAAAGAGCAGAGGGAACAAAGATGTTTCATCCCCCCTGCACACATCTCTCCTTCCAATGTTTGCTTGATTCAGTTGTGTATGATCTTAGAGATGGGGATATTGAAAATGATAGGATACAAACACTCACTGGCATATGCATACATTTCTTTGGAGATGGAGCCGAGCACGGGGCACAAACTCTTGTCTTGTGGCATGAAAGCAGCGCAACATCGGTAAAACGCAACGGACAGAAACACGAATGCTCTTAATTTGTCACTTAACACCTGATTAAAAATGTTGTCTCAACGTAGGAGACAGAGATAATCAAATTGGCCTTGCTGAGCACCTGGAGCACTATGGAAATGACAGTAAAACACAGAAAAACATGAGACTGAAGGTGAGTCCTAGAAAATGATGGTAGTGATTTTTCAAGGCCTTTCACAATGTTTGGAGACAAACTACCTGATGCTAATTTATGATCCATATATGTCTGATGATCATTGTTTCTGATATACAACAGTAGTCAAGAGGTAAGCTAACATGACAAGTGAGCAAACAGATTGTCAATCAATAATTCGTTTTTTAATGACTTTTGAAAAATAGTGCAAACTATTAGTAACAGTAACAACAGTAAGGCCCATTCTAGAAAGCCAAAGGAAGAAGCTGAAGTTTTGAAGGAACAATAATTAGCCTAGCCTAGTTAGCCTAACTCCTACCTCTGGGTAAACTAGCCTGTTTTTTTAATTTTCTAAAACTACATCATTTACATTTGCATAGTCTTCTCTGCCTTTTACTGGTGCACTGCTACGTTTCTTAGTCAAACCAACTATCAATAAGTGGAATAGCGTTAAACCATCCAAAAGGTGTGTCACTTAACTGCGAGCTACAAAACAAAACAGGAAGCCGCTCATAAAAATAAAGCTCCATAGCGCCATTAGTGGTCAAAGCTTCCACAGGGGGCATTAAAACTGCACGCCAAGACAAGAAAAAGTTGTATATCTTTGCCTCCGCCCAGTGCGGATGACCTCAGCCAATGAGATTATTGCTGCCACTGTAAAAGGTTTGTGTAACTAAAACTCCAATCTGCTAATGGCCACATAAAACAGCATTTCATTCTGAATAGACTTTTGTGTGCTCTCTTCCTGAACACTGGGAAAAAAATAAAAAAGGAGTCCAGCTATTTGCAGCTATTCTGCTTGATTCAAACAACATGGCACCTGTGACTATTCAACAAGGGCATTTTCAAATTGTCCGTCATCAGTAAAAGCTGCAATTTCTGCAACAAAAAACACGGACTAAAGACAAACAGGCGGTGAAAACAGATACGAGTCTCTATCATTGTAATCAGGTGGAAATTGTGAGGCCTGTGCGCACATTCCTGCCGCTGTTTAGAGTGCTGATATAGCACTGTGCGATGTGGCCTGTGAGTGTATTATGATACAGATAATCATTGATTTTCATCTTTGCCTTATCATATTTAGAAGAAGCTGCTAACACAGACAAACCTCCCTCCACAGGAACACCGGTTTAAATTGTACTTCTTTATATTTGAGTCAGGATATCAGTGGATACTTCTCCCTGCACACACTCATTTCTGTAATTGCTTTTTCATATTTTGGTTAATGGCAGTGGGTGTTTCTGTCCAGAAAACACACACACAGAAACACACACTCGCAGCCGCACTCCTAACTCAGATCCATAAATGTGCAAACGAGAAGCAGAGATTAATGTGTTGTGTTTAAACCTAACCTTTTCTGTAAGTCAAGCGTTCTGCCGGGTTATTTCTAATTTAAAACTGGAGCTATACCAGCCCCTTAACATCCTCATCCTTATTAAAGACATTTCAGGACACGCTGTAGCCAGGAGGCACAGTTCAAATATATATGATTCAGTGTCATTTGCAGAGGAAATCTGGGTTTTAGAGGAAGTTAATTCTGCCTTTTGCGACTGCAGTGGTGACAGATCTAGTCTGCGGCCCAAGGTTTTTTTTTTTTTAACTCAACTGTAAGGGATGCTATTGTGTCTGTAAAGTGTCACTAATTACTGTGTAACTGTGCTTAATTCAGATTATTCTCTCGATTTAGATTTTGTATTATGATTTAATCCTAACTTGGCTTTAGAAAAGGAGAGTGTTTCAACATTAATCACATTGTTTTTGTGCCTACACCTCACCAAAACCAAGTCGCTGCAGCGTCAGATCAGAAAACAGATCAATCTTTTTTTTTCCATCATCATCATCATAAACATCTTGGAAGGAACAGAGGCGTCGGATCAGAAAACGCTGGAAGGCAAAGACAAGCAACTTATTTTGTCACTTAGTTTCGGAGGACTTGTTGACTATTGCAATGGCATTTTTTTCAACTGCAAAACCACTGAGCAAATTTATGGCCTATTTTCCTTATAAACAACTGGCAGACATCCATCCGTGACCAAACTGTACTTGCAAGAAAAGTCATAATTTAAACTCCTTGGAAAACCGAATGGGTGGAGTGTTTCTCAGCCCCACAAAAGTGTTTGAAAGCCATGTTCTGCAGAGGTGAGAAGTGCACAATTCTTTTACTTAAGTAGAAACAGCAGCCGTCCATTACAAGTTAAAGCAAGTAAATAAGTAAGTATGAAAAGTATAAACACTCATTAAAGCTGCACGGATTCATATTTTCATATTAATGATGGGTCTAATGACCTGTAATGTGAAAAGGGGTCATTTATAGTGACAAACCTGGCTCTCTGAAGCTGTTTTCATTGGATAAGCTATTGTACACCACTTGTCGGCATCAAACTAGCAATTAGCTGTTGAGTATGTGGCAGATAAAGAGGCAGATATTTCCCTATGTAGTTGGTGGAGACCAAAACAGAGCTAAAAACAGAAGGTGCTCGAGACGAACTTGAAATGAACGACTGCGACGCCCTGCGTCGGCTGGATGTGTAAATAGAAAACTGTTGTGATACCACATGTGATGTAACAGTGTTTACAGCTTGTTCTGCTGCCTCCAATCTACAGCCATGCAATACATTATAAGTGCATCTGTTTTATATGTAGAATCTCAATATGTAAACTAACGAACTGCAGCTGTCAGATATATGCAGGGGAGTAATGGGAGAACATTTCCCTTTGCAACAACGTACTTGAGTAGAGTACTTAGTTACTTTCCGCCTCTGGTATCCTGGTAACCTTTCCTGTGACTGACACCTGACAGTGCTAGAAACAGCGCTGAAGTAAACTCCACCCATTTGGCACCTGAAGCAGTTTAAAACAAATGCTATGAATTATTTGCAGGTCCTATTTGTCCCTGCTCTGGTATACATACTCAGTATGTTTATTTGAAGTGAAAGGGTGTGGCAAAAGCTTGGTAATGAAAGCCAGCTGCAGGCCGCAAAGACACTGGATGGCTTCCCTCACAACATAGGCCGGAGAGAGGGCCGACCGGGAGCGTAACACAACAAGAAAATCGAAAAAATACAAACAAAACGAGTGATTTGCACACAAAAGAAAACTGAATAAAGTGTGGCCCGTCCACTGGAGAGAGGTTTATGTAAACAAGTGGCTGTGCTAAAACAATACAGCTGGATTTCCTTCTCGGTAAGCGACGATAATCATCACTCACTGTTTACCACAGCGGAGACGGGTTCCAGCCCCAAACAGCCTCAGGTTCCCCAATAACACAAACGAAGCTGGATTCACTAACTCTATCTCTGTGATGATGCATTTCTACACGAAGATTTGGCACCGGGTGTTTCGCTACTGTCCAAACAGATCAGGAGAAATGCGGTTCATGTGCTTTTCTGTGCAAAGAAAGAAAGTTTAGCTTTAGAGCCGTTTTATCAGAAAACCTGAGTTTAAACATCATTTTGGCATAACTTACCGGCTAACTATAACAAAATTTCTCTCTTTTTTTTTTTAATGTATTCTAAATGTCCTTAATATGTGTGAGCCTGGAACACTTTTTCCCCAGCAACATTTCCTAACCATTCTAAAACTAATCATTTCGCTTTATGGAAAAAGAGCTTATCATATGCAAAGTGCTCAACATCAATGTCTTCATATTCTCGTTTGAGAAATTCATTGCGCAGTGAATTCCCTCGGGATCGCTGCAGCCAAGTTTCTGCCTTGCAAAAGTTTTTTTTTTATTCTCTCACTTTAATTCAACTTGGCACGTTATTTCTCAGAAATACCGTTGGGCTCGGGGGAGAAACATAGACGTGGTCTCACTTGTTAGTGCGGGTTTTAGTGCTGAATAAGGATCAGACAATGGCTGAGGGGAGAGGGGCTGCAGTCTACCGAGGTATTGACACAGGAGATATTGCCTGAACAAAGTGGATCCGTGAGAAAAGGGAGCGAGCGAGCGTGAAGGAAGAAAAAAAAGAGAAAGATTATCTTAATTATCATTCAGGAGCTGCTTAGTGCAGCACCTGTGCATGAATAATGTCATTTATAGGCACATTGAGATGTGCATAATTCCCCCTTAAATCATACACATTAGCGGCATAACAAGGGATGAACAAGTCGGCCTCTCGCAGGCTCAACTAGGAGTGAGGGGGTTCATTGTCAGCCCCTCACCTCCCAATAAGAGTGTATTTCTTTATTCAAAGACTCCACACATCTCTCATTTAACACTTGCTACTCGGTCCAGAAGAGCTGTGAGGTTACATATCCTGCTTCATATTACCACGCTGGCTGTGTGATTTAACAGCGGAGGGGTTGTATGATTGCACTTGTTTTGAAGTAAAAGGCACTAGGGAGCTGCTTCCAATACACATGAATCAATGTAGTGCTCCTCAGGGTCGGTGCTTGCGCAACAATGTCACACGGATCTTAAACCAAGTGGATATTAGAGATGCTTTGTTGAATCAGAGCCTTCCTCACTTCCAACAGGCTCGACGAGAACTGCCTCCTCACACACACACACACACATTTTAATCTGAACCAAAAAGTAGTTCACATTTCAAATAATATCTAGTGCCACTATCAGACCACAAACTGAACGCTGCAAACGTAGCAAGAAAAGGTAAATAAATGAATTGAGTGAGGGCAACCTAAGACAACAGCAGACGTCAGACTAGCAACAGCCACAGTATTATAAAACCTGTTCCAAAAGGTTTTTCTCAAGCTTTGTTGGTTTGTAGTTACAGCCTGCTCTTACCTCACGTAGCTGCTTTGGTCTGACACTTCATCTTGCCGCAAAAATCTGCTTTGTGTGAAGTTGAAGCAGGTGAGGATCACTGCTCTCATGCCAACCGGGGGTTTATTTTCTCCTGTGGATAAAAGTAACATAAAGGCCAATGCATTAACCTCATATGACTGGGCTTCCACGTGTGGACCCCTCCACACCGGGGCCAGCTCACTTAATACATATCTGTGTGCTACTGCTTCATTAAAATACTCAGTTCTCTGCATAACAATAAAATAAAATGCATTTACTCCTGATCCTAAAGTTACAGTTCAGCATTGACTTATTTAACAACAAAGGTAACAATTTTAACTGCTAACTGTATTTACATTTTATGAAGCTGAATTTGAGCTGTTAATATCAGCATGCACGTAACAAAACAGGATGCACTGTCCAAAATAACACTGACACTGTTGAGCTGTTCACTGTTGGTTTTTTTGTTTTAACACTTAATTGACAGGAGCAAAGCAAAGACTCACCCGTCGTCAGTCAACAGTCACACATCGGTAGTGAAATCGCCAACAGGGTTAAAGGTCACCTAACGGCAACAAAATAAAAACACAATATACAAATAATATTAAATCTCCCGAAAAATACATACAAAGACAAACATACAGTATATTAAAAATTACTAACAAATCTGTACAGATAAAAAAAAATAATAATTTCCCCAGTGGTTCTACAATTTAGCTGTTGAAAGGTGGAAAGCGCTCCAACCTAATGAGCTAGCTGTCTGTTTACTAACCGTCTGTCCTATTAGCGACCAAGGTAATGAGCTTGCCAACACAGTTTATTCAAAAAAGACATACTTGTCTGTCTCATGACCAGTGCACTGACAGTACCAGCGCACAGTGTAGTAATGTAAGCAGGTGCCCTGGTAGCACCAGCGAGACTGGTGGGATTGTAACATAGCAGTTGCAGAGGTAGTGGTGGTGGGAAGTCTTGCTAGTAAAACTATAATTCCCTGCATCTCATTTCTTCTGTATAGACACAATGGTACACTGAACCGGTTCACAATGCCACACTTCATCACAGTTCTCATCTGCATGCACACTGAAAGTTCACTGTCACATAAAACCCCATACTTCCACGTGGTTAGCCTTTCAGAATAACAGCCTTGTTGGAAGCGTGTACAGTGTTTTACAGTTCATCTGAGGGAATTTGAAGGGTTTCACATCACCAAAATTTACTATTCATATGCCAACAGTGGTGTAGGTCTATACATGACATTTATTCCCTGAGGTCCTGCTGTTTGTGCACCACTTGTGTAAACTAGAAAAGCGCTTCTGATACTTCATCTAACCATGCACTACTGTGTCCCTAAAGAATACATTCACGCCCAGCGTATGTCAAACAGTCCTTGAAAATAACTGCTCAGGCCTCAATTTGAGTGCAAGCTGGGTGGGTCCACACTCCAGAGCCGGAAAGTATTTGTCATCCAAATCAGATTTTGTGTTGCCACGGGAGACATGGGTGCGCACAGAGAGGATGCATACAATATGAAACAAGAGTAGTAACAAGGCTGTCATCACGGAGAAATGTCAAATATTCCGCCCGCTGCCGACTCCTCAGCGCAGCCTGCCGCTGTCGAGGCCCGGCCCACGCAGTCAAAAGTTCACAACAACAACAGAGGGCATTGTGGGTTTTCTCTAATCAGAAGGGCCTTCCCGTTAGAGCCGAGCTCTTCTGAATTCTAACTATGCCAACAGAGATATGGAGTAGGATTAAACTCGGAGTGTGTGGACCTCCTCAATGCTGGGGTCAAAATGCAATTTTAAAAAACTTTGAGCACTTGCTTTTAGCCTGGGTGGAAGGTCTGGTGGGCGGGCTTCGTCATTTTGGGAAAATGTCAGTCGGTCACAGAAAGAGATTTGATTGGATCTCAGACTGAACTCAGGGGGAACAAGCACGCATTTTCTCACATATTATTCCCAAAAAAAACCACAGCTGCTTCCATTATTACTGAAGATGAAGAGCTTTTCTTCCATCTAAAGCCAAAACCCACAGAACTCAAAGTTGCAAAAAGGTGCTTTATGTTACTTTCAGACCAATAAATCATCAATCCGGAGTAAACAAAGCAAACACAACATCAGATGGTGATTCAACTTTGCCAGTAACAGAAGATGGCAAAAAATAGTACATAATGATTATATGAGCTATGTGAGAATTAAAGTCACGACACAAGTCAGCACCTTTCTGTTTGTACACAATAGCAAACTGAACATCTGTGGGGTTTGGGGCGCTGGTTGGACAAAGCAAGTTGGCATTTTTCACTCAATTCTGACATTTTATCAACCAAACACTTTATTAAGAAAATAAACAGCCGATCTATAAAGAAAGTAATGCTAGCCCTAAAAATGAGAAAGACTTTCTGCCAACTGGAGGACTCCTACTCTGCCAAAGTGTCCTGCAGCAAGACAACACGTCCCAGGTTCCCAGGCTGCTGCTGTGTCTGATGCTGACATTTTATCTTTCTAATCCAGGGTAGCAAAGCTCCAAAAATAATAGTTTTATATATATATTTTTTTTTTTTTCTTTAAAAGGTAGAACACTATGACGCTGTAATAATGGAGTCAAATAATAAAATAGTCAATTTTCCGCCCGTTTCTGATGACGTCACAGGTTTGACTCATGTCTCTGCTCATGCCTTCCCCCCCAAAAAAAACTGACTTTATCATCCCGGACTGCAGGAGCAACATAATAATTCATATTCACATCATTATTTTTAATACCTCTGAGTATTCTGGTAATATTTCATAATTGCAGTGGAGTGACCTTAGGACAAATGCCATTATGAGTTTAAAGGATGACGACTAAGCTGAAAGATGTAATTCCCTCTGAATATTCGGAGGGCCTCGTCGACGCTCGGTATCATGTTTGAACTCAAGTTTTATTTATCCACCGCTATTTGATATCTTTAAGATACTGCAATACATATAAATTATTCATGTCAATTAGCTTTTCATCTTCCAAGATACGAACTTGTGTGATCCCTTTAACAACTATTTATTTCATGCTAAAACAGAGCTCTCCCTGGAAGCCCACTGCTATCGCCTGAGGACATGTCTTTTAAATAAAAGCATCAGAGCTTTGCATACCTACAATTTGCATATTAAAGGCACTGGGAGACAGATGATAGAAGAATTGGGTGAAGCAATCTAATCATCCCTCAACTCTGACTGGAATCCCAAACTCTTTTGGGTTTGGCCTTCAGAGACGCAGCAGCAGCAGCAGCAGCAGCAGCAGCGAAGAAACGTTCACAAATGAGAAAAAAAAAAATCTTTTCAAGTTGTTATTGTTGGGTTTTTGCCGGAGCTTGGTCGGTTGTTCCTGGGAGTGATCAGCCTCAGTTGTGCCGCATTTTCTCTCTGTTCGACAGTGTTTCTGCCGCACTAGCTTACAAGTTGAAGACGTGGTGGAGTGGAGAAAAAGCCGACACGCTTTAGATCTTTAAATCAAACCTATTTATTGTAAAGGATAATTCCAGTTTATTAAAACTTGAGACTTCCTCCCACTGTGTTCCTGTCAGGTACAATGGTGATGCTGAGATCTAGACGCACAGTGACATTGCTAAAAATAGCTCTACAGGGCAAAGAACACAATCAAGACAGGTTGTAAAAGAAAGGCAACAGATTATCTGAACTGAGAGTTGTGCATGAACAACTATGGAAGAACAGTGGGTCAAAGATCAGCCATGATGTCAGTCTGTAAACTGATAATGCAACTGTAATAATTCTCCTGCTCTTCTTCACTTTATCTTCCAGATGACTTTGTCTAACCTGGTGGTTTGGTTGCAGCCTGACTGATGTCACATTACTGATTCTATCAGATATGCCGACTTCCTTCATTTCCTGCTTGTGTTTTTGTACACGCTTTAAAAAAAATTTCAAAATAAAATAAAGAGAATATCTTGGATTTCTACCTCAATGAGGAAGTCTTCTTCATGTGACCTGACAACCACTTTCCGAAACGTGTCGTCCGGAGACATCAGTTCTGCTGGACATTCCCAGCAGCTCCAGTCACGTCTGAAAGCGAGACGATGTTTTGATTATTGAAAACATCTTCATCGCATGTGTTATGTTTTTGGTGAGGAGGGAGGATTTCTTTTATAGTGCCACTATCGTGCAACAACATTTAACAATTATACGGGAGAAATCCATCATCGCAGAGGTGCAAGGACGAACTGTGCGGCAACATTAGGAGGAAACTGACCAGAACAGACTGCTTTCACAGGAGATGTTTTGACTTGCTTCCCGGGAGACGCTGTGTGAACATTAATGTCAACGGCGGCTCCGGACCATTTAAGCGCAGTAAACTATTCCACTAAACAAGCACACGCACACACACACACACAACACCAGATCCCTGAAACTGGTAAAGCATTAATAATGTCATTAATTACACCTGCAGTCCCTTTGCTGTCAAAATGTCTGCTGTGATAAAGGTCTGTTCAATCTAGCTACAAACTGCATATTGAGTGAGGACAAAATGCCATTCTGGCAGTTAATGACAGAAATATGAGACATCAGGGGAGTCTGATGGAAAGCGCATAATCTGAAGAGTAAATAATATCATGTAATAATAAAAACCTGCTATGTAATTAGGTAAATCGCTGCTGGTTGAGGACAGGTTGGTGAGATCTACCAGTGTAAGAGTATTTTTTTTATGTTAGTGTAGAATCTATTCTCAATGTTTTTATTTTAGACAGAGGTGCTTTTACTGTCTTCTGAGGTTATTTTGCAGGAATTTTTAACAAGATTTGACTCCAACTCTGCAACAAATACAAAGTGGAGCTGGGAGTGTGCGTGTGTGTGCATGTGTGTGTGTGTGTGTCCTCTCAGCCTGAATCATGCTGATCACCTCTGATACGCTGCTGCCCTGTGGCTACACATGCCCTGTTTAGGCAGAGACAAGAAGACACCAGCTACTATCATGGGCAAAGACTTCCAGCTCTGCAGTTCTGTGGTAAATCCACCGCACAGTGAGTCCGGATCCAGCAGGAAGTGGATCTGATGCAGATTTTAGGTTTTTTTATGTTCGGTTTTGTACATGTAAATTTTGTAAAATGCTGCTGCAGCGAAAGACAAATAAACAAATAGTTTAATAAATCCACTGATTTGATGAAAGTAATAAAAAAAGGAAGAAGAAGAAAACACAATAACAATAACAGGAAGGCATAGATATCGAATGACAGGATGAGGAATGAAAAGAAAGAAAGAAAGAACGAAAGAATGAAAGAAAGAAAAAGGAAGGAAGGAAAAAGAAAGAGAGAAAGAAAGAAAGAAGGAAAGAAAGAAAGAAAAAGGAAGGAAGGAGATAGAAAGAAAGACAGCACGTAATAAAGGACAACAGAAGTAAAGTAGGAAACAGACAGGAATGAGAGGAGGAGGAAGAAAGGAAAAACCTTAAAGGGAGGCATGAAAGAATGAGGAAGAAAGAAAGAAAAACAAAAACAGAAGCCAGTTATGAACCTGGTATCTAGAGAAAGAAAAAAAAGAAAAAGATGATGTGATTTTTAAGAGAAACTAATGAAAGTGTGAAGAGTCAGAGCCGCAGAGCTGCAGCTCTGACTCGACATGAAGTGCAGTGAAGTCCAGAGCAGTAAACTTCTCAGCCAGCGTCACTCTGACTTCCTCTGATTTGTTTGCCCCGTGGCTACCGGCGTCCTGTATCGGCCGAGACAGGCAGGACGAGAGAAGCCCCGGGTCCATCCACCCCACCGCTAACGGGTCACATCACACGCCGGTGTCACTCGCATGTCCGCTCACTTCGGACCTGACCCACTTCACCGAGTCTGACCACCACTACCACACCACCACCATCATCATCATCATCGTCCTCCTCCTCCTCTCTGCCTCGGCCGATGAGCCCTGACACCCTGCAATCTGAGCGGCGGCTAATTAAAGCCTTCATACATGATCAGAGGCAGCGGCCTTTTCACCGACATCGTCACCGACAGCAGATTGATGCTCGGCCACATCACGCAAATGAGGGCGGCGGGGCGTTTACGAGAAACAGATCATTGTGATGAAGAAAACTTCTCTGACAAACTTCTCAGTGAAGAATGTCCATGTGTTCTGGGCAGGATTGGTTCGGCAACGGGCATCAGAGGCGATTATTGTCTCTGTTGTTGTGGTGCTGTTCAACTGAATATGTAACACGAACAATCAGAAAGAAGAAGAAGAAGAAGAAGAAGAAGGCAAAACTTTTTTAGGTTTGTACAGTTAGAAGAAGGAAAAAAAAGGAAACTGAGCATCTCAGGCTGCTCCAAAAAGAAGTGAAGTCTTCCTCCATCTCATTGTCGCATCTTGTGCAACACGTTGGCCAGACATCTTGGCTGCGTGTCGCGAGCGAGGTCCGAGTGGCGCGCAGACTTCCTCAGCACACATGGCGGCGCAGCTTCACCGCCACCCTCACCCCTCGCCGCCGCCCTCCACGGATCCATTTAGAGCCTCTTTCCTGGAAGGTTCCACCTCGCCTCGCCCAGGGGACAAATGTGAAGCGTTACAGTCAGACAGGCTTTGTTACAAACGCTATGGTCTCACTGCTAGCACACCGGCTGGGCCCTGCTGATAGCTAGTGCCACTGCCAAGGTGGGCCCGAACACACACACACACACACACACACACACACACACACACACACACACTTACACAGAGTGCAACAAACTCCTCCAAGCTGAGCTCCAAGAGCACACAAGGACTGAATGGAGATGTACAGGAGGAAGCCAAGTACATGTCGACCCTAACAAGAACACAGCTTTTACAATCTGATGTGACATTATGGTCAAATATAATATTTAAAAATCATTTTGAACATACAAGAACATTTTTATGGTCTGATTTCGCAACAGAATGCAGGTAATGATGCTGCTCTCTCGCACATAAATGATTTTTGGTGCTAAGTTTCTGCAGGTTTTAAGGTTTTAAGGAGGTTTTTAAGAATGACAGCATGAATTTCTAATGGTCTAATAAGCTTTACAGGCGTGGATATAAAAGAACAAATAGTGCCAAGACCACTAAACACAAGGTAATAAATCTGTTGGTGAGAACATAATAATATAATTGGCCCAGAGACATTAGATGTTGACCAGGAAACGGAGATGAAAGAGAGAAGTGGTCAAAAATTGAAAACCTCAAACTACAGAACTAGTGTGTTTAAATCTGAAGAGCTTTTATTTAAAAAAAAGTAATAATTTAATGACTTTTTTTGCATTTTAAAATGCACAGATTGATCATCAATCTGCCTCATCAAGTGTCACAAATGTTCAACGATTGGCTAAAATTGCTGAAGTGAATTTGGTGCAGAGAAGTTAAAAAAAGGCGAGCGTTTCAAAGTAAACTGCTACTGGTTCATTCAAGTATTTCTGTAGCTTTTCTGTGACTTCAACTCCCTTTAAAAGTTGTTCAACTTGTTGTTTACCAATTACCTTCGAGGCTTCCTACCAGCAGGGACTTCTCTCTGCATTCTTTACATTTATATTTTATGTACTTGTTACTTGGCAGATATAGTGTTTCTCCTTCCCTGAGCCAATCTTCACTTCCAGTTGAAAAAGGGACACGGAGGAAAATGTTTTTCGAGCTCTGCGTTTAAAAGGCTTCAGAAGGTGATTTGGATCTCGGGCGTTGGAGATCGGCGGTAATCAGAAGCGGGTTTTGTTAAAAAAAAAAAAAAAAAAAAAAAGGAAAAGAAAAGAAAAAAAAAAACAGAAAACACCCACACAAGTTCACATGGCTCTCCCCTTCCCCCTGCCTTCCTGTGCAAATTTGGACATGATTACAAGTGAGAAAAGCCGAGGGGGGTCTGGCTTCACGGCAGAGATGGAAGATACGGCGAGTGTGTGTGTTTTTGTGCATGCATAGTTTTGCATGCGACTGTATGAGAGGGAGAAAGAGCCGCACACACACATACACATACACATGCACATGCGCTCCAGCCACACAGAACATACAGTCCCAGAAACATGAAATTCCAAGTAGATTTAATATGCACAGTTGCACAAATGGCATGACTCGGAAAGCCTCCAAACCTCTCTTTCTGAGGTGAAAAACCTCCTGTAAGTACTTTAACAATGGCATTTTGCTGGTTTAACATACCAGTTATGATTGAATAATACTTTCTCGTGAGTCTTTGATCTCGAAAAAAAGCAAAGCAAACCTAAATTTTGTACAGATTAAGGGTTGTTCAAAGCCGCAGAAGGACGCCAGTTTTTCTTCATCCCCTCTTCCCCTCCACCTTTTAAGTCGCCTGAGTGGAGAATCATTACACTTCAAAAGTACTGGTCCTCGCTGTAAAAGCCAATCATTAAATAAAAAAACTCAGGGAAGAAATACACCTAATTACGGGCAGACAAACGCATATAATTCTCCCGTTTCTTTCCCCCTCCTGTAGAGCTCAGAAATGCTTTTTTTTGTTAAAAAAAAAATGCATGTCGTCAACCGTTTGCGGGATTAAAACATACAACAGCTCAAGCACTTTTCACTTTACATGTCGAGGTTTCACCGGCTTGAAGAGATGAGGAAAAAGAAAATTTCAAAAACTAATTCCACAGAGGACAGGAGTTGTTGTCGGGTGTGTGGAGGCGTTTGGAAAAAAGTGGCACAACCCGAGTCTTTTGCAACACAGACGGTGAGACTCACTGCAGTGCGGTACGACTGAATCATCTCCTCGCGCGCTTCTCAATTTACTACTCGCATGTCATTACGGGTGAACGCTGTCACAGAAAAAGTGCAAGAGGGTCAAACTGCAAGGGAGTAGAAAGAGCGTAGCATCCCACAGGGGGAGAGGTGATACTTCCGTTAGCAACCTTTATTTCCATGAGAAGCTTACAGCGCCGATCAATATTTTAATATTAACGATGGATCACATGACTGCCGGCAAGCGGGAGAGGTCACTCGGTGTTGAACCCGCAAAGAATTATCACCCACCTCTGCAGTTCCCTTCAATTTTATGGAGTGTTTCAGCATTGTTCAACTGTCTGGTTTGACGACCAGCAACTTTACCGGTCTGGTTTCGCTCTCACCACCGGTCTCGTTTCCAAGCTCAGCAGCTCTACAAAACAGACTGTATGCTAGCTGCTCCGCACAAAATGGCAGACACACAAAAAAAACAACATCTACAACAAAAACAGAGGAGATGAATGATAAGGTTCCCCCCGTATCTGCCGTTTCAACAATATCATTATGCACAGATTGTCTCTGCTGCGACCAGGACGCCAAGGTTTTCCATTCAGGATGTTTAAGGGAGCAATGGTAACACAAACTCATGTTACTGTGACACTATAAAACCAAGTGCGTGAAAACTAAAATTCTATTATACGATGGAAATAATCAAAATCATCATTAAGAGGTGAGATTTCTGACAATAACAATCACAGACTAAAGCTGTATGTCTGTATCTCTGTTCCTCCTCCTCCTTTTAATCTAATTACTCTGGTTTCAGTCCCAGATCCTCAATCGTCCGACAGGTTTCACACGAGAGGATGTGAACGTGTGAGTGAGTATATGCTATATCCTGTGATAAAAGACTGGTTTGTCAGTGTTGTCTGTGAGTCAACTCTTAACTTCAAATTTACACGTCAAACACAAAAATACAGAAATGATTTTTTTCACTTTTTCTACACCTCTTCAAATATCACCACAACAAGCTAATCTTTAGCAGCAAATTAGCTTACTGTCGCTTAGCATTAGCGTTAAACTGGGTCCGTCCCGGCCTCTTGTCCTGAATGAAAAGTATTCGTTGTGCTTTAGTGAAAGTGACGCACTTCACTTGTGGGGATCCTTACTCTCCGTGCGCTGGCTTGTTTGAAGTCCGCCGGACATAAGGTCTGCAGTCGGACTCTCCAGTGCTTCACGCTGAATTGTTTTCCTGTGTTGTGTGATTTCATGTTGGTCGGATTCTTAAAAAACACCATCTGAATATCACATTACTGATTTCATCCACGGACCATTAACCGCTGAACTCCTAAAAGTTCCCTTCACCCATTACTCCTGTCCCACATGTTCATTTTCTTAAGATATTAGGCAATTTAATTACAGTTAAGAGCATTAAGGAGCAATTTTAAGTATAATTTGCAGTTCATGAACTGTTTTTGAAAATTACTCTTAATATAATTAACTTCTGTCATTAGGCCTAATCCCTGCAGGCTACAGAGGGAATGCTTCCTTTAAGAAATTACATACATGTAACGCTACATTCATTCCTTTTCAGCAGGAAGGTTGGACTGCAAAGGTTTGTCTCCTCAATGGAGTAATTATCCATTTCCAGTGAGAGAGTACAAAACAGTGCTAAGTCCATTAACGGCTGGGAGTCTCTCTAGCATGAATAATCATAAACCAACCAAAAAAAAGTAATTGGCCTGTTCAGAAGACAAAAATACACAGAGAGGGAGAGGACACATTTGAAGTTCATTTACTTGAGAATTTAGGGGAAAATGCCAAAAAAGGAGGGCAAAGGGCAAGAAATCATGGATTTTTTATGACCACATTAACCCCGCATTGAATTGCACTGTCTCTTCATTCTCTGGTGAAGTATACCGCTTAATTAGAGCAGATATTTCCTTGTCGAAAATACTGGGGCCCAACGTCTAATTAAATCAAGAGGAAGGTGGCGTATTAGTGATGGGAACACCCAGGCAGCCATCCACCATCGGCCATGATGCCTTCATAAAAAATGCATGCCGCTCCCCAAGAAGAAAAGCTCTAATTTACAAAAAAAAAGGAAAGGAAGAGGTTGAAAATTCATTCAGGGCTGGGTCTCAGTGGGGCGAGCCTCGCACCTTGACGGGTAAATGATGGTTTGCTTAACGTCTCCTCTGATGAGGTTAAGAACGTGTCACTTTGTCTTTGGCCGAGCTTTAATCAGGCTCCAGCCGGCCCCTCTGGCACGAGCCGAGGCTTCGCAGGCGCGTAACTGACCGGTGATTTAGAATGATATGATTACACCTACACCGGCATGCTGCGCGCTGGTGTGAATTAGCCTCCCTCCCTCTAGAAAATGTGTAATGAGCGATGTTCCCTGCTCCCAGCTGGGGCCCTGCGGACTCAGCCATGAGCCGGCATCCTAATCAGCCGTCAGCCAAAAAAGCCGCTGTTGCCGGCGCATTAGAATCTGTGTTTGTGCATATCAAAAGATTTCCACAAACGCATTGGCAAAACACATAATCACTTACCCCTCAGAGGGAGAGAAGGGAGAGGCTGGATGAACGATGGACAGACTGACAGAGATCGTTTTCCTTTGAGCGTTGAAGGAAACCGCCGTCGTCACGTGACGAGCCGGCCACTGGTATCGGCCGCATGTTTTAACTGAAGGAGACGGTGAGAAAGAGGAAAGTCGGACTCAACACACACAAGAGCGGAGAAATGATCAAAGTCATAATGAAAAGATGAAGTTTTGTCTGTGATGTTCCTGCATATGAGCTGAGAAAATACCATGAAATGACCACTGAGCTCATGAAGGTCTTTCACAGCAGGTGTCCCTTCCTGCAAAGGGCTAGATTCCAGTTTTTCACCTCACCCGATTGGCCGATTGCAAGATGATAAAAGCCATTAAAAAAAGGTTTAATTTCCCCACAGATCCTTTTGACAACTTTTCTGAAAAACCTAATCCAAAACAAAACTGTGCATGATGGGAAGTTGTGGCAGATACTCCCAGAAGTCACAAAACAGGATACAAGGTGAAAGCGAGAGCACAGTACCTTTTGTGTTTTTTTAGTGTGTGTGTGTGTGTGTGTATGTGTGTGTGTGTGTGTGTAAATGCGTTTACCTTGTGTGTGTCCGCCTCTCTGTGTGCTGCTGGCACTTGATTCATTTTCCACTGCAGAGATTCTTCACCTTCAGCGCTGATGAACACAAACAAGCAGAGAGAAAAAGATGATCGGAGGGAAGCAAAAGATTCACCTTCATCAATCCAGAGAGAAACTCAGTGTCAACGCGGTGCGATGCAAAAAATGCCGTTTTAGGTCGCAAACATTTATACTGTCAAAACGAACAAAGAGTGTCCAGCTTGTTAACGAAGCAGAAAACAGATGTTGCAGTTTTTAACAGGTGACACACCCTTCAGCAGACCTACAGTCAGGCTCCATGCAGAGGCCCCCGGGGACAAAACCTTCCCTGTTGGAAACATGTACAGGACTTACACTGACAGGCTACAGCCTACGATCACAGCCTGGAGGACAGTGTCAACACCTGGAGATATATTCTATCATAGAGGATTTACAGCACAACGCCACCTCACACTCCAGGGCCGGCAGCAACAATATCAACACACTTTCCTACAGTGTGTAACTGAACCACAAGCAAGGACACACTGGCCCACCCCCCAACCTATACACTTCTATGGTTGAGATTCTTCCACCAATGACACACAAACACACGCACGCACGCACGCTTGATTGAGTCATACTGCTCTATGTAGGTTGACAAATAATAACATTATGTAACCTGTTTCATACAGGAAAAACAACCAATTCTTTTCTGCCAGAAAACACTACGTGTTTTATGTTGTTGTTATTTAGCCACAGTTAAACTTTATTTTGACACAAAAAAACATCCACTAATTATGTTTAACAGTTGGCTAAAAGTAGCTAAGTTGAAATAGGTCGAAACTGGTACATAAATAGTAAAGTGGTAACCTACCGACCACCAGGGGGGGGGGTCTGACACTCAGCTGAATGGACTGAACGTTAATGGCGACGTCAACCTCTCCGGACTCTTGCTAACGCTAGCTAGAACAGCTGTAGAACAAGTGGCGGGAGTTGGTTTGTAGTTTCGCGGGCGTCCCGTTCTTTCTGTCTCCGGCGTTTGTTTTCACGTCACGTTTTGAGAAGCGTCTTTCTCTGGCAGACAGACAAACTCGCGTGGGAACTGGTCACCGGTTCACCTGTGGTGACGTCATCATCACGATGCATTCACAGCCAGCAAACCAAAAACCTTTTTATTTACAAATAAAGTAGCTCTACATTCATTGCTTCATGTTTCCACACAGACACTCAATTTGTTTATTTAATTTAATTATATAAATATAAAATAAAATAAAAACAAACAAACAAACAAACAAACAAAGCCGGGATGCGGCCACAGTTGATGGCGGTTTAAACCCCCTAGTGGTCGGAGGACCAGTCGGCCGGTGGATAATCATATTACTGCCGTTAAAGTAAACCTGGATAAAGTTATTGTTATCCTTTGAATAAACTTTATTTATATATTCAGTTAGTACAGAGTGTCAGCCAGCAGGGGGGCTGCTCAACGGGAATGGCCTGTGTGCTTCTGAGCAAGTGTCAAAACAATAAAAAATAGTATATTTAAACTGTTGAATAACTGGGGCTAAAATCTTAGTTAAATTTCCATTAAATGCTCAAATGCATTCTTGAATGAAAACCCACCTTTGTTTTGTTTTTCTATGAATCACATCTGTGTTACTTTGCAAAATGAACCAATAAACTTTCACTTGATCAGTGTTTTTGCAGCGGCAGAGTCGCTGTCTCTCTGTCCCTGTCCCTTTCCCAGATCTCTGCAGGAGTCTGGTTTACCATTGCCATACCATGACTCCGCTGTGCCAAACGTGGTGTTTCGGTGGGAGCGAGAGCATGAAACGATAAATGCAAATTAATAAAATTCCACGCGGGGGTCTTTGCAGAGCTGTCCAACATCACCACGGTGCACCGAACCCCCTCTGATGGTGAGAGTATTGTTGTCTTTGTGACGCTCTGCAGCTGCTGTATTCACTGGAAGAGGCAGCGATGGGACTCTGTCCCCTCAGACTCACACTGTCACCTCCAGT
>NW_019525403.1:1093836-1099650 GCF_002814215.2 Seriola lalandi dorsalis | reverse complement strand
GATTGGTTTTTACATCTTCAGCTGAGAGCAGCCTCCTCTCTTCTTCCTCAGACGCTAAACTACCTCAGTCATTCATTTCTTTTTTATTTCAGGGGCTGATCTGTTCTCCAGCACGGCTCACACTGACTTCAACATGGAAAAAATACACTTCAAATCCCCAGTTGCAACCAAACCTCAGACCTATTTTCATTCACTGGCCTCCGACGTGTTGTCATGCTCTATCACTCTTATTTTGTGCATTAAAGCGTGATCTTTTTTCCCTTACGTCTTCATTTTGCTGCTGATGTTCCATGCTCTGCCTCCCCTTTTTTCCATATTGTAACCCTCCTGCTTCTTAAAGCTCATTTACGTGCTGGTTTTGTATTTTTAAAGCCGCGTATAAATAAAGTTGACTTGACAACCGAAAGCCACTGCGCCTGTACCTCATACAGTAGATGACAAATTAGTAAGGATGAGAAATGCAGGTAGAGGAGTAGGACTGAAGAAGAAGATGAATAAAACAAGACAAGAGGAGTGTTTTCAATGCAAACAAGTCGATTTTACTACTAAGTGTATCTGTGGAAGCAGTAGAGTAGCCCCAGGCAAAATGTACACTTAGCTTTGGTCTATACGAGGCCCAGCAGTGAATCATCAGAGCTCAGCTGTCCAAAATACACCACCAATCTGGCCCAGGCATATGGCTGCATGACACTCGGATGAATTACTACTACACGCTCGTGTTGTTGTTTTTCCTTTCCCGTTTAAATGTTCTATATGCCGGCCAACACTCCCAACACCGTTTTACATCAGAGCAGATCAGAATCCCTGCACTGATGCCTGAGAACAGAGCGGACAGGTGTGAGGATTTTAACATAGGAGCAAAATCATATGAATCTTTCAAAGAATGTCATTATTATTATTATTATTATAAATAATGTTTACTTGCCTTGAAAATGACTGACTTACATGTTCAGCACATTACTCAGAGTGTTTGGTTTAAACTGCGGGGACTACCACGTGGGTGGAGTTTGGTTCAAAGGACAATAAAAGAGTAGAAAATTGAAAACCGAGCGTGTGATAGACAGTTTTTGATATTAAGTTCACAAAAAAATCAATTGAGGGGCCCCATCATGAGGCTTGATTGCAATTAAAAGCCGTCTTCCACGGAGCCCGGGCTAATGCTCTGAGACAGTATTGATCAGTGAATGTAAGACTAGATTGGATCAGCATCAGCATCAGCCACTATTCAAACAGTGACAACTGGAATTCATACAGACAAGAGAAAAATAAACTCTTTGTCAATGGAGTTGTTATCTGCCTCATCCAAAGCTGAAACGCTTCAAACATCAGGGTATGATGAGTCCTGGGAAATAAATAACATTTCAGCTGAGATAGTTTTCATCAGGTTTGCATTAAAAATCTAATATTTCTTTCTTTTTTTTCCCTCACCTTTTATCTGGTTTTTCCCTCAACATGAACTAATGTAATCTTTTCCTTCTCTTTCCTTGCTGTTTCCTAATTCAGCAATTCCCCGTCTGCGCGCGTTGCTCTGAGGTTGCAGGAATATTTCATCACATCCATCTCGAACTTTGACCTTCCTATTAGCTGCTTGTGAAGTCAGAGACCGGCGAAATTCAAGCTAGTATGCAAGTCTAATAGATGTAAAATGTAAAAGTGGAGGAAGGTTGAAATTTCTCTCTTAATGATAGCGATGTACTCCAGAGGATTCCCTCCTTGGCCGCCTTGACACGAGCGCTCATTTTTCGCATGTGTAATTGTCCAGGCGGTTCACAGCACATTATCAGATTCATCAGCTAATCATTTAAGACCCCCTCTTTTATCTACAAGATGGTCTGCGAATGATCCGATGGTGCGCCGATCGATAGGAAAATCGGAATATGCAAAGTGCGTTCTGATGTTTGGCATCGCTCAACCTTTGGCGCTTTCATCTCGGCCTTTTGATGTTGCTTTTAATCTGCATAACGCAGTGTGAGTGGCTAATGGAGTTGAACGTCTCCTTCAGTGGAGAGGACTCTGCTGCTGGACTCCACCTGTCAGGCCTCAATGAAGTTTCTACATGAGATTTAATGGCTGGAGAGATGAACGGATCCTGTGTCGTTAAGGGAGCAACGTGCAAAAGTTTTGATGCTCTGAGTCCAAGGTGATGCGTTCAAATGTCTTGTTTTGACTGGTTAACAGTCAGGAATGCAAAGATATTCAGTCTAAAATGACATAAAACAAAGAAAAGCAGCAAATACTCACATTTGAGAAGCTGGATCCGGCTAATATTTGTCGTTTTTACTTTATAAACGGCTTCATCGATTATTAAAATTGTTGTTGATTAATTGTTGATCAGTCGTCTAAGGGATTAATTGACTACTTGCGCTAATTCCCACTATGATATAGACATATGAGCTCAAGGTGCTTTAATAAAAGCTTCTACAGAAGACCAGATGCTGTCATAATTAAAACAGTCGACAGCTGTTTGTTTAAAAAATAAATAGACATTTCTGAGAGAATGAAAATCGGAAAAACCGTGTTTAAACATCTGTTTTTCCTTTCCATTTAATTGAATATTTTAAGGACGAGGCTGACGTAGTTTTTTGTATCTTTCTTATAATCAACAAACCCCATTAAAATACTCAAACATAAATCTTCAAAAATGGTTCACAAGTATATAGTTTCATTTTTTTTTTAAAGGCTCAGCGGTTTCCTGAAACAGTCAGGCACTGCAGCTTTTAGTGAAAACAACTAAAACAGGAAGAAATAGTGAATTTCTTGGGGATTATTTTCTGTGGTGGATTAATACACACTTGGGGGACTGGTATTTTCCAGCTGGAGGATGAATTAATTCCATTGCAAAACTTTAAAGATCAATTTATTGTTGGTGACTTTTTCCTTTAAATACTTGTGTTGTTGTTGTTTATTGTGATGTGACTGGTTTAAAAAGTGGAGAACAAACACAGGTGAAAAAATGTGGAACATGTCGGGTTTGACTTTATCATCTAAATGAGACATAACAAGCAGGTCTGGGGTCAGTTCACGTTGATCCATCTGAAAATGTGAATTGAAACTGTATGTAATTAACATAATAATGAAAAGCAGAGCTCCATCCTCAGTGGTTTCTGTATAAACTGGATATGAGAGGAGAAAGATTTTTGGAGAGAATTTAAAGTGACTTGAGCCCGACGTTGCCAAGCAAACCTCACAGTTTGTTCTCTGCGAATAAACATGAAGCGCTGAGGGTTTGGTACTCTGTAATTTGGCTACTTTTATTCGAGCAGGGTCATTTTCAAGAGAAATTACAAATTAAGAATTCAATAATACTTTTACAAAGACATTTCAGGAAAGATTCTTCTTCAGTCATGATATCATACATAGTATTTAACAGTCCCTCTTCATTTTTTTAGCTTAAAAAAAGAAACAAAGATGAAGAAAGTGGAATTTTTCAGTCGAAAATACAGTGTTTTCACAATTGTATAAAAGTTCCCAAATTTGGAATTTTCCAGTAACTGGAAAATAAAGGAAATAAAATAAAATAAGATTAAACTTCGCATTTCACAATGTTTCAAAACACAATAAATGCTCTCTTTACGTAAAATTTGCCCCTATGATCGACACCATGTTCCTTTTTACTAAAATATATCTATATATTGAAGACCTATAGTACTGTACACAACAGTATGAAATAAATAAAATTAGGAAATATAAAATGGGCCACATAAATAATGTCTTTTTTTCAACCTACAAATAAAATGAATGCAATTTGCTGTTTTCAAAAAAAAATGGTTTGGTGTAATACTGACAAGTTAAAAGAAAAGAAACTGAGAAAACATTGCACAACATAATGTAAACTAAGGAACTGCTGCCTATAAGTCTTAATACTGACACGGGTGCTTCAAAGAACAACGGTGAACCATTTCATAATACTGAAGCTGGTGAACAAAAGTAACCTTCCTTTTACACAATACGAGGGTGGCACTTGCAGAAAACACACAGGTTAAAAGGTTTGCATATAAGGCTTCTTTTTTCTTATCAAAAACACCTTACAAAGGCTTCGTCCTTCATTTTTTTTCCCCCATACCATCTGTCCATAAACTGTATTTTCCCTTAAAACGAAGGTCTCTTTAAAACTTCATCCTCTTACAAAAAAAAAAAAAAAACCTCTAAGCTCCTTCATACAGTCTTTTGTTTAAATTCCTTCATTTGAAGTTGATTCAAGAGGCCTAAAACAGTGTGGCTGGAGATGTTTGTGGCCGGGCAACAGGGCAAAACTAAAGACGACACCGTAGGTAGGTAGGTGATAACAAAGGTAATATCGAAGGACTGTAGTGCAGACACTACTGCTCTTTTTCCAACACTGTATAAATATATACATAGGCAATACTTTTTATTATTTTTGTTCATGATTATAGAAGCGGAGTGCAATTTGTACAAGTCACTAGTTGTGCTATAAATACTATGGAACACAGGGGGTTTATTTGAGGAGGTTAGCACCACACATATTTTTAGGCCTTAGTACTGTACATTTTTTGAAATGTATTCATTTATTCATTGTTCGGTTTGCATAATGCAGCTTATTTCACAAACCCATGCCTCCCTTCTCTAAACGCCTCCTCCGGATTGATTTTTGAGTCCATGTCTTGTTCGGCAGACATCTCCCCCCCACCCCCCCCACCCCCCGAGGAGTCTGTCAAAGAAAGCTTCCCGGAAGCTTCAGGCACGTGCACGTACAGCTTAAAACACGGTGTTTTAAACCGAGTAGGTAAGAATACTGAACCGAAAGAGAGAAACTTAAAACTTCTAAGATGGGAAGCTTTTGAAACGTCGTCGCCGATTACATGCCATCCTCCATTGTGTCCTCGTGATCCGATTTGGTTTCCGTTTTGCCGTCCAGCGAGCTATCGTCCATTGAGTGCTCTCCGTTCTCCTCCTCGTCCCTCAACGTGTCCGGGTCCGTGTCCATGCTCTTGCTTTCCTCCTCCTCCTCCTCAAACTCGTCATCCCTCCGTCCGATCTTGGCATACGTTCCTTCCACTTCCTTCCGTCCCTCTCTGATCCCTCCGTTCACGGCGTCGTGCCTCAGGATGGCCTCGCGCTCCGCCAGCTCCGGGTAACCCTGAGGCGTCATACCCTGCAAGTACGCCCGGCTCATCAGCAGCTCCGTGGGCTCCAGGTGACCCTTCTCGCGGGCCTCCCTCTCGGCCGCCTCCCGCTCCTCGGCCTCCCGCTTGCAGTAGGAGTAGCGGTGGTTCATGTGCTGCGAGTAGGAGCCCGAGTGGGAGAACCTCTTCCCGCACTTGTCGCACTGGTAAGGCTTCTCCCCCGAGTGCAGTCTTGAGTGCTCGATGAGATGGTGTTTGTGTTTGAAGGCTTTCTTGCAGATCTGACACTGGTGCGGCCTCTTTCCTGCGGAGACACAAAACACAGAGCGGGGACGTGAGTGGCCTGCTTCGCTCATCCTGCTGCTACAACAAATTACACAAGTCAGAAGAAAGCAAAACGTTGAGGAAAAACTCTGATGAATTGGATGGCATGGAGTAAAATGACATCACGGAGCATTAAATCCAACTCTGACTTACGACTTAGGGCTATTTGTTTATTCAAATTGTGAGCACGATGAGAAAGTGCGCTCGCATTCATGGGCCTACATTATGGAAATTCCCTCCCGTGGTTAAAGCATGAAGAAACTCAACCACAACTACTTATTTTAGGCCTGCGTGCCACACTGATGAATGCAACATAAATAAACTACTGCAAAGCAAACAAACAGAGAAGGCGCGACAAAGGAGTAAACGAATCCGAGATGGGCTGGGGGGGGGGGGGGGGGCCCCA
>NW_019525403.1:1084546-1093816 GCF_002814215.2 Seriola lalandi dorsalis | reverse complement strand
GGGGGGGGGGGGGGGGGGGGGGGGTGCTCCAAGGGGTTGCCCTGCTTATCTCCGAATACAATTCAAGTTCATGGTGATGCCCGGCCCTCCATTAGGTTTTGGGCTGGGGCTCCTCCGTCGACCAAATGTGACGGGACGCTTTGGATGCCAAGGCAGAAATGAGAAACCCAAGCCGGCCACAAGGGCAGGGTGAGATAGTTTTATGACACTGGGCCATAAACTGTCTGGCTAAATAAATGTCCTCCGGCTTGTAATGTGGCCACACGGCTGCTGTTACACTTACAGTTTATTCCAAACACTTACTGCTCACCAACCTGAACTTCTTCACTCCCCTAAAGCCTAAAGTTACCGGCATGTTTTTTCTTCCACTACTAATAAGTCTCCAAACATCTAATGTTGGCTTCCTTCTCCTCGTCCCTGCTGCTCACCACGTGTGGAAATATGGCTGTCTGTCTCACACAAATCACATGACTCCCCTCTGACACTCGCGTCCACCAGCCAACAGGCTTTCAAACTCCACTTCTGTCTAACATCTGGCCCGGTTCGACTGCACTTCGCTGCACTTCTGAGCCTCGTATTATTGTTAAAAACAACACACGGTGACATGAACATGAAAGCGTCGCGTCCTGAGCGAGACGCAGGGGCGCTCCGGAGATAACACGTCCCGTCTTTAAAAAGAGTTCAGCGCACTGTTCTGACGGTGCACCCTCCCTCCCTTTTATGTCCGACCAGATAACATGAAGGCTGCATAAAGCACTGAGCGCTCTGCTACAGATAGTGGATAAAATAAATGATGCAACCTAGTGAAAGAGGATCTCTGTATAATAACTATAATGAAAGACTTGTTATCAGTGCTCTGAAGCTTCTGAGCGCTTCTCCGCTGATGGGATCTATCGCCAATAATGGTGCCGATAAAGGCATTAGGGGCCTTTTGCTGGCTTTATATATCTAGGTGAATTGATGTGTGTCTTTTGAGATAGCAAAATGGTTAATACAGCGGGATATGATTGGAAAATAAAGAGCACAATCACTTGAAAAGATAGCTGAAGTCTCCCTTTGCTTGTCTACCTGCATTAATTACAGATTACACTCTCTCTTAATATTTAAGAAAAGAACACACAAAGCTTTAAACACACAATTTCAAACTTTCTGTTTTGAAAACTACTCATTCGTTGGCATCTCAACCCTGTCAATGAAGAAGCAAGTTAGGTGTTGGTTTACATATACAACTTAAGGGTAAAACAGAGAAACAAAGAAGGAGAAAAAGGGGTAACATAAAATATATATTCATACTGAGAGGATTTGGCAACACAAACATTTAAAACATAAAAAAGCATGGGGTTTAAAATAAGGGTCTAGAACAGTATATACCTGTGTGTTCATATTTGTGTCTTAGAAGGGAACTGCTCTTCTGGAATGTTTTGTCGCACAAGTCACACGCGTACATACCACTTTCGGTCTTCTTAATCTTCTTCCGCGACAGACAGGAGTCGGGGTCTGTCATGTCGTCCAGCCCTGACATGTAATCTGGTGTACCGTCGAGCAGGTCCCCCTTAAAACACAGAAAGAAATAAAAAAAAGAAAGAAAAGAGAGAGAAAAACAAAACATTGCAATGAATTTTCCCGTGTGATGAAGGGCTTTTTCTGTTTCTGAGAAAAGTTTGTTGGGGATAATCTGAAGAGGGAGCGGGTGGTTTCTGGGAGATGAAGTGCAAAAACTGGAGTAAACATTTACTTAATTAAATTTCAGGAAATGTCATAAAAAAATGTGTATTTTAGGATTAAATGTCATAATATTACTATTACATGACGTGTAAGTGAGCAAATATTGCTTTTATTTGAATAAAAGTTACTCAATGTTCAAAGAAACGACCTTTGTGCCGCTTAATGTCGCCAGATAAAACAGTAAACTGAACTGTACCCCCCCAAACAATCACACTGTGCTCCATGTTCTCATGAATTTTTGATTAGAAGCACATAGCGGCATTGATTTCTTATAAAACTTTCAGCTCTGGAGTAATATCAGCCATCTATAACTGACATGCTCCCCCGTTATGAAGCTCGGCCATAATGGCGAGTTCAGTGTGGTCTAATTTTGTACAGGAGTGTTAATTCTGCACATTCCTTTAAAATTGTCCTTTATGATAAAGATTAGTCCTCGACTTTAATTGATGGAGAACAATATTACAACATTAGAGGAGGCACAGTGAAATTGCAAACTCATATAATGATTAAAATCAGAAGGTGCACCTTAATGGCCAATATTGAGCCACCAAAGCTTCCTTTAATGAATATGTGTGTGATAATGTGTGGACAGCTCTGCACTGTGTTTTAAGAAGGGACCACTATCACTCTGCAATCAATTTGAACTAAACGCCTGTAGCTGTATTTTTAAAATCTAATTTAATAACTTAGAATAGGAAACATTATTAATACTTTTTTTCATCAAAATGGTTCCCTCTATGTTAAACAGCCTTCAGCATTCACTGGTAATGAACATGGAGACTGTGCATTATTAATCCACATGTAGAAGCTCATTTTGGCTTTGGCTCTCTTTAAAATGCAGCAAAGTTGCGATGGGAAATTTCACAGAAGTGCACAGCTCCGGGGCTCACCTTTGTCATTTTTACAAAGGCCTTTCACCCATATTTAATAACAAAATATCTGAGTTCAGGCCAGCGCTGGAAGAGGACTGGAGTCAGGAGCATTAATGTGTTCCACACGCAGCAGCGGGTAAAATTTACAGTGGAGTGGTAACAATTAGAGCTTTACTGAGATTAGATTTTAGGGCCAACATCGTCCCTGTTATTTATTTGAACCTGATGCTGTTTGATTTTTTTTTGCCAGAGTTTTTTTATGCTTAAAATGGACTTTTCTGAGGGTAGAAAATTAAAAACTACTGTGATTCTGGATTAAGGTTTAGTGTGGAAACCCTTCAGAAAAATTTAGACCATTATTGAACAATTATAAATCTCATCACTAACATCCAGAAATATGCTAATGAAGGGCTGGAGACTCATGAAGGCAGGATGAGATAATCCATTTAAAATATGATATGAAAAAAGAAGTGAAGAAAGTAGCAGCAAATCCTGGAACCAGAAAACATTTGGCTTTTTTTTGCCTAAAAAAGCTCCATCACTGACTGATATTAGTCTTAATATCATTATTAATACATCAGTCTTAGACTGTAAACAGCTGAACCTCTAAAACACCCCCTGTCCTCCATGACACCACTAATTACGTCACTTTTTTTCCACCCTGCAGTCGTGTCACAGCTGTTTATCTCCATCGCTTTGTCAGTTCAGTCTACCTCAGGTGAGAGTGTCTCTCTCCTGACTCTGAAGTCATTTTTAATTAGTACAGAAATGAGTTCAGATCATTTTAGGGAATCTAAGTGAGCCTGGGGCTTTTACAAAACCACAGGTGGCTTATTTACCTGGAAACCTGGTTTCCGCTGGTACTTTCTCCTCTGCTGCATCTCGGCAAAGGTAGCTGCCCCTGCTGCGTAAGTGTAGGCCATGTGCGGTAGGAAGCCCATTTGATCCATGCCCGGATAGGGCCTAAGACCTGGTATGCTGGCCTGCATCGGGGGCATGAATGTAGCAGGTGGGAAAGCGCTCTGAGGTGGAAGTGACGTGTACAGGGGTTTGGCAGCAAACGGGTTAATGCCGAAGATGGGGCTAGTGCTTTTTTCTAGGTTTCCGTTGTTGGTAGAGCCTGAGAAATCCTTCTTGAGATAGGCCAAGTTCAAAGGCTCTTCGAAGTGCTCTCGGGGAGAGGGGACGCTGTTATGGTCAATGGTAATGCTGTTGACTTTAGGTCTGCTTTTGACAGTCAGTGCGTGCTTGGGTTCCTTCATGAGTCTCGGCAGAGACAGGTCCAGCGGCTCAGCCTGCAGGTCTTCTGATGTCAAGCTGTTTGGAGTGTAGGAGCTGCTGTGAGAGTTTTTGGAAGATGTGGAGGACAGGTTTAGCGGGGAGGGGGTGTTGCTGCGGGAGTGGTCCAACTTTTCACCTGCGGGTTTGGCGCTGCCGCCGAACTGGTGGTTTTTCAAATGTCTGAGCGAGTTGTCACAGTTGTTAATGTTGTTATGGAGCTCTGCTATGGAGGGGGATGTGATGCGGTCAGTAGATTTCATAAGTGACACAGGTGACCTAGCTGCCATAGAGTCTTTTGGTGGAGTGTGGTGGTTATTTGTTCCGACAACCATATCCGTGTTGTTCCTGTGCTCTAGTGGTGGGGTTCGGGTGGTGCCGTACTGGTACATCTTTCTCTGATCGAACCACTCCTTGACAAATTCCTGAGGAAGGCCGACTGCTATGGAAATCTTGAGCAGCTCCTCCGAGTTGGGCTCCATGTTCATGGCGAAATACGCCTTCAGCACAGACATGTGGTCCCTGTAAGGGTTAAGGGGCCCAGTGAGTCCCTTCTCAGACAACATGGGGGAGGATAAGTGGCTGTTCTTCTCCATGAAGATCCCTGGTTTGTTGGGCATCAAATTCTCACTGGGCTGCAGCACGGCCTTGATCTCCTCGTTCATTTTACACAGGTAGCGTTCATGCTGATGCAAAGGTATTGGCCCGGGGAAGGTTTCTTTGCAATATTGGCAAGCATAAGGCGTAAACATGTTGTTTTCCTGCACCTTCTCATCCACACCTCCTTCAAGCATGTGGTTGGATTTCTCTCGTTTGATATTGCTAATCTGTCTCTTTGAGTCTGTGGTCAAGCTCTGGAGGCAGGCTTTGGCTTCGTTCACTTTTTCTAACGTGTAGTCGATGATGTTTTTGGTGGCGCCATTGTGATTGACGAGTGGAAGACCAACCTGTGCTCCTGGTGATGACAGCGCCTGTTTCTGCTCTTCAACCTGGGACCCCAGCTCCTTCATGTAGGCCTTAAGCTTGGAGAGCTCCTCCGGCTTGCAGTCCATTTTCTGCCTGCACACAGTGTTGTCCACGATCTGAAGAACCTTCTGCACCTCGCTCAGGTTGTTCGCCAGCGGTCCTGGGTATCCCAGGAGCTGTGACTCAAGCCCGGCAATCCCGAGGTGCTGCAAAGGGCTCTGGGCCGTGGAGCTGTGGTGGAGGCCCAGCGGGCTGTTCCCTCCCATGCCTCCGTTCAGGAATGGTCCAGGGGCACCGAATCCATGAGAAGCCATCATCAGCTTGTAGTCGTTGAAGTCGAGCGGCTCCGTCTTGATGTTAAGGTGGTTGTTGTGGTCGGGAAGGCCAAGAGGCTTTCCGTTCTCCAGCTTCTGCCGCAGCTGGGTAATGGCGGTGTTGGTGGGAGAGGAGGAGGCTGAGGTGGGGGAGGAGCCAGTCTTCATGTTGCTGCGCATCCTGCCGTTGACAGCTATCAGGCCAATGCACTTTTTGCTGCTTATGTGGGAACTGTAGGAGCCCGAGTGGGAGAAACGCTTCTTGCAGTTGGGGCACTCATACGGTTTTTCACCTGAAACAAAAAATACATAACGCGTAAGACGGCTAATGCGAGAATGACAGGCTTATATAAATAATAGAATCTAATTTGTATATTATTGTACAAATTAGATTCATATATTATTATTTATTTGTTTAATTATAGGGAACAACGAACATAAATCAACATCAAGAACATCAGAGTAAATGTTCCAGGGCCAGCTCCATATCTAATTTACTAATTTGCAAAAATCTATTTTACGTAAAGGCAAAGTGCTTTACATAAGACAGAGCAAGGTAGTAGAATACCTTTTTTTTTTTTTTTTTTTTTTTTAATAAAACAAAACTAATTGAAATACACTTAAAGAATATACTGAGAAATCAGTGTTGTTATAGTGCAGTAATACATTTCCCCATTTTTACTAAAGCAAATAATTGTTTGGTTGAGAAGGTTTCAGTAATTAAAGGCACAAAAAAAACAAGTGAGATAGCAGCTGAAGTGGTGATACAAAAATGTAAATCAAGTTAAACTGTAAAGAAATGTTTTTCAGGTCTGCATTACCTGCTTCATCCATCTACAGTACTGTAAGATAAGATAAGTGTTGCATCTTACTTATAGTCATTATGTTTATTTTATTATTATCTATGTGTTTTTTGCCCCTTTATACACATGAGCATGAAAATGAGCTTCTTGAGCTAATGCTGCCTCTGTTTCCTTCTTCTGCTGATCAATGGACATTCTGCGTAACAAATAAACTGATAAATGAAATGAAACTTCTGATATGCTTCACACACACACACACACACACACGCATGTCTAAGCAAATATTATACTTGGCACGTGAAATGTTTCTTAACGCAGCAGAGTTCAGTGTCCATTAACAGCAGGGAGGGTCCAAAATAAACCGAAAGGAATTTCTGCAGATTCATGGCGTTCTTAAATCATGGTTATGAATATTCAAAGAGCAGGGCAGCATTCCTCTCGGCACTCACCGCTATGAATCCGGAGGTGTTCCTTCAGATGGTGCTTGTATTTGAAGGCCTTGCCACACTCGGTGCATTTGAACTTGCGGTTGCCGGCCGCTTGGTTGAGCAGTTGGTGCTGTGAGAGAGAGCGAGAGAGATTCACGTTGAAGAAAATAGAAAAAAAGAAACCAACAAACATCGCGGGGGTGAGAGTTCAGTAAATAATCACAATTGGTCGGCATGACAACAAGCAACACGCCGAACAGCTCCTGTAGCCAATGAAGCCTCCTGGCTTTCTACTCCCACCTCCGTTGAGCGACTACAGGCAGCGGCGGTGATAACAGAGAGAATCACATACTTTTTAATTTCCTGGCTCCTTAGCCAAAGGAGGCATGCCTTTAGAATTTGGCAGCCCAGAAAATAGAATAAATGAAAAGAGAGAGAGTTTCCCCCTCATTACAACCACCGATCTGATCTACTTTTCAATTAATTTGGGCCTAATCAGTCTAAAAGGTATTCACAATCATCTGTGAGCTCTTTCACCCTGCATACCTGTATTCACACCATTTAAATTACACTTTGTACTTTTTCAGAACAGCCTCAAATGTCTTACAGTAATTGCAGCTTTTTTTTTTTTTTTAAAACCTCAAATGTCTCTTTAATAATCTTAGGATACAGAACAGAGCGTATAGGCCCTGCCTTGATTCGCTGTTCAAAGGTAAACATCAGTTGCAATCCATCAAATTTGCAATTCAAACAAGGCCTGATCTCCGAAAAGCCAAAAAGAAAAAAAAAAATCGAAATGTAATACCCGGCAACAACAACACTGGGTGTGTAAACCTGGCTCGTCACTCACAAAACAATTAATTCCAAGAGGGAGGTGAGGACGTTAAATAGTTAGTAAATAAAAAAAATTTTAAAAAAAGACACATTTTCTCTGAGCTCGCTAGGGGGAAAACACAGCAACTCCCTCCTCCCAGTTCAGCCTTGACAAATGCTGGGGTGTGTGCTGACTCTACCCACATTCCTGGGGAGACAGATGGTGGCGCGCAGGACACTGGGAGGACTGGGAGGAATTGTTCAAACAGCCCCAACCTTCAAAGATCAAGCAGGGAGAGTCGGGGGCCCCGCCAAGCGCCGGAGAGGGACCCCACTGCTCGTATGTTGCTGAGTTGCATAAACAAACAGCAACAGCTGCTTCAGTGCCCCCACCTCCGCCGCCATCCCCTTACTTCCCCCCTGAGGACCCCTGCCCGGTAAAGTTTAGTCTCGCCACCACTGCTAATATGACACAATCGCTCAGCAGCTCTTAATTGTGAATGGCACCGGCAAAATGCTCCATCTCTCCTTCATGGCTCGTTGTCAGTGTGAACGCCACCACTGCTGATTGTGGGCGGGGACCTGACTGGATGTTTGCATATGTATAACCTCTAATTAGTCATATTTCAGCTAAGTGCTTAAGAGGAGGAGGAGTATTAAGGCTTGTAAACATACAAGACAGAACAACATGGCACACGATTACCTATCAGGACGTTATTCTTTATGTTAATCTGACTGCTCTTCAGTTAGTTATTAATTACCAAATGTACATTTTCACATAAATGCATGCTCATTTAGATTCTCTCTGTCTTTTAAACACGTTGATGAGGGAGTGATAGATTTTCTTGCTGGTTTGTCTTACGAGCAGTACGAGCAGCGATAGATGTCATGACTTGATATGACAAAGAAGAGAGCGTCTCCTACAGAGAACCTAACTGCAGCCTTAAAAAAAAAAAAAAATCAAAGGAGTAAGCCATCACCTCGAGGATTACCATTTAAACAGTCCAGCTAATTTACAAATCAAGATAACCGGCTTTGTGGAAGGACCTGCAGCACTTGTATAGGAGTCTTTTGCCACTGACTCGACTCTGGTGGTGGGGGGGGGGGGGGCAGCAACAGCATTGTAATATGAGGATTGGGACAGCGGCTCACTCGGCCGGCCCATCTGCTCACGTTTACACCCAGCTGGTAGATCAGGTGAAAGTGCTGGCTGCTGACATCTGATCAAATCAGCCACAGTCTGAGCTTGTCATCCTCGCTTCAGAGAGCACAACACCCGCGACCTGGGACCGAACACCACGCAAAGCATCAAGGTACATGATATCATCTGTGATTGGCTCAATGGATCATTTTTTTTTCCTGAATTTAACATTACTGTAGATTACAAGGTTTTTCTAGCGGAGGATGTCTGTGAGAAAATTATCAAAGAAGTGAAACTAATATTTTAAAAGGAAAAAAAAATCCAAAATCCATCAGTGCAGCAGTTATTCTGTCGTGTAACAAGCAACCTGTGGTCATGTAATACATGACAGACTAACAGAAAATACTAAATTTAAGACCTTTTTCCTGGATTCAATGAATTCTTTTTAAATTCCTTTTTCAGCGCTACATTTCACTGTACATCTAAATCACAAAGTTAGATTCATCACATTTTAGAGCTTAACTTAAGGCCTTTGATAAAACTGTTGCATTTTTTTTAAAACAAATCCTTTAGTTATAATCATCCACACAGACTCCATCTACTTTAAAATTTACTGCTCCAATTTTAGTTCGTTGAGAAGTTATAATTATCCCCCAATGTGCAAAAACTCTGAAAGCGTGCAATTTTTTTTTTTTTTTTGCCACAATCTATCTCGCCCCACATCTTCAACTTAAAGCTGACAAGCGAGTTAAACACCCGTGACTGCTGGATGTGTTTTCACCTCACAGGACTTTAAGGTGATTCATGCCAACTGCCAGCAGATTCACATTATATTTCAGACATATAGGATATAAATCGCTCGAGAAAATTCAAGTATACACAGATGTTTATGCAGTGCATGAAATTAGAAGTGAAAGGGGGGGTGGGGGG
>NW_019525403.1:1083887-1084526 GCF_002814215.2 Seriola lalandi dorsalis | reverse complement strand
GGGGGTGGAGTTTGATGGAGTGCTACGACTTCAGGCTGCACCAGAAGAACATTAAAGGCCAGGAGTGAAGTGAAGTTAAGGAGCTGATAAAAATTTCCAAATTGGAAATTAACACAATCATTCGATCGTGAACATGAGACTGGAAAATCATATCAGGGAGGGCCATCAAAAAACCATTTAGGGCCTCAATTAAAGTTATTACCATTAAAGGATCTGCATCTTCAAAATGCCATGAAAAATTAATAATGATTGCCAATCAGAAAAAATGATCTCTCTTCTCCGAGGGATCACAGCACATTAGAAATGAAATGAAACAGGGGATAGAAACAGGAGGAGGAGGAAAAATGGAAAGAGAAGGGAAGGGATGACGAAGAAAAAAACTGAAAATCGCCCTCACCTGATCCCTTGCTGGCTTGTGTGTGGCCATATGCCGCTCAAGCTGAGTGCGGTAAGCAAACGTGTAGTTGCACAGGGGGCAGGCGAAGTTCTCCTCGTTCTTCTCATGACGGTACTTGATGTGCTCCTTTAGCGATGTCAAACGCTTGTAGCCCCGGTCGCAGTAGGGGCAGGTCAACAGTTGGGCGAAGGCATCTGGCGTTCCAGGTGGCAGGTCTGCACAGGAGACAGCGGGAGGAGGTC
>NW_019525403.1:1072781-1083867 GCF_002814215.2 Seriola lalandi dorsalis | reverse complement strand
AGGAGGAGGAGGAAGGGGAAGGGAAAGCGGGCCAAAAGGTCAGCGAATCAATGGCAGCTAACGGGCGGGCTGCCCAGAGTGGTATGGGAGTTATCTCTGCAATCTGCTCCACATGAGAGCCACAGTGTCAGGCTGGCATCCGCTGCACTACGACCTCCTCCCGACTCCTCTCACACACACACACACACACACACACACACACACACACACACACACACACACTTGTGCAGCTTCACTTACCGCACCCCACTCAGTGTCAGTTTCCTTGACATAGTAACAAACAGGCAAACAACCCTTTATGTACACAAACACTTAGATACATATACAAAATCACAAGTGGACAAAGTCGTTGACACACACACGTAATTCCTCGTGCCTCCCTAATTGCTTTAAACTGCCCACACTTTTTTTTAATGCCATTCTCGCTGATACGTTCATCATGTCTGAAGCATGAATCATGAATCATGAGCCTGTTCCAATTCAAAACCCCCCTCAGCTCTTTCCCTCCGGGGAGCTTCAGAGGTGCACTATCTGATTTCAAGCCCCTGCCCAGCTGTTGCTTAAGACTGTAGGTAAACACCAAGGCATCCAGTGAATCTGTGGGACCAACAGCTGCCCAGTCGTGTCAGCGGGAAGAGCTGCTGCCCCGTCCAGACGCCTTTCCCTTCTCTTTTTTTAACCTTTGCTGGCCTTTGCTCCTGTTACTGCAACGTTCATGCAACGGTCACGCTACACGCTCATAATAGTTTCATAATTAAAAACAAAAAGCTAAATGAATGAGTAATAAAACATCTAATTTCAACACACTCAGCAGTTTTGCTGCTACAGTATTTCCTAGTCTGGTATGACCAGTGGCTTATTGTGGCTAATGTTAGCTAACAGAAGCTAACTGACATGTCTGAGTAAGTTTGCTGACTTTCCGTCTCACCTTCCTTCCCTAAATTATCTGGTCACTCTGAGGAGTTGAACCCACGGTCTCCCAGTGCTTTCATCTTTGACCCCGCCCACCGACCCCCCTGACAGGATTCGTACCGTTCTCCTCTGGTCCAGTGGCCTCCGGCGTGCCCAGGCGGGACAGCTCCTCCGGGGCTTCCGGGTAGATGATGGCGGTGTCGCCCCGCTGCAGGTACTCTGCGATGCTCACCACGTGGCTGTCGCTGTCGTCCAGCTTCCGCTTGGCAAAGAAGTCCTCAAACTCTGAAGTGCAATCGACGCTCTTAACTGAAGGGGAGGAAGAGAGAGAGAGAGAGAGAGAGAGACAGTGAAGGAGGAGACCAACAGAGAGAGAGAGAGGGAGAGAGGGGGAGGAATAAATTGGATTCATTTCTTCCCCAGAGAAATGTCTTACAGGAGGATATTGGGAACATCTTGGTGGAAATGCGATGAGGACAGCCACCCTAAAACATTACAGCCGTGCTTTGGGGAGAATACATCTAAATTACTGGGTTTGCTTGTCACGCCATGCCGGCTAAAATAAGAATTGTAACTTAATCCGGCCAAAAGTCAAGAGATAAATGCGCTACCATGAGCTGCTGAAGAACAACGTGTAAAAAAACTTCACTGACCTAATTTACTCATGACATAAAATCTGATTCTGAGTTTAGGAAATAAAAAGAAAACACACTCATACATACATACATGCAGAAGCCCGGCTTAATCAGCAACAGAGCCACGTTTCTTTGTATCGACTTTCACATATAAGGTCAATCAAGAGACTGTGGCTTTTGTTGATTCTGTGTTGAACAGATTACCAAGGCCAAACCACAAACCAGCGCAAAAAAAGAGGAGGAGGGGGGGTGGGGCTGGGGGGGTGGGAGAGAAAGACATGCTCTGCCATAGCTGAGCAGAATGTATCTTAAGCCAGCCAAAGTGCTGAGGCCACACAATGCGTTTTCTCAAATTATTTCCCAGTCCCCTCTCTTCAGGGAAACTCTTAAGCTGCAGTGTGGAGATAGCTGCCTCCAAAAACAAACCGGAGCTAAAAGAAATCAGCAGCCTTCATTAGTCAAGGGGATGGCCGACTTTCAAAAATCACACACACACACACGCACATACACACGCACACTTTCGTACTCACACACTGTTTACATCCTAGCGATTCTGGAGGCTGTTTGGCTATGCTGCACCGAAAAAACCGAGTGAAGTCTCATCAGACTTCATCCCCTGTTAATTAGGCTTTTAGACTGTGAGCCAAGGTGAGGTTTAAAGAGCGATTTGTTAGGCCGTGATGACTTTGCGGTCCAATTTGCGAAAGGTCAAGGTAGTAGATATTTGGTTGTCAAAAATGGCACCGAAATGTCATCGGTGCCAATGGATCGCTTTTGATAACCGTGATAGCATAATTTACAGCATTCTCATTAGGTGATTCTTTGTGGCTTCTGAAGACTGCTAAGATAATTGCGAGAGAGTCAATGTTGTGATGATAGTTTTCTTTTTTTTTAAGTGGTTATTTAAGATGGAGTGGTGATTGACCAGGGTGCGGCTTGGTGCAATCAGTTTTCTGGACCTCGACCTAAAAACCGTCAGGGGAATGAAATGTTGTTTATTTTATGTTTTAGTTTCAGTCGATGCAACCTATAAACCTTCTCTGTCATTCAGCTGAATAAAATGACCTTAGCTTTTCTTTTTGACTCATTCTGAATGAAAAATACAAATGCGACGTGTTTCTTTAAGGAGAAACGACCGACTTTTCTTTCAGTGAAGGAGGAAATCACCTGGATCAAAGTGTGCTTTGGCACCAGGACGTGATCAAACTGCTCATGTCTTTAAATGAAATCATATGTGATCTGGTGGCAGGGAGCTTCCATTGCAGTGCAACGGTATTGTTTCCAAAAGTCCTTTAAGCAGTCAAAATGGAAAACATTTGCTATGCTTGAATTTTCAGAACAGAGAGAAGGAAAAAAAAGTGAAGAATAAAACACCACGACGAGCATAAAGTAAAAGTAATTAAAGCTGAAGGGAGGGTTCTGAGGCAGGGCTGCATGGCGTTCTGTGGGGTGAGTTTGGTTTACCATAACAGCATCCGGGGCCAATTGTCATGGTGGCCAGGATGATATCATGGAAGGGAAGGGGTGTGTGGCTGCAAATCAGCTCTGGCGGCTTAATGAAAAATGGCAGGTAGGGTTTTGCTTCCACCGGGAGCAGGCGACGGGACACAAACACACGCAAAGACTCACTCAGCTAACCAGGGAGGCTGAAAACAGCACGTATAATCACAGGTTATAAACATTAGAATCACTTAAGCTGCCCATAAACACCCAGGGATTTGTCTTAGTGGTCACTGTGTCAGCAGGACAAGATTTTCCCTCTAATTACAGCTCACAGTTTTTAGATGTCATTGTTTTGTTCTTGTTATTTTAAAGAGGTGGTCGCTAACAACTTGGAGTCTGAACCCCCAAAGGGGAGATAAATCTCAGGTGTCATTGGATGATGAATGGATAAGAAAGCAGCACAGACATACTTCTGCTACACAATATTATGTCTGTGTGTGTGTGTGTGTATGTGTGTGTGTGTGTATTACAGTGAATCTTTCCATGTTAATCCCTGAAAAGTCTAAAAAGGAAAATCTGACCAGGAAAAACCATTCTTTGGTTGAACTGATCACAAGCTGTGATGAGAGGCTACAAGCAGGGCTCACGAGACAAAAAGGTTGGGGAATCATGTCGCAACTGAGGTAATGGACACAAAGTCAAATACTCTCTGTGCTCTCCTAGTAAAACAGGAGGATTTCACAGCTATAAAAATCACATTCAACATCTTGAGTCAACTCACCTGTACCGTTTCCCACTGCCTGCAAAGTGGCATCAGGCCCCAGGGTGTCAAAATCATCTTTTATTTCATCTGCACAGAAACAGAGAAGAAGAAAAAGGAGGTGGGGGTGAGGAGGGAGGGCGAGTACCTCTGTGTGCAAAGCAACAAACGCTGACAATGAGGCCTTTAAGAAGAAGGTATAGAGAAAGCAATAAAGGCACCACTGTGCATCGCGGCACGCCGCTGCTTTGTTCGGCATGCTTAATGAATGCTATCATCTGGGCCAGACAGTGACTTATTTACCTTTAACATGACAACAAGCGGTGGGGGAGGCGAAGAAAGCTTCAATCGCCAAACAGAGCGATTAAATACAACATGGAGCACATCCACCTGAGCAATCACAGAGCTCCAGCCAACACGCAGGCTGAGCTTATTACTCCCTGGCTGTGACGCCGCTGCAATCCTCTGCATGCAGGATCACGCTTGTTTTATCATATGTCATTTGGTGGATGCTTTTATCCAAAGCTGCCTGGAGTATTGTGAGCGCACACATTTTTTTGATTTCCCACAACCCCTGGCAGAGAGTTAGCGCCTTGCTCCTAACTAAAAAGAATACAACCCTCAACCACAAATTAACAGTTTTAGTTGCACAAACATTTCTGAGGGGCAGAGCTGCTCTGGAGGCAGAAATAACCTCATTGGTTGGATAAACCTCAGGTGGGTGGAGCCAAAGAATTCATGTTTTCTGGTGAAGAATGTTGAAAGAAGTCAAATGAAACAGTAAAAACAAGAGGCTATTATATCAAAGCCTTTCACAGATAATACTACAGGGTGGAGAGCATTTGTCTTGTGACCTCTCTGATTTAATAAACGTGACTGTTAAATTGTGGACATTCAAGTTTTCAGACTCGGAAAATGTGCTGTTTTCTTGGCTCCGCCCACCCACAGCTGACCCTCAACCGTTCTGATTTTTTATTTGTCCCAAAGACGCCCTGCCTCAGAGAAATGTTTGAATAGCTAAACCTCCAGGAGCCTTGGTTTAAACAGACCAGGTTCTTACTGCCAATCAGGATAATGGCACCCAGTCTGTGCAGACGGGCAGATATTGTCCTGGCACAGGTGAGGCAGCTGTAAATAAACGGTGGATTGACGGGCTCATAAACAAACCCCCCTTTGACAAATTCATCCCTCCACGGTCGACAGGAGGACACTGACTGGACAATCAGCTTAAGGAGCCCCTGGTCCCTCCTTCCTGCCTCTGCTGTAAAAATTAAATCAAGGTGCTTCCGAGAACATGGGGGCTTGGTATTAAAAAAAAAAAAAAAAAAGGAACAAAAAACCTGCATTGTGTGCCTTACACGCATCTGTTCTTGCTCTGCTGCTCATGCAAGGACGTTACAAGTGTTGCATTGTGAAGATTTTTTATTTTTTTACCCGTCCACAGCAGGATCTGATGTATCTGACTATCCCTTGGCTATTAAACCAGGATGAGCGCCTACATTGAGAAACCTGGCTGAGATATTACAGGAAAGGTGGTGGGTGTATTGTTGATAATAATGTTATCCTGCTTACATTACTCTACACAAAAGCCAGAAGCAAAAAGAATTTTTATTTTTAGTTGGAAACAATGGGCTTAATAGTTGTGGAATGCTTTCTGAGGCTCACAATTCAGGGTTGTCTTGAAATTAAAGATTTGGCTTCTGCGGTGAAATGATAAATACCCCTGTCAATGGCTCCAGAGAATAATGACAGACTCTTCTGGACGGGTATGTCCTAGTTTAACTTTCCCCTTGCTAGGATTTTTTTTTCCTCTTCTGTTTTTTTCTGTACATTTGATTGCACGTCTGCCAAACTGCATCTAAACCACAGGCGCAGTACGAGAAAATAAATGGGTTTTAAACAACATAAATTAAGCTATGACAAAACAAAACAGATAAAAAAAAACCTCCACCACAGATTAAAATATACCCACAAGTATCAGATATCAGCATGTATGAAAACCTCCCCCAGTTCCCGCTGAACACGGTAAAAAACTCCCTCACATTTCTGTGTCCTCGTAGGCACCGTGTTTGCTTTGGGTAATCAAATTTGGCTGCATACTTTTGGTCTGACGCAAGGGGATGACCAGTGGGATTTACTGGCCCTCCACTCTCCCCTATTTACCTTGGACAACTTTTGTTATCTGTGGTCTGAAGGGAGGGACTGCTGCTTCCAGCAGGAGGTAGGCTAATACCACATACACCTCTCTGCTATGGCCTCTGGCACACATACATGCATGCATCCATGCCAGTCCTGAACTACATTCAAATGGGACAAAGTGTCATTGTGGTGAAACTGGGTGGCAGTAAGAAAAGACATGAACGTTGCTGCAGAGCCTCGTTTACACAAAGATTTTTTTTTTTACAGGAAACGACCAATTTCACCATTTTATCTCATAGAAAAGGATCTAAAATTTTCACATCGTGAAAAAATAGTTTCAAGCAACGTAAAAAGAAAGGGAAGAAAAGAGGGATTTGATTTCTTCTGGAGTCATTTATGCCACAAATATGTGCCTATTCTTGGTCATGGAAAGCATTTTGGATGAAACTGTCCACTAAATGCTGGAAAAGTGTGTTTTGTCAGCAGTAAATCACAGAGGACCTGAGGCGGTAAGGTACACACCTCCTTGAAGAGCGATGTTGAGGTCTGAGAGCCGACTCCGGACCCAGGAGGAGTCCAGAATACCTTGGCCAGACCGTAATTCCACCTATTTTCATTGCAGCTCTGATGCTGTTTATTTTGAAAACATTCCTACTTTTATGGCTGGTCACCGCAGTCGCAGGCGCTTTAAAGTTCTGCCTTTGTGCATTTAACCTCATTTATCCTGAATCTGTCAAGTTGAAGCAAAGCGCTTCATGGTCTCACAATCTCAGAAACGAAACACGATTTTTATTAAAACATGTTTTTGAAAGCTGATGCCAGTTGTGATATTTTTAGACTGAAGTTGTCAGGAGTAGATATTTTGTGTCAGTGCTCCATCACTTCAGATTTGAGCATTTTACAGCCAAAGAATAGCCAATGAATTTCCATTCTTGGCAGGGTGAAAAGCATCAGAATCGCTGCACTTAATGAAAAATATGGAAAAAATTAATAACATAAAAACCTGACAAATGCGCAGAGAAAACAAGAACCACTGTTTTATGACAAACAGAAGGCCAACTTTGGCACGAATGTTATGAAAAAGAAAGATTTTGTGTTTTCAGATGATGCGTCTCCGGGATTGAGCGGAGATGCTTCCGCAGTCCAACGAACATGAGGGAAAAAGTGGGATTTCTACAGCCTGTGATTACAGCAGCGTTCAGTCAGAAATCCTCCCGACGCCCTTAAGAGTTTAAAAAAGGGCAAAGGCAGCACGCAGGTGATTTATTTGAAAATGTCTGTCAGTGATAATGATGTCATACTTTCCAGCACATCGTGTCCAGCCTCACTGTGGGATGAAGGAATGTCAAGGACAACGCCAGACACAAGACTCTGATTGTGCCCTGGAATCAGAAGAGGCTCGGTGATAAACTTTTTCTTTTTTTTTTTTCTCCTCCTCCTTTTTACATGCAGTAATTATGTCTCAGAAAATCATCGAGGCTGTGTTGCACTGCAGCTAAAGACAACTCCACAATACATGAGTGTGTTTGTGTTTTTAAGATGACATTTTTGGGGCTTTTACTGCAACTTTCTGAAGACCTGCAATCGGTTTTACAGTCACTCACACTTTCAAGACCTATGTAAAAACTCTTGATAGAGTAGTGACGACCAAATCAGTGCGATTAGGAGGGAGGGAGGGTGCTAACTTATCTCAGGCCTAAGTTATGTGCTGAGGTATCACTGTAGACACTTAGGCACCGAGGAAGAAAAAAAAAAAAAAAAAAAAAAAAAACAGGCTGGGAAACACAGCACCCGCAAGATTGGGAAAGAGACTCCCAAATGCTCTAATGAACTTGACTTGCTCTCTGAAATATGTCAGACACTTTATCACACAAGAAGCATATTATCTGGGAATTGCAACATAGTTGAATTACAGACATTATGGCACCACGGGTCTTTATCAAATAAACAATTACCGTATGCAACGACAGCTTGTTTATCCTTTATCTTGATATATTTACCAAACTGTCTTTCCTTTCTTCCCCCCGCTTAAGGAGCCAATGTTATTTAGGAGAAGCAAATGTTGATACCCACTAAGTTTTTTTTTCATCCCTAATAAATGTGCAATTTTCCCCCATATTAAAATTTAAGACTGCTGAATGTTCCCCCGTTTTTCGGCACTGTGCACAGCTAGTTCATTAGCAGAAATGAATAGCGGAGCCCAGCTCATTTAAATGGGCTGTCTTACATGACTTCTCGCCATACTCTGTTCCTGTCACATGCTTCCAAGAATCATTGACTCTTATTATACATGTAAATGGCTATCATAAAAATAAAAATTTCATTTAAGATTGTTAATGACTTTTTGCAGCAGTCTGGCTTCCTTTAATGATTATACCCTGCCCCCTAATTAAAAGTATTTATCTTTCAAGCATCCGTGACTGGAGCCCCTGCAATCGGCGTTGCTCAACAAAAGACGATAAGTCAGTCAAGTTGGGTGAAGGTATCACCTGCTGGGGATTAAGCAGCTTGTTAGGGAGGAGGTATCACATGGCATCAGTCACTGTTGGGGGTTGTTGAAATGCCGTAAACGCGCACACAGTTTGACTAAAAGTAACGTTGCGTGTCTCGCGTCTCCTGCGGAATCTGGAGACTGAAACATTGAATCATATCAACCACATTCTCACCTCCGAGTGCTTTTCATTTCCTGCAGCTCACAGGCTTTTTCTTTTTTCTTTTTTTTTTTTTGTGAGGTTATACATTACTGTAAATATTTTTTTGTTGTTTGGCTCAGAGCAGGACTTTTCTCTAAGCATGAACCAAATGGTCTCTGTCGCCCGCAGAGAAACTGTTTATCATGTCTGTCTGCTGAGGGAGCATCATCAGGGCTTCACCATCAGACCTGGCTCAAGTCGTGTTTGCATGGCGCTTGGCGGGGTTTGTTTAAGTCTACTCGGGCACCAGATGGGTGGGGTTTACGGCATAAGACGACACCGCGAGTGGCAGGATGTGCACACAGTCGCAATGGAGTGTCTGAAAGTCAGCTTAGTGGTAGTTCCTGTGATTGACAGATCACCTGAATCCCACATATCTGGTGAAGCAGATAGAACAAAAGCTAGAAGTGTTTTTAAGGTATTTCTTGAGACACATCTGTGAGAAATATTGAAAATTTGGTTGTTTGAATTTTGTGCAATACCTTTTCTTCATCATTCGTAATGGAAATCTCACTTAGGAACAAATCTCTCTACATGTTCTCTTTGTCATTCAAGACAACAGTCTACACTGAAACCCTGATTTAATTAAGAAATCATCAGATTGCCTTTTAGTTGGGGAATCTTTTCTTTAACAACGACATTAACTCGATCTCTCCACCATCTGATCTGAGACACTTACCAGTACCATCCACCGAGGCACTCAGCATGTCGTTGTCGGGCCAGATGTGCTCCACACCGCTGTCCCGCATCTCGTCGTCCTCCTCCTCCTTGGTCAGCAGGCCGTGGCTCTCGGCGTGGGGCGAGGCCTCCGGGTTGGTGAGGCTGGCCGGGCTGCCCGTGCCGTTGATCAGGGGGTCTTCCTCGGACACCGGCAGCTTGTCCTCCTCCTCTGTCTCCGAGCCTGTCTCCACCACGTTCTCATAGTTGAGAGCTGTAACACAAAGGACGTGTGTGGTCAGTAACGGGAGAGGACTGCAGAGAAATAAGGATGTTTCATATGAACAATCGAGTGTTGGCAGCTTGTAGTGGTACTGATAAAGGAATGTGGGCATACACTGTTTTTATACTTGTCAGCTCAGTCATTAAACTCCAAACATAAATGGCAGAGGAATCTGAAAAGGGTTTGCGACTTGTTTTGGAAATTGAGGTGTATTCCCAGATTAAAAAGGTCACCCCACATCACTGCCTCTTCCAAGGCGTAGGCGCTTTTCTTTTTTTTTCTTTTTTTTTTGTGGGTTACACCCCAATTACAGCATCCGCGTCTGGAATTTGTGACTGAACCACAGCGGTAGGCAGACAGCTGTCGAGGAGATGCGAGCCAAAATAGCCACTAATTTTCAGTCCTGCTCGCATGCCTTGGATGCCAACGAGCTGCACCTTTCAGGACGGCTCTGCTCCGGCAGCATACCCGTCACGTTTGAGATGCACCACATAACACATGCAATATTACAAATGTCGTTGCTATGCATACAAAAGGCTTAACCTATAGTAATTTAGATTATTCACTGTGCGTACCCTTCGGATGTCTTCACATTTGCATTGCCAGTGAACCATGAACATAAATATAAATGTTTCCAAACATATGAAAATATAAAAACACGCCCGGGCCTCCAGGCCGATTGAGTGCACACATTCAGGGAGGTAGGCTGACATACATACCACACACACACACACACACACTCAAAACTCAGCATCAGCAGAGCACGCCTGGTTCCACAACACTCAGGTCCCAGACATATGCCTGCTTCTCCTAAAATAGACGGCCTGTAAATAAGGGCTGTGAACTCAATCAAAGGTGGCTCGCGTGCAAATTAGTCACCGCCATCGGCAGCCATCGGCCGCAGCGTAAATCGTGGCAGAAAAGGACGTCAGAGGACTTATTGGAGGAGTGCAGATGGAGCACTAGGCGAGCCAGAAGCATGGCATGGGGACACACCTCATTGGCAGCTTGTACAAGAATGTTCTGCGGTAAGAGCCAATCATGGGAGGGCCCCGAGTTAGAGTCGCCATAGTGAAGGTGAAGGCTTTTTTTAACGTGCTTCAGTTGAATTTATGTTTCTGAGTAATAAAAAGGGCCGTAAGTCAGCAGAGTCTTTGGTGAAAATCAACAGATTTATACCTAATAGCTTTGACATTCCACGTCATGTTTTAATATTTGTGCATAAATAGTGTAAAATATGCTAAATGCCTCACATTGTGACCCCGTAAGAAATCAACAAGCTTAATTGAGGCTGTTTTTTGGGCAAAATTATAGCTACTGAGGCCTGAAAGTGTCTCTGCCTCTTGAACTTTCCCAGAATCAAGAGCGGCAACAAGATGAAGTTCACGCATGACATTTCTGAAGACATTATACATATGAAAAGATAATCCTCCCCACATCTCCTCCTAACACGTCTCCGTACGATTGACTGGTCTGCACTTGCCTTCAGCGAACAACTGCACAACAGGTGCAAATTAAAATGAAAACAGGGCTTTCAAATGTGGGAGGGGAGGCGAGGGGTGGG
>NW_019525403.1:1068023-1072761 GCF_002814215.2 Seriola lalandi dorsalis | reverse complement strand
GTGGCAGGCAGGCAGGCAGGCAAGAGGGGGGGAGGAGGAGGGTGGGAGTGCAGTGACCTGCCTCGAATACCAATCGACGGAGGAAACAAAACCTTTTCAAGAGGTGTGATCACAAGGGTTTAGGCAAGTTCAGACTCAGTAATGCTCCTTGGAGATGACAAAAAAGGCAACCGAGGCTGGAGACCCAGGAGTGGAGAGAGACGTTAGGAATTCCTGGGTGGTCTACATCAACCTTGGTACGGCTGATATTGTGCCCTTTATTGATATATACGTCTTTGGAACGAGAAAAGTTTACCTGTTTAACGTCAAACATCTAGATGATCGAATCATTAAAAACCTAAGAATCTCTCAGCTCGCAAGTCCCTTAAAAACTATAAAACAATCATTTTGAAATCTCCGTGCCCCTTCAACCCTGAGGTTTTGAACTTTCCTTAGCAATGTCCCATCAGCTCTGTGTACCCCCAACTTCCAGAGGAGGGGGCAGCAGCGCGGGGCTGGTAGAACAAAGGGCCAAGAGGCTTGGGAAGCTATCAACCCGTCGCTGTGAACCTGATCTCTGGATGCAGATTCAATGACGGAGGAGCAGGGGCTGGCTGAATGAAATTATCTAAGGCTGGACAGGTTTTAAAGGGCCTATTCTTCCCCAATAAAAGGAGCGAGGGAGCTTCTTTTTGTTTAGTAACACATCCACCACGGCAACGCACACCGGTCTGACTTCTATACTCCCACGTAGGGAATGAGGGAATGCAGCATTGTGCGTGGACCTTCCCCAACAAACTTTCAGGGCAAAGTAAATCCGGGAGAAACAAAGTGGAGCTTTCATTTTATTTTTTGTCAACACTTTGAACCATTTTCCTGTCTGCTGCTGTTTTTTCCCTCGTCTCTCGTGTCGTCTTGTCCTCAAGTTTCTGAACAAATTCAAGCATGGGGGCGTTGAACTGTCTCTGAGAGCTACAGTAGACGCAATCTTCCCCCGAACGTCAGCTGTCTCCTCCGCATTCAACGTATACCTCCAAGAAGGCAAAATGACAGTGGGGTGCTCATCAAGTCAAACGCGTAGTATTAACGCCAAGAAAGCCGCCATTGTTTAGGTGCCACCGTTGACAAGAGCCTCTCCCTCTCTGAGCATGAAGCATCTATTGGTATTGTGTCACGCAACAAAGTAATTCTAACCTACTAATATTTCGCAGGCAGTTATCTCCCGCCCGAAAACCTCGCTCTTAATCGGCCTTTTGTGTTGCTGAGGAGAGAGAAAGACAAAGAAAAGATAATGTTTACTTCTCAAATGCCTCTCCTCTCCTCTGCTTTTCTTACCTTAAGTGTCATCCTCAACAAAAGCAATTACGACTGACATTTTTACAAACTGTTGCTACCTGTTTGCTTTTCTTTCTCGCTCTCTCTCTCTTTTTTTTTTAATCTCTCCCACCATTTAAGGTAAATAAAAGGAGCCCCTTTGACTTGAGTTTTGCAGATAATTAAAATGACACATGTAACAGCGCAATTCTTGTTTAATATTGGGTTTAAAACTATTTGACATAACCCTTTCACAGGCCTCGCATTATTCTGTCACTCACAAAAAAAGTACAGAGAGGAGAGGAATATTGTATATTGATTAGAATGGCTAGAAGCATCAGCAATGACAGCCTGAGAGAGAACCACAGAGCAAGGGAGAAAGTCTTATTAAAATCTCATCATTTCTTTGATTAAGATAAATAAATAAGAAAAAAAAAAAACAATGGCACAAGCAATACTTGAGCTGTGACAGTTATATTCTGCAGATACTGAGAAGCCAGTGGAATTAATTTAGTGCCCGGGAAACAAAGACCAAATCTAAAATGATTGTATTTACAAAGCATCAGGTTTGACAGTGAACGAATGGCTCCACTGATCAAAAATGCCTTTAATGTTTGGAGTCATAATCGACTCCTGCAAAAAACCCCGAGATAACTCACTTCGTGTGTGTGCTTCTGACAACAGTTGTCGGACCACATGCTGCATTCAAAGACACCCAAAGTCACTCGGAGGAATACGCGGCCACCAACTTGTGCCTTTGATGCTGACCCCATGCATGTGTTTGTCAAAAAACTTTGTATGTACGGTATGTGCGCGGTGATTTTCTTTCAAGCTGAGAGAGTACGATGCTAAACAGAATGTCTGAAAATGAGCTTGTGTTCACACCTGTAGGGAGTCTTTGATAGAGGAATTTACATCTATTTACGTCTTTTAGATGTGAAGACGGTCTTATTTTTTTGAAGCCTATGAAATGTAAAGAGCCTGGTTAAAAGTTCAAGCCGTGCAAACACATGTACGTTTTTCTTTAACATCCAAGCGTTGGTTCCAAAGTCCTTAAATAACCGAAGTATGGTCATATGTGTTGGAAAGCAGCCTTACTTCACTTTTTTAAATTAAACAAAGCTGCAATTTGCAACAACAAGTTGCACAGAATGGCAACCTGCCGGCAGCTGACAGCAGATTTCATTACAAAGACAAGAGTGACAGGTGTTTAGCATCAAGGTTTCTCACCAACATTTAAATCTGAGAGAAAACGGAAACTCCAATTTGCAGCATATCTTAACTTATATAAGCTATTATAACTTAACTTGTATATTAACTGCTTGAGTCTCAGAGCCGGAGACAGAGAGCTCTTTGTGCTCGACAGGCCAACGGTAGAGGTGATCGCTGCGGGGAGAATGACTAACACCCACGTTCGCACTCTCACGCTAACCCCGGCTGACTTTTTTAGTCGAGTGTCGAGGCTTAGCTCCAGGTGACACGCTCGGCCTCCTACGCCGATAATGAGCCGGGACATTCTCCCTATTGGACGATAACTGCTCGCGCTCGCTCCCTGTCTCATGAATGTGAGCCAAGCAGATCACCTGGATGGCTGCGAGGGAGATGGGTAAGCAGGAGCGCTCTGTTAGTCAGTGTGTCTGCGTTTGCGTGTGTGTGTGTGTGTGTATATATGTGTGTGTGTATGTGGGAGGGCATTAAGGTGGAAGCGAGGTCGCTGCCTTGTGGCTATGGCCAGCAGTAGGGGATTCTATGATGACCTTTTGTCTGCCATTGTTCCTCTATGCAACTGTTTAAACACTTCCCCGGGTAAGTCTTACTCCTGTCTGAAGGAAACCTCACATCTACTGCAAGACTATTACCTCATCCGTACATAAACAACTAAGCCTTTTACACAGTTTAAATGGCCTTGATGGTATCTTTTATCTCTGCTTCATCACTTTTTTTTAGCCCATTTTGTTTTATTTCATTTTCCCATTTTGTTACCTATTGTTGTACTGTCTTGGAAAATTAAACATCCCCATTTAAAAAACTGAATTCTCATTGTGGTTATATCTGTTAAAAGATATTGATATGTTTTCGATGTGTTTTTCCTTATAACACTAAAATTGAAATTCAGCTGAACTGAGATCCAACAGTTGAATTAAAGCTGAAATCACTTAAGTGAAACAGACTGTTACTCATTTCTAAAGCTTAACCAACAAACTGGAAAACTTTTATAAACAATATGACTTCTGTGTTTACAATAATGAATCTCAGGAAACTCATTGTCCTTCCATCAGATTGTTACTCATTTCTGAAACTTAACCCACACTCAGTGAGCAACCAAACTGGAATCCCTTATTAGACAATATGACTTCTATGTTTAAAAAAAAATGAATCTCAGGAAAAGGACTGTCCTTCAAACGAGCCACACTAGAGTTGTTTAGAAGTGAACTCAAACACAAGTCACGCCAGACAAAAGAATAGCAGACATGTTTGGATATTTTGTGCTATCTTGTCTCGGTATAATGGTGCGATCGAGCACAAGGGGCAAATCAGGGCCAAGTCGGTGAAAGGACGGTGGCAGAGGGCAAACAAAAGCCCTGAAAAGAGACGGAGAGAGAGAGTGAAGGGTGAGGGCCAGTGAGGGGAGGGGGCGACTTGGGAGAGACGATGAATGGTGAAAACTCAGTGAAGTGTAAACGCAACCTGGGAGTGTGTGTGTGTGTGTGTGTGTGTCTGTCTGGGCAGTGTGTGTGTGTGCATGTGTATGTCTATAGAGAGGGGGGAGGGGTGTTGCTGAAAAGTGAAGTGAGTGTGTGTGTGTGTTTGATATGAGTTGTTGAAGACAAACAGTGTTTTATAATATGGGTGTATAAGAGATGCTTTTATTCTTTCTTTAAACTTTTCTTTTTCAGTATTTTCAAATTCAGAACAAAATAAAATATCAAAACTCTCTGCAAACATCAGCACGGTGAGAACCCTGATAATGAACATCAGTAACTAAAACAATCCACATTGGTTTAAATCTGCTGTTTACACCTACATGGAAAGAGGGAGTGAACATTTATGTGCATAATTAAATGTTTTTGACTATTTTAGGCAGCAAAGGTGGGCCGTCACCCCCGGCTAATACGTCAGCTTTTACTCTTTTAGGGCCAAAAAAGGTTGAAATGAAATTGAGATATATATATTCTGATCTTTTGCGTTGATGGGGAAACTTCCAGCACGTCGCCACGCATCTGTCAAATCGCTACTGGGTTTTGTCCATGAGGAGACCCTCGCAGCAGCTCTGACTCTAATTCAATTAAAGTCCCATTTATTTGCCGAGGAGGCCCGAGCAACAGGCTGGGGAGGGAGAGGGAGGCAGAGAAAGCTTCAAGGTTTGCTCAACAGCTCAGAGGTCCCACCTTTGCTGGGTCCTGCATGGATTCACCATCTGTGCCCCCCCCCCCCACACACACAC
>NW_019525403.1:1062154-1067958 GCF_002814215.2 Seriola lalandi dorsalis | reverse complement strand
CCCCCCCTCCTCGTCACACAAGCCAAAGAAGAAGAATAAAAAAGACACACAAAAGCTTCCCCTGGCTGCCCTCAGGACTCCCAGGCCAGGAGAGTGGGAGGGAGAATTCAGAGAAGAAGAACAGAGGAGGGGAAAGGTTGGTAGAGAAGGGGAGAGAGGGGGGAGGAAATGTATGTGTGCATGTGTATGTGTGTGTCGGGGTGGTAGTGCTTGCAGAATATATATTTTTTATTCTAGCTCAGGTGAGCTTCCCCTTGCCTCCTGATGTTACCCTGACACACGTCAAGCAACGGGAAGAGGGGGGAAAAATGGTTAAAATTAGAAAATTTAATTTATTTGATAATTTCCCAGAATAATTAGAGTTAATATGGGTTAATTAATATGCAAATCTCTCAGCAGATGTTCGGCAGCGAGGCTGCGCGTGACTGAGGAAAAACAGCCCCCTTCTACTTTCTCCTGCCTGGTTTTGGCTGTCAGTTATTGGGCCGTAATTACTGTAACTAACCAAATACACACATACACACACACACACACACTGAGGGAAAAAAAAGAAAACGTTTGCTGGGTGAACTGCTTCCAGTTTTGGAGTCGTCGCAGGCAAAGCGGTGCTTCTCACACACATAAAGGGAGACCATTGCTAATTTCCCCTCCACTATAAAGGCTCTTTTTATGCTCCAAGCTGAATGAATGCAGCGAGTACTTTAAACTATTTGAAATTTGCGGGGCTTTGTGTGTGTGCCGATGTGTAAATGTAAATTGTAAAGAAGAAGAACAAGCAGCAGTAGAGGCACTGACTACTGACAAGAGCACCTGCATGTTAATATTGAGGAGAAAACACTGCTAATAAAGCAGATGTGTGGAATCTGTCTTGCCATAATAATGGGACAGATATGTGTTTACATGTGTGTTCTCAGCTGAATATTAATGACATAAACATGCATACATTAATACGAAAGGGATGCAAAAATAAAACATTTCCAAAATAAGATGTTGGGTATTTTGTAAAAAAAGAAAAGAAAAGAAAACCCCACAAATGTTCAAATAAATAAAGTTTAAATTAGCTTTTGGTCATTTTTAGGCTTGACTTTTATTTTGATAAGTTCACTCATGAATTCCATTTTGTACATTTTTCCCAAATAACAGACCTAATATAAACTTTTCATCTGCAACCAGGCACCATTCATACACTTCTATTATATAATTCAACGACTAATCAATTAGATTTAAAGAATGGAAAATAATCAAGAAGAAATTTGATCTTTTACGTCATTTTTAGAGCAAGTATTTACTAGTTTTAAACCTTCACCAGCTGATAGAATTTGCTTCATCATGGTGAATTTAGTATCTTTGACTTTTGAAATGTCACCTAGAGATCTGGGAGCTTACAATAGGTATTTTAATTATTTTCCGTCGTTTTACAGAATAAATAATTGATCAGTTAATCTAGAGATTCATCGATAATGAAAAAAAAAATCACTAGATGGAGCCTTGAATGAAATATTTCTCTCCTCTTGTTTGTATTCTTGTGGGAGGAGGGAAGGGTTACCTTTAATAGAAAGATTTAATTCATGAATTCTTCCCTGGGGAGGGAGAAAAATATAAGAGCCTATCTACGAGTGCTTGCCAGGGTTCTCCTGTGGTCAGCTCTCTTCAATAATAATGTGTTTCTGATAGCAGCGAGTGTGTGTCAGTGTGTGTGTGTGTGTGTGTATGTATGCGTGCGTGCCAAAAGCTGAGACTGTTATCTAAATCGTTCCTCTTTCTCTACGGCCTAGAGTCTCTCTCTCCCTCTTTCTCTCTCTTCGTTTCCACTCCTCCTCCTCCTCCTCCTTCTCTTGCCCAGTCTCAAAGGGACACCGTGGCTCAATGCCATGAGTCCACGCCCTGGCCTAACCACACAAAAACACACACATACACACACCTACATGTAGGACGCGGCAGCAACATGCATTCATAAAAATAGACGCACAAACACACATGATGAAACGGCATCCGGAACATTTTTATAAATAGAAGCACACGCTTTCACACATGTAAAAAACACACACAGAGACACACAAACACACACACACATACCATGTTAACGCACACTCAGGTGGTGGAATCTGCTGACATAGCCTCGTATCAGGTTAGGGTTTGGGGTGGAGCGGGGAGGGGGGCGCCAAATTGATAGTCACAGCCTTCTGTTATCAGGTCTGAGTGTTTAATATGGACCATGGCTTCATGTGTGTGTGTGTGTGTTTGTGTGTGTGTGTGTGTGTGTGTGTGTATGTGTGTGAGGGCACCATGAGAGCCGGTGTGGCCTTGCAGTACTTTGTGCACCACCGTGATAACACATCTGCTTTAGGTTCATCTGTTTATGAATCACTCTTATCTGCCCTGGAAGTGCTACACCGCTCCTGTGTGTGTGTGTGTGTGTGTGTGTGTGTGTGTGTTCCTGTGTACTCCAGTGCTTGTTGCTCTGTAGGCTTGTGTCATTGTGAGCATTTACCAGAGAGGAAAACAGGGAGACAAAGAGGAAAGTGATGAAGGGGAAGATCAGCTTTGATCGAGGATGAAGACGGAAACGAATCGCAGCCTTCACCAGAATCCTTTCAAATTTCGACAGTTTTAAGCGAGTTGCACAAGTATGAGGGAGAAGTGAAGGTTTTGGAACATGTGGAGCTGCAACAGATGACTGTAAAAACATGTAGGCTATCTGGTCGGTATAATAAATAGTTAATCACAGGGACTGACAATATTTAAGTCACCAGAGCATCAGCTAAGAAGCAACTTTGAATGACTTTTCCTTTCATTTTTGCTCTCAATCCACATAAAATGTACAAAAATCTAATCTGGCCAAACCTGCCAAAGCTCCACAAGTTGCCAGACCCATCACACAGCCTTAATTAGAAGATCCAGGGCTGGGTATTGAATCTCAGAACATTTCAAATACTCGAGAGCATAATGTGTCTGTAAAACCGAGCACTGAAAAATGAAGAGGAGGTTCAAAAGTTATATTGTAACTAAAGCTGCCAACAGGTGACCGGTCACACACTGGTAGGACAGGTGGTGCGTCACCTTCCCTCGCACCTATGAGGAAACTCTTTTCCTTGCAGCACAGAGAAGCAAAATCCAGCAATTCTTCATCCCTGACGGCTCCCACGTGCCTCGTTTTAATAAAAAAGAATCTATAAAAATAAATTACTTGCACTAAGTATATGCAAATTCAAATGTAAGCAATCATTGCAAAATTAATTTTGCCAGAACTGATTAAAAGCTTTAATAAATCTATATACAGTATTGCGCCAATCTGATATTGTAAATTTATTACGCTCCCTGTAAGATTAATTAGAAAGCTACGGTAACATATTGCACTGCCAGGCCAGATTACTGTACTTTTTTGTTAATAACAGTTAAGCAGAACCTGAGCTGTAATTACCGGCTAACAGAAGCTTTTGATGCTGATTTCCTTCACCGGCAGAGAGAATGAGATCCAGACGGTTAAAAGAAACAAATGAAGGATTCTTTCCTCAAATGCTGTGCATCTATTTTGGAAGAAAAAAAATTAATCACTGCTTGAAGTTCATCTTTTAATATTGCTAAAAACCCAGGCCGCAAGATTTCAATTTGGGAACTGAGGGTGTGAATTAAAAAGAATTCTCATTTGGTCTGTGGGTTGAGCAAGGCACCAACACTGCCAGGGCGAGGTTGAATTCCCACTAGGTCCAGCCAGGGAAAACTATTAATGCACTCAGAGCATCAAAAACAGTGAAATGTGAAAGTCTTACTCAATGTTTTATTTCTAAAGAAGCTGAAATCTTCTTTCTCCACCTTTCACCTTGATTTGTCACCACTGCAGCTGTTACTCAGACATCAGTGAGGTTACAGGCATTTATCCAAGACTCTTTCACCTTTTTCCTAAGACGCCCAAACTGTTGAGTGGGCTGCCAGATCGCAGCAAAAACAACTGGTTTGATCTGGCCAAGGTTGTTTGGCATTCTTGTCCACAGTGACACGGCCATGGCCACGTTTATCTCAGCAAAACAGCACCTGAGAGCTAAAACAACCATATCTCCCTGCCGCCACTGCGGCCTCAATACTCCTCTCAAGCAACAACGGAGAGTTTGGAAATATTCCTACGAACTGTCTGGTTATTATGTTCCTGTGTGATGAGGGGATGACCACTTGTGTTTCCTTCTTGGGCTGTTTTCTAAAATAAAAGTAGTCAAACATCTTGAACTGAGGCCGACAATGACAAGAAAAAACAGGGACAGAGTGAGACCTCCTGTTGTCATAAAACTCTGCCAGTCACCAGCTGTTTAAAGGTCGATCAGTGTGTGTGTGTATGTGTGTGTGTGTGCAGGGGGAACAGAAGGGGGAGTCAAGCAGGGACCTCAGATGGACTAAAGAGATCAGACGGGATGAACCGGGGGGATGGGGGTCCAGGTGAGGGGCCACAGGAGGGCGAGGAGGGGGGATGAGGAGGGTTGAGTCCTCTTCTTCCTCTCTTGCCCGAGCCAATCTGGGGGCCCGGGGCCTCATTCACATGGTAATGAGAGTGTAAAATCACATCTGTTACCCCCACGATACACACACACACACACATACACACACATACACACACACATAGACAGAGCAGATCTTTGTCACCTGAATAGCATCCCCACCAGGTATCAAACAAGCACCAGGAAATGGGACTGTGTGTGTGTGTGTATGTGTGTGTGTGCATGTGTGGGTGTGTATGTGTGCCTTGTCCCCAGCAGGCAATCGGCAAACAGGGCTCTCCAATCAGTAAATGACACACACACATACACACATACTGGAGTGGTGGCCTGGGCCCTTGCAGAGAGGGAGAGCCCTCTGGAGAAAGGCGACTCTCTCTGACACTGTTACCAACTTCCCAATTAGCTACCAGCCAGCCAGAAGGGGGGAGTGCAGGGGAGGGAGATGGGGGTTGAGTTTGGACAGATAGGGGGGCTTCGCTTATTGTCACAGCAACGACCTGAGGGTCCAAAAGCATCTCTTGGAAGCTCTTTTTTTTTTTCCATATTGAACATCATTTTGAGTCAAATCTCAACAGCTTTTAGGGCCTGCATGGTGTCAGTATTTTGCTCAAGGGCACTTTGCTCGGACTTGAGCTGCTGAATAAGCATCAGTTCCATGCCTGAGGGGTGAATATGGGAGTTTGTCTTGGAATAAGCAGGTTTCATATGTGAACAGGGATATATTGGTAGGTAAATGACTTTTATATTTGTTGCGGTCATCTTCTAGTATTAGCTTGAGCTATAAATGCTGCAAACAAAGCAGCACCTGACGGTTTACACAGTCTTTAGTATCTCTATAAAACACATAACAGAGTGCTGTAAATATATGTATATTTAAGAATGTAAATGTATATTAACGCTTTTCTGAATCAGTTTTAGTCCATATTCGTGGCCTTGTTGTGATCACCAGCTGGATGTGAGATTTTGCACACCTTCTTATGCACCGCTACATCTGCATGTGTGTGTGTGTCTGTGTGTTAGACAGCGCTAGCGGCAAGGTACGCCAGGTGTAAGACAGTAGCGAGATGACACAACTTAACCTCTCTCTCGATCTTAGTAAACGGCACAAACAGGCAGCGCTGCAGTCAGAGGCCCCAGAGCCCATGACTTATACATGACGTGGGTGGGAGTAAACAGGAGCAGACCGAGGCATTTTGTTTCCTTTCTTCCCTTTTTGCTAGTTGCATCTTTTTTTTTCATGTTGTACCTGTCTTTCTTATCTTGCCGCAGGAGGGCGAAAACTACACTTTTAATTACATGGTGGGAGTTGAGGGTGGA
>NW_019525403.1:1061213-1062134 GCF_002814215.2 Seriola lalandi dorsalis | reverse complement strand
GTGGGGGGGTGGGGGATGTGGATACCTAGGGCTCTTTCACACACTGTACTACACCTTAATAAGACAGCTAAGACCTTAACTGGGAAGTTCAAAACAGCAAAAACCTCCATATTTAAAGGTATGACCCTTAATACACCTATTTATTTGATCAGTTTGGTCTTTAACAGCAGACTTATCTCCATTTCTGCAACTATATTTTCAATTTTCAAAACATACCTGTAGTGTAAGTATAAGAAAACGGGCTTAATGTCAACATATCTGTTTTTGGTCATTATGTTTCAACCTACTGTTGTTATATACTGTTGTTTACCACTCACGTTTGACCTCTACATGCCTTGTTGTGTCCATTCACTTGTGCATAATGTATTTTGGATAATAATCTGTAACACTGGAAATACTTTGTGTGAGTTGTGACAAGATAATTAACCGCACTCCATGCAGAGGAAAAGTAAAAACAAAGGTTACATCTGGAATTGGAATTCCTTGAATCTCTCACTATCAGGTAAGATGGCGCAGACTCAGTCACATGTGCGTATGTATATATACAGCTTACATAATGGAGCAGCTCCACTGGCATGACGTGAATGGCTGCAACACATGCACGCACACATACACTCACACACTCTGTAGTCTCCATATACTGTAAGTAAAAAGGAAATTTTGATCTAAGGCTTCCCCCCACCCCACCCCACCTACCCTTGGGTTCTGCCTCCCCGTGTTTCTGTCAATCCTCTCCTGTTTTTGATCAGTGGCTTGAAAGAGTCGAGCATGTGTGAGTGCTCAGGTACCTGGGGTATGCCGAGGTGCTAATTAGCTCGGATGGATAATTGATGTGTAGATTACACCGTTGAACAAATGCTCTGACTTGTTTGTTCTTCGCACTTCTCAGCCACCGTGCAAGGGGGGGGGGGGGGGGGGGGG
>NW_019525403.1:1051096-1061193 GCF_002814215.2 Seriola lalandi dorsalis | reverse complement strand
GGGGGGGGGATCTTCTGCACAGCACCTCCCACCCCCGTTTTACCCCAGCCCTAATGAACAATTTACCTGGCTTGTAAAGGAGGTGGTTAAGCCTGCCAAGGCAGAGGGAAAACAAAGAGCGGGTTGCGCTGGAGTTCATTTCCCACAGGTGGAACTACTGTCTCCTGTGCTTCAAGACCTGCCTCTATTCCCTGGTGTTAGCAAGGCTGGCTGTGGAAGAAGAGTATGTGTATATACGCTTTGCCAAACCCTGAAGGAGAGGATGGCGAGCATACATAATTCCAAAAGGGAAACAATTTTCAAAATGAAAGAGCATGCCATTAAGAGTGCCGGTAGGCTTCCATTGTTCTAACCCCCCCCCTCCATCCTATAATGCTATTTCCTCCATCTTTTGTCTTTGGGACGCTATTATTAGCCGAGCACGCACGTGAATAACCTCCCCCTCCCACCCGCGTCCGTTCAATAGGGTTTGAATTTGCTCATTAACGGCTAAGAATCCGCAAACACATTCGCCGGAGCTTTTGCTACTGCTAATAAACTAATCATGCCCTCTCGTCTAATTGGGAAATAGAATGAGGGGAGGAATGAGAGCTTCGCCTGAGGATTTTAGGAGCTGGGTTTCTATCGCGCTGGCAGAGAAGTGGAAGTGGAGCCCATTAGCAGGACAGATGTAGAGGCAAAAGGTGAACGGCTGAGACGTCGGCTCTTCGCCACACTGCTGGACCGCCCGTAATCTGTCACCCACACTAGTTTACAAGTTAAACACATTATTGTGCTTATTGAGTCTCATTTCTAGGATGCATAGTGCTGGCTGCTTTTTTTCTCTCCCTTGTGGAGCGCTTACAAACCTGCCAGGGCACTGTCACTGCATGCAAGCTATTACCATTTGTCTCAGCAGTCCTGATTAGTCAGGCAGGCGGGGCAGGGAGAGCAGAAAAAGAGACAGATAGGGGAACTAAGCCAAGACATAAAGTCTTACACTCATTGTTTCTTGATACTTCCTTCACATCCCTCAGAAACCTCATCTCAGCAGCACAAGAAGCCCCCAAATGGCTTCACAGGTCTCCAATTTTCACAGCTCCCGGAAGTCATATCATTGCTATTTTCCTGTGTAAGGGGCAAATGATTTGCACAGTGCAAATGAAAGGAAATTGTTGTTCTGCAAGATGTCCAGCAGTGCTGTTAACTCTGTGTTTACCGATGAATTAAAGCCCACCAGGACATAGTTCAGCCATGAAAAATGCACTCAATACAACCTCCCTCAAGAAGATCATTTTATTCTCTTGTTATTGTGTTAGTGGCCTTAGGCACCTCCAGTTTGCTATGTCGGTGTGATAAGGGAGAAAAAAGATGAGTTCTCTTTTTTAGATCAACCCTGAACTCCCTGGGACAGATTACCGTGTCATCGAAAACCCGGGGCGGCATGTTTGGACTACACCGGATTGGGAGTCTTGCTGACTAACTGGCAGTTTCCGTCGCCAACCTGATAACTCTCCTCTAACATCCCTCACCCCAGCCCGGCCCAGCGAGCCAGCCAGCAAGGCAGGCAGGCACGCAGGCAGGCAGGCACTTTTTTTTTTTGTTTTTCCTCCCTGCCTTTTTCCTGTCGCCATCTCGGTATTTAATCTAACACCGGCAGGCGGCAAGAAGGGTTTACTTTTCCCCCCTCAAAGACAGCTTTGCGAGGCGGAGAAGGCAAAAGTGGGAGGAAGAGAGCTGAGCACTCAGGCGGGGAGGGACAGGGGAGTCTAGGCAAGGCACAGGAAACCTGGGCCAAGCGTCACTTTTAACAAAAGCCTTTCATCTTTCTCTCCGCTTTCCCCCAAGACAGTGCGCTTCCAGCAGTGGGATCCTTTTAAGTACATACCTGATAAGGAAACTTTTTTTTCTTCCCTTTCGAGAGTGCATAAAGGAAAGTATCCCCCTCCCACACACGTACACACACAGCCCAGTGCGGTTAAAACCCTCTCATCGCTTTGAACGTCAGATACTGCTCCTTTTATCCGCGGCAAACGGGTTTCCTATGGCTATTAACTCATTCAAAACAGGTAATTACGGCGAGCAAACAGAGACGCCACGGATCAGTCTGAGCTGCTCGGGCCCACTCCACCTTTGCAATCAAACCAGGCGACGTCTTAGCGAGCGAGTTAACAGGACAGAGGTAGTCGAGGATCCATTTGCGGATAACTGCACCTAATCCATTTTAGTCTGGAGTCACTGTGGCAGGGCTGTGTGTGCACTGGGGGAGGACCCATGGGATGTATCTGATGGAGAGGTCATAAATCACAGAGAAGAAGTTGAAAAAGTGGAGCTCCCACAGAGGGAGAGAGGTAGTAGACGGGAGGGGGGGGGCCTAAGTCAGAGGAAAACAACTGAGGCTATCATCACCTTAGTTAAAATATCAGCAACCTCTGGCCAGTAAGGGCGGGACTGCTACACAATGCCCTCTTCCCTGTGGTTGGAGTAGAGGAGGATTCATGCAGAACCTCTGGTGGGTGGTTGTTTTTGCGAGACAATTCCCTCAAGTGTAGTAAACATAGCATAAGCCAGTTGGTGGACATTTTTATCCAAAGCGCCTTTGCTGCATACATTTTTGGCATGGGTAATCCCAGTGGGAGTTGGTCTACTGGCCTGGCAGTGTTAGCAACTCGCTCATGGGGAATTGAACCTTTAATCCTGGCAGAGTTAGCACTTAAGTTCCACTGCGGAGACAAACACTTAACTCCAGCTGTTTGTGGATTCGAAGGAACCATCAACTTTGAGGTGAGCGGACCAAACATGTTGTAACAGTGTCACATGATAGATGGCAACGACAAGAGGGAAAAAAAAAAAGACAGAAGGGAGAAAATTTTAACCCAATCTCAGGAGCCAAGTAGTCCTTTTTCACCTATCTTCTCATCTGCACAGGAAGTAAATGGCGCCCCTGGGGAGCACTCACTCTTTCCTTCCTTGCCTCCTTTTTTTTCTCCACTGTTTGTTGTTTCAGGTAATGAAAACAGAGCGGCTGACAGAGACGTTTTCATGTTGTTTTCGTGACCCGGACGACACGCCAAAGGCTCCCGCAACGCTTGTTCAACCCAGAGGTGAAGTTTGACAAGATTCTTAAACATTCCCCCCCTCTCTCGTCTTCTCCCTCCCTACACTCAAAATTTGAGGCAAGCTGTTGCGTAAGAAACTCTCTGTATCTGTGGTAATGGGCAGCTAATTGATCCCATGGGGTTTCGCTGGCATGGGAAGAACTTATTTACTCTTGCGACAGGGATATTTCAGCTCAGACGTTTTTCTCCCTCCTCTCAAGCCTTCCTCTAATGTGACTATAACTCTCAAATTCTCTTATCTGCACAGGGCATGGTAAGGTGAAAAGGGGGCCAGTGTCTACACATTTTCCCATTTGAGAACCATGTGTTCATGGGGTGACAACCAGCCGCCCGTTGCATCGCAGAGAGGAACCAATCAGCCTTTAACACCTCGACTTTTCTCTCCCAATGTGGCCGCTGCTGAGCTGCTTCACCCGCCTCAGTGTCACTACTACAAATTGGCTTCCAACAGGAATCCAAGGTGCCAAAGAGCCATTAGACGGACAAAGGCTTGAAGTCTACCCAGGGATTAATGTGTCAAAATCCTTAGCCTGTGTGATACACAGGAATCAACCCTCTTCATTAAGACCTGCTATAAAAGAACAAGTCAGATTCCCTCTCTGCCAACATCAGTTCACCTCAGCGTGCATTCTTCTTCTTGTGAGGACAAATTGAACTTTTTAATAGCTGGTTCAAATGCTTGAGGCTCTCATTAGAACCTAAGGTTTTGGACATCCCAGGCATTTACTTGATCCTTTTATTGAGTGTGACGCGCCACAGTAGGCTCCCCATAAAGACGTCGATCATCAACATTTCTATAACTTTTAATGGAAAATTTTAATTTCATAGGGTGGACTAAATAATATGTTTTCTAATCTGTACCATAGTCATTTCAAAATATAATTATTCAATGTTCCATTACAACAGTCTGAGTTGAGGTCAACACCCAGAAAAGCTTCTGATATATTGGTGGATGCATCATCATGATGACAACAAAACACCTGCACCACTGGGCGACAACAGGGCCGATTGTCAGCCAAGCCCATCTCCAATTAAACAAAGTCGTAATCTGCTCCTGACAGAGCGGATTAGGTTTTGTACTGGTGGGGGCCTCATGGGGGGGGGGGGATAGAGAGGGTTAACCACGGCTGGCGACTTCATTTCCTGTGAATACGCCCTTGTACTCCCATGGAGTTACCTGACTCAGCGCAGTGAGTCGGCCGGGTGGCTGACTGGCCGGTCAGTCGGTTGACTTGCCGTCTGCTTGTAGGAATCAAATCCTGTCCGAGATAACAGCTAATCATTTGTCACCCCGAGAAGCAATTCCCTCCAATCACCCGGGAAGAGAGCGCCACTTTATTCCGTGCTGCTGTCAGGATGGCAAGAAATTACATTCGGCCGTGCTCAACTCCCCCACCCCCAAATCTCTCCTGAGCCCCGTCTGGAACGACAGCACAACAGCTGACAAGACTGGAAATGACTCTGTGTCTTTCCAACTCCAAACACAGACATACACATGCAACTACGCATTTTTATCGAGGATGTTCCTTAAAAAATATTTATTTCCTCAACTCTGACCCTAATGTCAGTTTTAACCCTAAACCTGGGCCTTGCAAAGATGAAGTGAATATGGTCCAGAAATACAAGAACACATGATCATACAGGGGCTTTGGAAAACTCTGGGAAAACACATGCTGGTAAATACATGCACACACACACACGCTAATAATGTAGCCTGTCCGTGCAGCTGTTTCCTTTTGGGATTCCTTAAGTTGTTACACCGTGACACTCTCTCTCGCTTTCTCAGTTAGACAATCATTTGGACGGAGCAGCACCCATCAGCCGAGCGCCTAAACCGAAAAGTTAGAACTTGTGCGGGGGGGGGGGCCTTGATAATGAGAACAATTTGCAAATATAACCGAGACATGCAGCTACTGTCCAGTACAGCTTACATAACAGATACACCAGTTGGCGACATTGAACAGTATGTCAGATAAGGCTGTGAGCACATGGGCTCTTTTTTCCAACACATACACACCTTTTTTGGCACAGACAGCAGCTGATCATGTCTCAACTTCACTTTTCCCTAGACAGGAGTGAACACCCTCATTTTGAGCAAGGGCTGGGATTTCATCAGCAAAGATGTTGACCTCTGTTTTCTCTGTGTTAGCTAACTCATGCTAACTAGGCAGCTTGCCAGTTTCTGTTGAACTTGAGCCTTCAGTAAAAATGTTCATGTTTGTGAACTGCTTTTTAACTGTGAAAAAAAACAGGACAGTAGATTACATTCACCTGGCAGAGGCTTTCGGTGAATGTAAACCGTAATATTCGCATGAAATTCACACGAAAGGAGGGTTTGAAGTCAAGTCCATACAAATAACATCTTAAAAGTAATATAAGACAAATGCCATTCATGTTAAATGTTGCTCGGTGCATCAGTGTCAGGAGCTGAATGAAGGAAAAGCAAAGCAGTGGCAGTTCACAAGGTTTCATATTTTGAGTTGAGAACTGACTGGCTCTGGGACGGCTGCCCACACTGCATTGGCCATACTTAATTACATTATGCACGGCGTGGGGATATTCATAGCATACATGAGCAGCGAATTAAAAGGAAAAAGAGACAATATTGCCAGTGTGGAAAAGGACCTCTGACATTGAACGAATTTGGTGATTTATTTAAAAAAGGCACCATCCTATTAGATTAGCAATGCTAAATTAACGTCGATTTAGAAAGAGGAGAAGAAGTCCAACCTGAGAGGAGATCAGCACGACGGTGGCGCTCGGGAGACACTAGCTTGTTGATGGCATAATGCTAAGTCTGTGTGTTGAAGATAAGAGTGCCATACAGTAGGCCCTAGGCCCAATGCTGTGTGTGTGTGTGTGTGTGTGTGTGTGTACAGATGTGTCTTCTGTGTCAAAGAGTGGGGGGAGGATGTGTGTTTGTACACAGATATATATGCGTGCATGTGTGTTAGTGTGCAAGACAAATGAGAAAGATGCTTGACAGTGTGAAGCGACTTATCTCTCATTATGGGGAAACAGTGGATGAATAAGGCAGTCGATAGAAGGCAGAAACAATTAGAGAAAAGCATCCAGGACTGACTATAGATTGTTGAGGTGCAGTTTTAGGCGTGTGTGCATGTGTGATAGACATGGAGTGGAGTGGAAACTGTTTGCCATTAAACCAGGTTTCAGGTTATATCAAAGAGACAAGCTGCAAATGATTGCCTAAGCTCCGACTTTGAAGAAGAAATGTGGAAAATTGATCGTTTTGAGCCTACACACTTTCTTTTTTTTTCAATTTTAAGGTAGTATTTGGAAAATGCTCTATCAATAAATGGATGTAGCAATCATGGGAGAAGAAGAAGAGGAATTCAAGAGCACAAATACCGAGGGAGATGTGTGATTTTTCTCAGGTTTAACTGAATAATGTATGCATACTTTCACTTGGGCATGATGAAGCAATTTTGGCCTTTACAACCTGCGAGAGCAGGGGTGGGCTTCACTTCCTGCACCTTTGAATAATTCAGACAGCCAGGTGGAAAGTCTCAGAATACTTGCTACTATCTTTTTTCTGGAAAGTAAAAGAGCTGGGTTGTTATTCAAAATGGATTCATTAGAGATTAAAATGAGCGTAAAGATAAGGGGCAGGAGAGATGTTGTGTTGCATTAACAGCTCGGGTTGTCTGGGATGACGCACGCTTTCTGACATCCGTATGAAATCTGAATTTGAAGCAGGTTTTAAAGAGATTTCAGGAATCAAAAGGTCACAAACCTCCCTCTCTAAACCGTAATAAATACAGAAAAAAATCCGACCTTTTCTCCCCAGCTTGCATGTTTTCACCTACATCTGAACATTCAGGTTTAGTCCGCCGTTGCACTCTTTGCACGTCACTCTGGATAAGAGCGTCAGCTAAATGGCTAAAATGTAAATGTAAAATGACAGGCCCTGGAGATCTCCCTGCCCTGGATGTGTGTGTGTGCGTTTTCCATGGAGTTCAGGTTTGCCCTTGATAAAAGAGAAAGAAAAAAGGAAAATATATTTGTGCCGAAGAGGAGAAAAATGAATAGAGGGATTTGGCGTCACAAAAGTGTGTCTGACAGGTTGAAGGGCTGGAACTGTGAGCGAACGGACACCTTGGTGGGTTTCCTGAAGTGGCGGCTCCCGAGCAGATATGAAAGGAGAATATATGATATTGGGAACATTGCAGGGTTTCAACACAGGATGTGCAGAATTTGCTGAATTAAAATCACAATGTTCCTTCTACCTAACAAATCCTGACTGAGGATGATGAGTTCAAAGGTTAACACCTGAAAATGAGCTATTACTAAAAAAGGGGGGCAGTAAGTAAGACGTTAACTGCCTCTATCCTCTGTGCTTCAGAGATACAACATGTATTTATTGTGTCTCACCTTCTTGCTGCTTCTTGCTGACACTTAAATTTCCCTCTGGGATAGATAGACCATGTATCTAGCAGAGGCCCTGCTGTTTTAACACACAACCACACTGAGCTCTCTGAGAGAAAAGCAGGTACTAGTCCCTGCAGAACCCTCAAATTACTTCAAATCGATGCAGTAAAATAAAGCAAAAATGCATAATAATGTGTTAGCTCTCCAGTGGGAGTGCAGGAAACAGAGAGAGGAGGGTAAAGAAGCAAAGGTTTCCCGGGCCAAGCAAGCGCTGTCGGTTTACTCGTCTTTCTCTCAAACTCCAAACACCCCACGCTGCTCGCTCCTCTCGCTGCCCTTGTTGGCCAAACAAAGAGGAGGATGTTTGTCAGAAAAGTAACGAAAATCAATAAAAAGCAAGACCCCACCACCAACCACCTGGCCAAAGGCACAGAACAGTTGGACACTATTACCACCACTACTACCTACAGTTAGATTTAAGGCACTTAAAGAGGTGATTGTGAAGTCAAAATATTTCTTCTTCTTTTTTTTAATTTGATTCCATCTTTTCCATCATATATTTTCAGCAATTATTAAACAATGCATGAACTCCATTCTCCAAATAAAAGGTGGGTGAAGTGGCTGAGAGTTGAAGAGGGTTTGTTCAGATGTTGAAACTGAATTTTTACTTTACTTTACTGAATTTTTAGCTTCCTTTGAACTTCTTCAAACTAAAACTTGAATTTCTGAAGTTTCTTTTGTTACATTTAAGCTTATATAGCATTTTGTTGTAGCCTTGTTTTACGCCAGTTTCTCCTTTGTCTTATTTTCCGACCCTAGTGGCAGATTTCGTCACATTAAACAATATTTTTCTTGTTTGTTAAAGGGGACTCTGACCCTAGTTATTCCAGCCAAGCATTACAACAGCTGATTTTGCTTGTTAACACATATAGAGAAACCTCCATTTGAACATTTTGTTAAAAGGAAAATCATCTGGAGCTGATTTAAAGATGAGCTAACCATTAAATAAGAGCTTTGAACTTTTTGCTTAAGAGTGTTCTTTCCTTTTCCATCGCACTTTACCTCCTCTGGCTCTTATTTGGCTTTTATTTCTTCACCAAGCATGCTCGCACTGCGCATTGTTGCTTCAAAAAAAGGGTGTTTTAGTTAGAAATCCTGTTGCCACTAGCCATTTCAGCGTATTCCTCTCTGACATCATTTGTGCTGGATAACGGGGTAAGATGAAAATGTGACTCAACTCTCCCTCCCTCTCTCTCCCTCTGACACACTGTTCTGGCAACATATGGCAAAACAACATAAAACCCCTAATGCACTCCAACTGCGGCTCGCCCTAAAATGCTGCTGCACCCTGTAAAGAGAGCACTTGTTTCCTCCCACACAACACGAGGGCAACTTAATCTCAATTACACCCAGAGGTGAACACGGTTTCACTTCCCCACCTGAGTGATTGGCGAACAACAGCGAGCTGAACTCTTAAGAGCAGTGCAACTCTGCTCTCCTCGACTCCACTTACCCAGGGAGAGGAAAGAATATTGTGGTTGAGGTCAGCAGAAACGGCAGCCGAAGCCTCACGGTTCATTCCTGCCTTGCAATCTGTATTAGAGCGTCTTAAAGGAAGGGCTTTAGTGACCGGGGAGTGTTTTCCTTCCATTTTTTTCCACAGGTTTTGGCTCTGGATAAGCTATGCCAGTATGTGAGAGAATCCCTCGGATACTGGCGTGTTGCAGCAGAGGCCCGCCTACGCTGAGACCTCATCACGACTGGCTGCTATAGGGGTCACAGCTTCTGCCCTCGACCTCACTGCAGAGTTGGGGGATAGTTGTAACGATGTAGGAGGAGGTTACGCCGGACACGTGATACCCTCCTGGCCGAGGTGTGATTTTTGCCTTTTCCCCTACCTGATACTGGAACTGCAACATCGTTTCTATTTTTTTTTAATCCTCTGAGGAAATGTTCATTAAGCATCTGGACTGTTCTGGTTTAAAGAGGAGCTGCCCTTTACAACCACTGACTTGTTTTACAAAAACAACTGGCTCGCTCAACTTAAATGTCTTAAGAGTATAAATGGATTCTGACCCAAAAAGCAAAGAAATGGCCAAAAAGTCATCAGCACTTGCACATAAGTATATAACACTTTTAATAGGCACAGCAGCACACGTTTCAGCCCCAGGCTTTCTTCAGCGTTTTACACCAATTTACATCTCTATCTTTATTTTTTTAGCTTTTTATAGACTAGATGTGCACTCATTTGTTTGCACTGTATCTACATTTAATCAAATGTGTCATTTCTTGTGTCAAAGTCTTCAATAAAAGGTGCGAGATGTTGTCTGAGGCTCAAGATTCTGGCCTGAGTGATGGAAAACACACAAAGCCTTAAGTTTGAACGACTGTGAAAATGTATCAGGGAGTCACTTTTGATGTAATCACTCTTTGTCAAGTCCGACGTGTCCCATTTGTGAAATCTGCACTCATTAAACCCTCCACACCTCCCACCAGCTACCACTGAAGAGAAAGAAAAGTCGAGCTTGATGCCTAATTGCAGCCCCCCTCCACTCTTACCTGCCTCCCCTCTCACTTAGAGAGGAGGGGTGGAGTGTGTGTGTGTGTGTG
>NW_019525403.1:1024802-1051076 GCF_002814215.2 Seriola lalandi dorsalis | reverse complement strand
GGGGGTGGGGGGGTGGTTGAGGACAAGGACAGGCATGTGTGTTTGTATTTTAAATAAACATGACCCTTGTGGTTTCTTCCAAGGCGAGACATGAAAAAAAGAGATGCCTAAGTGCGAGAGAAAGGGAAGGGCTCTCAACAACAACGATACCTTCGCCTGAACAAAAAGAGACAAGAGGAGTTATCGCAAAGAGGTTGGATGGATGGTGGGGGACACTCGGTGAGGCAGAAGTGCCATTCACCGCCACTTAGACCTGCACTCTCCCCGAAGACTAAAAATAGCAGGAGGTTAACCTCATGACACTCGGTGGATAAGAAATTAAGAAATTAAAAGCCACATGCTTCAGCATATCCGAGAATATGTCCCTGCCTCAGCCCGGTCTCACATAATGTTGTTTGCATCTCAGAGTTTAAGCTAAATGCTTCGAGTGCACATGAAGCTAAGAGCACGGTGTTCCTGTAGATAGAGTGTCAGGCAAAATAACAACCAGAGTTCAACAGGTAAAGAAAACCAAAACATTCTGTCTCTTCACTGATTATTTTAACATCCTAATCTTATTTTCAGGGACATTTGTTACATTAACTGGTCTGTGACTCCTCAACACAGATCACTCAAATTGTTTTGATTCATTTTTTAAATTCATAGTTATTTGCAATACGCGTTGTTGTTTACAAGCTGTTTCTATAAAGAATAAAAAAGTTTTATTCAAAGGCAGAATAATGACAACAACAGTTCCTTTTAAATTTTAAACTGCAAAATAATTTTTCCTCACGATCAAGTTGCTGATTTAGGAAACGAAGCCTGTTTTGCATGTGCACATCATTGCATTAAATGTAAAACGGTGATGCACAGGCACAGGAGGAAGAGGAGACCGGAGGAGGAAGAGGAGGGAGAGGGAGGAGGTCGGTGTCAGGAAAAGGGGAGAGTGGGGGTCTGCTTTGTAAAACCTCCACTGAAATCTTCCAATAAGAGATTATGACATAGCTCATAAATATACTCAACCTTATAAATATTTGAGCTTGGCTACTCCCCTTGCCTAATGTGCTGTACAGGCCCTAATTAAGCCAGTATCTGATAGATGCCACTGCATAATGATGTGCGGGTGTCTGGCTGTGGGGATGGGAGGGAAGGAGGAGCGGCGGCGGCGGCGGCTGGGGACAGAAGTATCATCCGAACCGCTCGCTTTGTAATAATGATAGCAATGTTAATGATGGCACTGCTACTTCAATTAAAACTACTTAGCGACTACAGCTGCTGCCGCTGCACTGACCCCGACTGAGCTGGTGAGAGCGGAGAGGTAAGCCGGTGCTCTAGCTCCCTCTTTTCACTGCAAAAATCCTCAGGTATCAGATCATTTCTGTCAATTACTGAGTCCTGTAAGTCTCATTGTCTGGGAACGAGTGGGAAAATCTGCCTGTTCCCAATAGAAATCAAACACTTTTAGATGCTAGTGGGTTTTGGGTTAAAGCATTACTAATTTTCTAAAAACCTTTTCTTGAAAGAAGAGCGTATAAGGCGCAGCGCTGCACCAGAACATTCTTGAAACAAGTTGATCTGCGATAGAAATAGGAAATACTGGTTTTGAGAATTTATAGTTTTAGGACTCAACAGTAGAGAAAAAACTGTCCACTTTGGTACGACATTTTCTTTTTTTTTTCTTAATTCTAGTGCATTTTATGACCTTATTCTGTCCATTCATAAGATGATGACATGACTAGAGTTACAGTATCTTGAAAGAAGTCAGAAGTTTCTGGTCTTTACAAGGCTTCAAATCAACTCGTCAGGAGAATCTGTTCAGACTGGGTTACTCTCCTGAGTATTGTAAGATCAGACTTTTCCTTCTTCTTTCAAAATGTTTAGAGGTTCAGAGTTAAAGCGCTACTAGTTTTCTAGAAATGAGCATCAATATCTTGACAAAAGACAATGAGGCAGAATCAACATTAGAATGAAAGAAAATATTACACATTCAATTCATGTAATATGATTTGTTTTGGAGACAGGTTGAAATTAAATTCCAAAACAGGCAGAATTTTCTCTCATTTTAAGAAAATTACAGCTTTAGGGCTCAATAATAGACAAAAATTACTTGACTAGAACACTGTTCGCAGTGCTCTCTCTCTCTGTCTGAGCCTCTCTGTTTCTGCCTCTCTGCTTCACACACACACACACACACACGCACACACACACACAACTACACGCACACACATACACACAGAGCCCCTATCTGGATGAGATAGACCAGGCATTGATTTACACGTCTCAGTTTCACTCCCTCCTCTCTCCCCTCGATCGCAGCGAACTACCTTCTCCTGCCGTTAACGCCTGTAAAGGGACAGCGTTATTCCACTGCACCTATTTGTAAATTTCCTGCAAAATTTTGCAGCAGTGAACGCAGCTCTGGTTTTTCTGCTGATGAGGTCCATTCACCGCGCAGGACTTGCTTTGCCAAGCACTATTTGAGCTGTGATTCACTCAGTAACATGCTATCCAGGTCCCTGTTTCAACTGGGTGACACAAAGAGGAAATTTCTCACTCTTGACCCAATGTTCCACCAGTAAATTATTCTAATAAAAGGGTGATAAAAGGTTATGAGACAATATATGTTACCATTTTTAAACTGAGATGTATGGCTTTTATTGCACGTGGTGAAAGCTCAGTCAAACAATCAAAATAAAGAGAGGAAACCTGGCCTAGTTTTCGCACAGGGTCTTGAGACAATTTCTAAGAAGAAAATAGATGCAGAAAACGTTCAAGCTTTACGATGCCCCGGGGAGAAGCCTAATCTGGACCCAGCTAATTCTTCTGAGCTTCCCTTAATTTAAAGAGTCGACTTGTAACCTTGTTAAGACCGGAGACTGACTTCTCACCTCGAGTTCAAAATGTTAAACTATTGTCTGCTGAACTTCTGCTGCTGCATTTAACCATGGAGAGAGAGAGAGAGAGAGAGGCACACACAGCGAGGCGGGACCTCAAAACTTCATGACTCAATTATTCCGCCATTTGATTCATGTGCTAACCAGATGATCAATGCAGATTAATTATGTAATAGTCGTTTTGGCGGTGCGCCACGTGAAGTGGAGGTAAAAAAAAGGAAGAAAAAAGGCTATAGACTCTTGGCTTGAAGGCGGGGGTAAAAGCCACGAGGGCTGCGGACTTGCTCAGGTACTCGGGACTTATTCAATTACTGCACCACAGAGCTGCACTGGAAGCATAATTTCTGGGTTTTAGCCTCCTCCATTTACACACACACACACATACACACACACACACACACACTCTCCCACTCCACTGACCTGGCTTGCTTCTGACAAGCTCTTATTACTGAGCAAACATGCCTGCCAAGTAGCCATGAAGCAGAACCTAATGAGCACATTATTGTATTTACCTTAGATAAGGTGAGCCACACGAGGCGATAAAAGCCAGATAACGCCATGTTTAAACAGTGGATGTATACATTCACAAGGTCTTTTGGTATTTTTCAGTTGTAAGAAAACATAGCAGGAATGTGAAATCAGAAGATCAGACAGGAATGCTCACAGTTTCGGCCACACATCAGAGAAACTATGATAGAAATCTGGGTAAAACGAAGCCTCGGCAATCAGAGAAAGGGTCAGTGAGCAGAGTTTTTGAATTGCCTCTTGCTATCCTAATTGCCAAATGATATTTCCAGTTAAGGCGACGCAGCAAGCAAGGATGGGGGCAGGGTGGTGGTCAGACACTTTGGCAGGAAGTGACCTGATGATCTGACGCCGGGGGTAAAAGGTCATCACTGAGTCCTTTTACTTCAGCTGGCCTGCTGCATCCTTCCCCGGAGATCTCGCATTTAAAGCGCTGCTCTATTGCAAAGATGGCCTCTCAAATTTATCACCTATTGACCATGGTTCATGGCAAGGTCATAAATCCACGCTCTAGCCTCTGCAGATGGCCACCTCAAAGCTCTGTCAGCTCGATAATACGAACAGGATACGGGCAGAGAAGAAGAACAAAGCCCCGGACTCGGTCTCGTGTGAAAAGGTATCCGCTGCTGTCAATCCTGTGCGCTCACAGCTTCCTGATTCTGAGTTTTTTGTCCCCCGGTGGCACCTATAGTGTGCCAGATGTGTGTCCCCCCTCAACTGCCATCCTCCTGCATGTGACCTGAGACAAGCCCAGGGCAGAATTCTGGGTAATTTCTCGCTCGCATCCTACACCGTCGATTGTGGCGCCTTTTTGAGGTGAGAGAAAGTGACAGCACCGACTCTCCAGGGCAGAGCTTCCCAGTCGAGTGGATCAGCGGACTGAAAATCGCTTATGAATAGTCATTAGACCTTCATTACAAAGCCCCTCACTACCCACTTCTTCCTGTGCAACCAAATGCCTCATGTCATCTTCACAAGGTGTATCATTTAATTGCCAATTGATTTTTCTCCCCCCAGTATATGACAACATGTCACATAGCAAAATGCAGCCTCGACCAGCCCTAGGCAGCCACATATTCTTGGCATCCTGAACCGCCTGTGAATATTCTTCAAAAAAAAGACAGGATGCTTCAACCCAAAGAGAGCTCAAGCGCCTCACACAATAATTAAACTCAATACATGTGAAGACAGAAAGAGGAGAGGGGAAAAAAAACACATTCTTTGAGCGACGATGGGCAATTGTTTCTTTGTGACCCATTTTCTGTCTCAGAGGCCACACAGCTCTGTTTCTTTTAACGTACAGGGCGACTAGTCATGGCGGATGATTTTTCTCTTTTTTTAAAATCTGTATGTTTTCTACCGACATGCCTGTTTGCTGCTCACAGTCGCTGTCAGCGCCATTAGCGGAAGTGACACACCTATTTTGTCTCAAAAGTAAATGTAGGACAATCGTCCCTGATTGCGAAAGAGTGACTCTCCCTTTAAAAAAAAAACACAAACGTGCTGGCAACATTTCAATGACAGCTCGACAGACGTCCACTCAAATCTCTTCTGTAGATGTTTGGCGTTTTCTGTCAGCCTGCCTCTCAACCCCTGAGGTTTATCCCCAAAACTACGGAGCATTTGGTGTCAGGAAAGGCACGAAAATGGCAAGGCCATATCACTTTCCTCCCTCGCTCATCAGATGCTGTTGGTTTTTCTGTTGCATTCGCTAACAGCTGCCTGTTATGTCCACGTGTGTGTGTGTTTCTTTTTTTATTGTTGTTGTTGTACTGACGAATTGCGCCGTGTGTTCCTGGCCCATTGTAATGACATCCAAATCGGCAGGGTTATCTGTCAGGTGCACTTCGCCTTGGGTTTGACTCCCGGGAGGAGCGCGCATTGTGTCAGCCGAGGCGAAAAGCATTACACGTCGCCTGTATTTACAGAGCAATTTCATCCCGCCTGCATGCGTGGAGGATTGAGCTCGGAGTCTTGTCTAGCCTTCAAATGTGGCAAATCAGCACAGTCGCCCCCTTTGACACGAAATGCTGCACGATTATCGAGTTGGTGCAGCCTTAATAAGCTGAATAATGAGGGAATTTCAGAAATGCCCAAGCGCCATTATACCCCAACAATAAGAGCTAGGAGTGAGTAAACCAGTGCGGGGCAGAAGGTAGGCGTCAGGGATATAATGAGACTACTGTGTAAGTAATGTAGTCTCTATTGTATACCCATGTAAATGCCCATTTCTTCACATGCACAGCAACGACGGCATTAAGCCAGTCAGAGATTTCTGGAAGAATGGCACACACAGTGGCGCTCTTTTTTCTACTTCACCCCTCTCTCTGCCTTGTTTCTTTCTTTTCTTTCTCTTTTTTTTTTTCTCGTCTCGGTGACAGCCAGTGACAGTGGCTGGCAGCCGCCTGCCTTCTTGAAGGCAAACATTACAGCGAAAGATGAGCTGCAGGTGTGCCAGACTTGTAAACACGCGCTAATTACACATTTTTCCAGCGGATGACAATGAGGTCACTGAAATAATTGCTGTTTTTTTTTTTTTTTTTTTTGACTCCACACTGTAATCTAAGTGAGACCGACAGGCTTACAGATGCTGCTCTGCTGCTGTGTCCCTCTGAGCATGCAGTTTATTCAATAATTTAGCATGTACAAATTCACTGTTAAAGATCATGTTCTACCTGCTGTGGCCTTCAAGTTCCCGGCTGTTGCAACTCCAAGTGTCTCAGCTGCATGTTTTTTTCCCAAGTTTGGTCAACAGTTCGTATGTTTTTGGTCTTTTTCGCGCCGCAAATGCTTCTACAGTGAGTCATTTCAGTCTAAACGACTTATTTTAAGTTGATTTCTATTGGAAAGCAGTTGAAATAGCTTATTCTTGCTGCACTTACAGATTACTTCACTTGAAGCAAACAATTAAAAATGAGACCGGCTTGGTAAGGAGGACATTTTTTTGCAGGGTGATTCTGCAGGCTTGTCCTTTCCCCTGTTTTGTAACCCTGAACACAAAACCACATCTCTATGTTAAATCTGTTAAAGTGTACGAATGGGGCAAGGGGGGCCAAACAGTTTCCGCATGATCATGATTGCAATTAATTATATTGACGGTTCACTCAATACTGTTTGTCCTCAATTTTTGAAATATGAGTGGCCTGGACAGTAAATTATGTCAGGTACCTCGCAAATCACGCCTTGGGCCGGCTGAGTTACTTCAGCTGGAAGATGGCGGGGGAGGTTTGTTTCAGGAAAACAATCTCTCTCCTGCATTGTCAGACGTGGGGGTTACCCAGCGAATAGGCACATACATCAAAAGAACTGCCAAACAATTGTCTGTTTTTTATTAATAAGCTCCGAACATTGCTGCTGGACAAGGCCAGGAGAAGTGCCTGGCTTGCACTTTTTTCTGCAACACAATACAGGTGCAGAATTTAACAGCTCTGTACTCGGTGCGGTTATTTTCCTGTAGCATAAAGAGGCTTGTAAAATGTCCTAATCTGTCAGGCTGCACCGAGGCACCAATCTATTGAGACGAGAGATAGGCCTTCGCCAGGACGCCTGCTCCTTTTCAAGCCGAGGTCACAAAAATCCAGGTGGATCGTGTTCATGAGCCAAGTCCCCACTTTTACTCCCTCGGTGCAGTTAAAGACATGAATACAGATCTCCCTGAGCCTGCAGGGCCTGGCAAACCTCCACAGTGAAGCTACTGTGAACAATCTCCATCTTAAGGAGTCAGTTCTGTCAAAAATTGACTCCTAAAAGAGCCTGTGTCTTAAAAAGGTGAGAGAAATCTGCCGATGCAGTGAGAAAATTTCCACCTGTTTCCAACAGATAATAACGGCCTTTATCGTGGAAAAACATGGAATGAGGTCGCAGGAGAAAAATGAAACAAGGTTTCTTTCTTTGCTCGTTTTGCGGTTTCTTTCACTTGTTTTCAGAAAATAAGATTTGAAAGGAATCAAGACGAGCTTTACTGAATTAAAAGCGGATTTGTTTGATGAATACTAGTATATTTAACATACAGATTGGCGGCTTTTACGGATTAGGTTCAAGTTTTTACAGATGAACTTTAGGACTCAAACAGATCAGTTTCACCATTGCTTCCTGAAAGCCACAAACCACCAGGGCGACTTCCACAGGAGACAAACATTGCGGACTGCGATTGTGAATTTTCTGTCCGAGAGGCCCGATCTGCTGCACTTTGTTTAAGTATCTCTTTCCATTTGTTGGGGATGCTAATACTTCGCTCTACTTTTTACAAGCTGTTAATATTGATTGCCGCCGCGGATGACAGAGGGGCGGCTCAATCTCAATAACAGCATTCCATTATATGGCAGACGACAGCCATGCCGAGTGTGCATCTTCCATGCAGCCACGCATTTAGGGTATTATCAAATTGATAGTGACTCAAATTGATTTGGATAATGAAGGTCGCTGCACCTTGAAATATAATGGCCACTTATTGTAATTACCATCACAATTATCAAGGTCACCACATCAAAAACAAAGGGGCTGACATTGTGACCACAGCAATGGAGCCTGATGAGCCTTTATTACAGAGCCAGATCATACAGTGGTGATACTGTTAAATATTATAGTGGTAGACGCAGATTGAGGTCAGGTTTGATAGCAAGTAGGAGTGTTTGGTGTTTCACATGTCTGAATAGTACATATTACACGTTTACTGACGTACAAAAGATGATTGTTTTGTCCACCGTAATGGACATGCGGTCAGTAATCCTGCACATTTCTTACAAAGGGAGTTTTTAACTACAAATTATTATTATTATTATTAATAAATAATTTCCATGTCAAAAATCATATACTACTAATAAGGTGCCAGAGCTATGAATACTGGTTTCATCTGAAGCAAAAGAAAGTTCACATGACACCTACTCCTGTATGATTTTGACTTCAGCTGCCCTTCACCCACCCCCCCCATTTTTTTTCCTCACTGCCTCTGATGCCCATCAACATGTCAGGGAAAACGGGTATGACATCCCAACACGAGCAAACTGTCACACCCGACACCTCGGCTGGGGCACTCGCGGGCATGAAGTGGTTTAAACAAAATTCCAGCAAAATATGTGAATACATAAAAAAAAAATCTAACCTTCAGTTCAAATGCAAACAGGCCTGCTTGATAGTAATAATACGATTATATACAATTCAAAGGAAACAGCAGGGATGCCTGTCTACTATCTCTGAGAATCAAACAATGTTGGATTGCGTTTCCTTTCACACAGTTGAGCCTGCAATAAACCCTTGGCCTTTGTTTCGACTACGCTGAGCAGAAGGATGACCTCAGCTGTGAAACAATAAAGGGCCTGTAATGGTCTCTCTGGAGGCCTGCTGCCTCAACTTTGTTTCTCCTGAATGTGTGAGAAGAGGGGAAGAAGGCAGAAAAAAAGGTTGGGTTATAAACTTTTCCTGCCCCTAAACCGACGGTGCAAATTGATGGCAATAATGGTGCCACCTGGGGAGGGAACAGGAAGATTTATGAGATAAATGATAGTGAAGAAAAGCGCTTATCTTGTTGTAAAAGTGGATGAGAAAGTTTACAGTTTGTTTAGACAATGACAGAAAAGTATTTGAATGTCATTACTGCCCTGATGTGGGAAACCCCACCCATCTGGCAGCCAGTGTAGTTTGAAACAAACACACTGAGTTATTTGCTCGCAGACAAACAGGTGACAAGAGAGAGTGCAAAAATGCCAAACAAAGGAGAGTCAGGGTGGTGGACAACCAAGCAAATGAAAGTGGGAGAGCATGCGTATGCGTGTGTGTGCATGTGTATGTGTGTGCGCTAATAGTAGTAGTAATAGTGGTGGTGGAGGAAACTAAGGGGGTGGAGGCATGGCAAACTGCTAAGAGGATCAAATATCGAAGCACAACAAAAGCTGTGTCACAGGGGCGTTTGAGTCACAAGTCTCCCTTCGACAACCCCTCCTCCGCCACCCACCACTTCCCCCGCCACCCCGTACCTCTAACCTCCTGTTACCACGACAGCGCTCTGCCACAAAGACAGCCCCTGATATGACAAAGAACAAAACGGCAGACAGATGTAGGTATTGTCATGCAGAGTGTTGCCCTCCCTCCTTCCCTCCCTCCCTCCCTCCTGCTCTTTCCTCCGTCCTCCTCCTCTCGGAGAGGAGGAAAAACAACCTACCCCTGGCGCTTCTGCCCAGAACACCTCTGAAAAAGAGCAACCAAGTCACTGCCCTCAAGTCACCGCCGCTGAAACTTGGAGGCTGCCGTGACGGTCAGCGAGCAGGTCGACTCTGCGGTCACATCTTCGCGGCTCAGCAGTGGTGAGCCGGGTTGATTGAGAGACACAGAGGTGAAGCTGGTTTCAGAACGACACTAGAGTTTGACTGAGATATTTTTAAAGCTGCCAAGGTGGTAGTTTGTGCTTATATTTTTGCACATATAATCTGGATCCAATTTGTGCAAAAAGAATCCAAAAGTTCTGGGTTTTATGACACTAAGAGTCTCGACTGAAAGCCAGACTGAGGAGACGTTAGCAACTCCTCAAGGCCAGGCGAGGCCAGCTGATACATTGATCTAGTTTCAACATCAAACAGGTTTTATTTTTAGCTTGTTGGTAAACTGGGTGAGACTGGATGCTCTCATTTCATTCTCAAATCACTCATGGCTGCTTATTTTGACTGATTTGGAAGTCACGAGTCCGGTATTCACCAAAAGGTGTAGTTTAGGGCAGTGTCTGGTGTAAAGTTAGTATTAGGAGGAGTTATCGTCAAGAAGAAAGGTTTGTGTCACATGACAGAAGAGAAGAAAGACTCCTTGGCGTTCCTTCTCTTCAGGTGTCAGGTCATCTGTGTGGGACTGACCCGTGTCCAAGGTGGGCTCTAGCTGAAGCTGGGACATATTATTACAGCTGGGAGACCCGGGGAGACGCTGGCGTGGGGACGAGGCCTGATTGATTCAGGCCAGATGGGTGTCCCAACACGTTGCAGCGCTGCGACCGAAATAGCTCCACGCCATCTCGCTGCATTCCTCAGGAACACATTGTGCACTTCATGGCAGGGACGGCAGATCTACGAGTTCCTTATGAGGGGAACCTTAAATCCAGCGTTTAATGTGAACGCTGTTGGCTTATCAAAGTTGGACAAGAAGTCAGACGCTTAGATCAACAGATATTAGAGGAGGTTTCATTCCAGAAACTCTAAAAACCAACAATCTTTCATTCCACACCCTCGCGAGGTCATTTATCAGCTGCCCAAAGACAAGCAATGCTCCAGTCAACACATGTCAGCCCTATGGCCACTAGAAACCAGTGGAAATCTTTCTGTGAACCAGATTTTTAGAACCTGGTTTTGAAAAACTGCTGGAGGATGACTCCAAAAATGAAGTCACAAATGTTCTGATCATCAGAGAATAACTTTTCGTCTTCAAATCTCCCCATCTTACTACTGTTTCAAGCTAAATCCACCGAGCGTGTGCACCAAAATAACAAATTACTTAACACTGTGGGAGTTGAGAAGGCCGAAGAGGTACCTTAAATTAGCCGGGGATTTAATCTAATTGGTGAAAGTCATCTGCTCCAACCTTCACTGTGCTAAATCCCCCTGCTCTCCAGTCTAGACTGAATTCTTGACAGTCCTGCGCTAATGTCCCGGGCTGGCGGCAGCAGCAGTGGCGGTGGGACAAATGCAGAGCGGCAGGCCAATCTGACATGAGGCCCATCTCACGGGCTTTAATGCGGGATGGCAGCACAGGCCTCTTTTTAAGGGAATCAATTAAGGTTTAAAAAGGTGATTCCTGGACGCAGTGTCTGGCTTTATTCCTGGGAGGGAAGAGTAGAAGGGGGAGGCTGGAGGTGGAGAGAGGGAAGGAGGGAGGGGGAGGTCCCATGGGGGTTAAATAGAAACCACACACACACACACACACACACACACACATAATCACACACCTCAATAGCACCATTGTCGTAAGCAAACCACATAACTGAGAATTTGGCTTTGCTGTCTTGCCTGGTTTGAAAGTTTACATGGTTGTTTTAGTGTCGATTGACTCTTGGACCTTTGAAACCTGTTGAAAGTCTAATTTCTCTCCCTCCCACCTCCCATTTCTCCCTCATCTCATCTTACTGTTCTTCTTTCCCCCTTTTGCCTCCTTCAGCACAGTTTCCTTGATGTGTCGAAGCCTCCTCTCTCGAGCAGTTTAGAGGTCTTTTACTGAAGACAGCCAAACATGTGAGTAAAACATGGCGCCTAAAAATATAACAATGACTTTCCTGCGTGATTCTGAACTTCCCACACTGCTACTCTGAACAGAAAGTGGCTCTAGGTGAAGACGTGGACCAATTTTTAAAGAAGAGATCAAATCTAAAACTCAAAACAGCTGAGTTGATTTGGCTCCTTCTCCTTTGGTGCTAAAATGACTATTTTCTACTCGGTTCTTCCCCTCTGATTCCCGATGAACTCCAGTTCACCCTGTCACCTTCCATTTAAGACCATGAGCCACTTTCCAAATTTCCCTCTGGTCCTGCGTTGTGTTCATTAAAACTTGCATCTGCTATCGCTCTATCACTCGCCACCAAAACTTCCAAACCTGTGGGAAAGGGTGGGAAGGGTTTTAGCCTCGTTCTGCACCGTTTAGCGGTGAGCTTGTTGGATTTCACTCGGTTACACCATGTATCAAAGGAAAAGAGTCTTTATCAACACAAAGGTGCCTCTACACCTTAGCACCGACTTTAATCTCCGCCCTGAGGCGCCAGGAAAACTATTCTTTCCTTGGCGAGGCACCTTGCATAAGATGTCGAAATCAGCTTACGACATGATCTTTTAAGGAAGCTCGCTCTTGTGTGCAGGTTTCAGACAAGGTGTGAGCACTGTGAGATGTGCAGGAATAGAATAAATGCCATTGTGATCTATGAAAGATGAACAACCTCCTCACCTCACCGATCAAAAGCCTTCAGCACTCAGATACACATAAACACATCCAGGGAGTGAGGCTCAATGTATAACTCTTAATTATTTCATTCAATTTAGCCCCAGCTGCTTGGCAATTCATTTTCATGATCAATTACAAAACCTTAAGGCATCTGTAATGCATTTGGCTTGACAGCGCGCGTTCACAGGCGCTCACTCAAACACACTTCTCTAAAATATTCAACCCCAGCGCCTTTGAGGATACGCTGAATTGGCTAATTTCCCTCCTTTTCAGTGTGTATTTGTTTGTATTTATCCCCCAGGAGTCGACAGTTACCTACACCTTTGATGCTAATAGCAGGCTTTGTGTTGCGCAGTTGTGTGAGGTGTGTCTGCAGCCGACCGCACTCGTGTTAGACAAGATGAGGAACAGGCTGGAGAGCTGGAGATGATGATGATGAAAGGGTTTGCTTTTACATCATTATAATCAGTTTATATACATTTTTTTTTTCTTTTTGGAGAGTGAACTGTGATTTTTAATGAGAGTTCAACTTTGACTCCAACTAAAGAGCTTAATAAAATGGTCAAAACATGCTTCAACTGGCAAATAACCAGCAATACCACTAATTAAGGGAATAACATGGTAAAGGACTGCACAGAAGACGGAAAAAACACGATCCTAACATGAATAAACCCAATTATCAATGACACGTCTATAGTCTGAATGAAATAAGTCAATTTTTTTTTTTTTTGTTGGTGTCAAATATAATTGCTTTTCCAAATCCTGACCTTTCACCTTTGGACCTAATGTTGACCTTTTTTGTTTGATCTGGCACTCAGGTTGATCTATTAGGCCCACACTGACATCTTATTGAATTTATTAAATATCAAATATCAGATAGTCAGTGTCATCCGGTGTGAATAGGTCCCACTACGTGCAGCTGCGGAAAAGCAAGTGTTGTGGTTTCTTGAACCTTTTGTAAATTGATTTCATTTTAAATGAGCTTTTTAATGTAAACTTATTTCACTACCAGAGCTCACTGCAGCTCGGTTTTAGAGATGTTTACGGTCTAAACACCGTTTTTTGAAGAGGTCGGTCCATTCTGACAACAAGAAAAATTTGGCAGAAAAATACCAGGGGATGAATTAATTGAAGCTCGAAGCTTACAGTTACTGAAAAAAAAATCTTAAGTTCCTAGAATGAAAGGGCAAAAGCCACAGCAGCTCAACAGCAGATGTAAAAAATAAACAAAACATTTAAGAACCACAAGTCTGTCCTCTATTATTCCGCTGTTTCTCTATTCTCTCCTCACACCGAGTTCCTCCTTCAAACAGGTTCGATTTTATGAATCACTGCTTGCTCCTCAAGGGAATGCATTGTGCATTCCTAGAGCCCCGGCCTCGACTGTCTCTGCTCATATACAGGGAAAATTCATTTCAATATTTATCTCCATGAATATTTTTCCTCTGTTTTTTTGTGGGGTGAAAAATAATGTGGAAATCACAAAACGGGTTTGGGGGATGCGCGCGCGGCTGCAGCATGGAGGTGGGAAACTTGGAGGAGATCATCAGAAAGGGAAATTGTGCACAGCGGGAAGAAAAATCATTGTGTTACCCCAGGTGAAAAATATTGTTGCTTTGCTTAAAAGTGCATGCAAGGCGAGCTACATTATTAGAATGTTTAAATATTAATTCTTCTGCTGGGTAGTAAAGATGATGGAGTCGCGGAGTCAACTACTTTGTTTTCCCTCCCCCTGCTCGTAGGCCACCGCTGCATTATTTTTCCCATCTAACCTCGCTTTGCTCCTTATTCCTGCAGAAAAACACATTTCCTTTTTGCACTCAGGGGTCACTCTTTAGATTCCAGTTAGAGTTTAACATGTTAATTTTTGATGTTTGAACAAAATGCTGCACATGCACATGCATGTGATATTACAGGAAGGATCTGAAGGCTATGATGTGTCATTTGAGCAGCTTTGATCTAAGAATCAATACTCCTTGTCTTTGTCTTGACTGAAGGTGAGGTCACATTTCAAGTGCTCCGAGCTGTTGACAGTCAAAGGTATAACAACATGCACTTGATATAAAAGCCTCCTTTTGAGGTGCAGTCAAAAACTGGGTAAAAAGAGCTTTTTGTCAAGGTGACTGCTGTTTCTGAGAGTGGACATGAAGAGGTTTCACTCCTCAAACACTATGAATACATTTCAGAAAGTAATTATCACCTGTACATCCTTAGCTCTTGAGATACCATTCTGTAAAATGTTAATAAGTCTTATGTAAATGGTTCAAGATTGCTGATAACTTGTACTTCCATGAGGCAATTTGCAATAACAGGGATCTCATTTTGAAATGAAACTCCTCATACATGAAGAAGTGCTTACAGGGTGTTAGTGAGGAGGAAGGAGGGGGAGTGTTTGCCCAACAAAGCCAGGTATGATTTAGGAGGATCTTCGCTGGCACTCAGGTAAAGTGAAGTGAAGCAAAGTTCCCTTGTTATGTCAAAAAGAGATTTCAAAGCCATCGGCTTAAAGGTGGGTATTAGGCTGCTCAGATCTGAAACACTTTGGAATCCTTCAGACTGAAAATGGATAAAGATACAAAAAGCCTGGCGCAGGGAGGGGAGGAGGGGAGGAGGGGGGAGGAAAAGGGAGGAGAGAGGAGTAGAAAGGGATACAGAGGGAGGCGAAGACAGAGACATTCACACTGCAGCTGAAATTGTGATGTTTTCTAGCCAGTGTCAGAATTTAGCTGATAGTAAATCTAAATCATATGTGGCATATACAGTCAGCTGGCAGTTTATTAGGTACACCTAGCTAAAGCTAAAGCTAATGCAGTCTAACGCAACAGTCCTGCAACAACCTGCACGGAGGTGATTACGTTCAACTGTCTTTCTCTTATTAAGTCACTGTTTTTATTAAGTTTCATTTCTCTTGATTACTGTGCAGTCACCTGTTTCACTATGTCTTGTTTTCATTCATTTCTTCTTAAAACAATTTCTGTTGTAAACTGGTTGAAATAAGGATTTCAGCACCCAGTGTGTGACAAAGCAAAGTGAGGGATGAGGAGGACTCAGAGACAAAGGAGACTACAGATAGAGACTTGAAGGCCCCTAGTGCATGAAAGTGAGAGTGCTGTCACTCTCCACTGCCCTCTGCCAGCCCTGCCCCCACCCTTTCCAACCACCCCACCACCACCACCTGCGAGCGATTGTGATGCATGTTCTAGTCACTCATGCAGGAGAAGCAATACACAAGTTCAGTGTACAACCACTTTAAAAGCTCATCAGGCGCATACTCTGCTTGTAGGAAATACCTTATTCATGACGGACCCGGCTGCGGCCTAGGTAATTACTTGAATCAAGGTGGCCTCGGAAATGTTTAAATCTACAAGGACTGGGAGAATGCATGAATAATGCAAAATAATTTGCATCTAAATTTTTTAAGTGTGCTTTATTCGAAAAAACTAAAACGCAGGCTTCGATTAAACTTTGATGAGTGAAAGCTGAGCGCTGCGTACATGCATGCGTGCGGGCGTGCATGCTTACAGCACAGAAAACCTCCTCATTTGTAGAAATTATTTAGAAAGGCGATAAAGGGGACAGAGGAGGCGAGAATAGAGGCGAGGAGAACCAGAGGTAGTGCCAATAAATAATAATTAAGAGAGAGAGGTATTACAGCGGCCGGGTGTCTGGAGGATGGTGTGAACAGCATCCACTGCGGTGCTGTCTAACAGGTTGCAACCGCGCTCTTACATTTACGCCGCTGCCGAGCATCTTGTTTGGTGAGTTCCCCCCCCCCTCAGACACACGTTTTTACAGCTTCACTCGTGTTCAACTCTTTGAATATTTAACGTGTTGTGAACGTGTTGTTCATAAAGAAATATTTCCCCTCTTCGTTATGGCTTAAGAATTCATTGGGGCTCGGGCTAGATGGCCAGGTTCGAGCGCACATCGCCATCAGTATGTGTATTATGTGAGATGATGGGTTTTGTAATAAAGGTGCAGTTTACACAGTGTAGCATGCATCGAGAGCTGGAGTGCTTACCTGCTTTGGAGTGAAGAGGTGGATAAGGCGCAGCACCGAAAAGAGAAAGAGAAAGAGAAAAAGAAATCTGATTAATAAATGAATAGATTGATTCTTCTGACACTTTTTCACCAAGAAAATTCTGTGCACCACAAACACTAAACTCTTTTCTTCCTCCCTAACTTGTCAGTCATCTTTCGACCCCTGAAACTTGTCTTGTGACCCCTTGCAGGGTCCCTAACCCCAGGTTGGGCTTCCTTGCAGCCTCACAGGCAGCTATTAGAATATTTAGTATCTACATAAAATATAATCCATCTACAGTTTGAGTCAAAAAATGTGAGTATCTGACTGATAAACACAAATCTGTCACATCAGATGAAAATAACTTGAATGAATGTTGAGTCAAACCAAAACACGCACATAGACTCACAGAGACACACACACACACACACACACACCTCCCTTTGTTAAACAAACCATATATCACTGCTTTTTTCTCCGCTTGGCCCGGGCTGGCAGGGCCAGGGAGGTGATAGAGGAGTGGGGGGATGAGGAGGAGGAGGTGCACGCTGGGTATTTTTAAACGGAGGCTGGAAACAAAGGCCCCTCCTGAGGCCGGCCCCCTGCCCAGAGGATCACCTAGTCCCAGGCTACGCTGCTCCACTTTTCCCACGCTAACCTCCAGCCTCATTTGCATCCCTTGCTGCCCCTTGCAGCGATTATTTTCAGGTGAGCTGCTCTGTATAGAGGTCCTTGCTTGAGTATGTGTGTGAACATCTCTGCATATGTTTATGTGCATGTGTGTATCTATGTGATTTTATGTCCTTAGGTCTATCAGTGTGCATGTGTAACGGTGTGTATGTGTGCGTCCCTTATCCAGCTCTTAATTACGACTGACTGGCACCAGACACAATCGCCCCCTTGATTCGTCAGTTTGCCCTCCCGACCCCCCACCCAGCAGCTTGGGGTGACCCGAATTATCTCCCAGCAGCTGGAGGAGGAAAACATCGTCTGCGCACGATGACGACCACAGACACAGATAGTTGAAACAGAGTTGTGCTGTCTTCCTCCATCAATACCGCTGCTCTGACACTGCGTCGACTGTCACTACTATTATACTGGGTTTCTATAGGTTACAAGAGGACTCTGTGTGCTACTGTATCAGCTCAGCACAGCGGGGGTGAAGCAGTGCTGTCCTGTTCATTCATTAACACTGCTGTCATACATGTTAACCACATTCACCAGTCAACTGTTACATATTAATACTACAGGCTACAACACAGTAATGATTAGTACAACATGTACTAGATACTACATTGTGCTTGGTTACTTCACGTTATTAAACTGGTTGATAAAGCTCAATTATAGCATTATATTTACTATACAGGAGGCTTTAATACACAACAATATACTGTGCCGTATTATCCTATGCTACAGCAGGCTATGCTAGCTTCTATGCTATTCTATGCTGCACTGTACTATGCTAACCTATATTTCACACGGTATACAATATCAAACTATACCACATTGTAAAGAATGCTATACTCCACTGTGGTGGTTGTAATGCACTATAATGCATCATACAGCGCTAAACTATGCTACACTATAATAGACTACTAGATTGAAAATTTTCATTTTTCATCTTGAACTAGATAATATTTACTCAAGGCCCACTTACATCCAAAGTACACACACTGATGAGGATCATGAGATATGGCTGAAAGCTCTAGAAAAAGCTAGTAAGTGGGCCACAGAGAATAAATTGTAACTGAACCACTGCCTCCTGTTACGGTACCATTAAATGCACCAAACCAGAGGTTCACTGGTTCCAGACAAACCTCTAGATATACTTGTCTGTCAATATACGGAGTTTATACACATTTAGAGGTCAGAGACAACATCGTTTTCTGTGATAAATTTAAGTAAAAATGTTCACATCTGAAGCACTGTTCGCCCAAATAGATGTGAACTCTGTCACCCCGGCTGTGTTAGCGCCTTGTTCTTCCCACTGAGCAACACGTACAGTAAACCCACTGATCTCTGCCCCAGCAGTTCAGTTCCTCATAGAGATGGCATACAGACAAAAACAATTTCTGTCCTGCTACAGCCGGGAGCCGCACACATTACTACACCTTATTATTTCATATCATGAGCTCCGGACTAACTCTTTCAGCTGTGGCAAGGGGAAAGGTAGCTACAAGGCAATGCGCAGGGATTTACACACACACATACACCCACACAGAAACAAACACACACATCCCTAATATAATTGTCAGCATCTGTCCCTCCCCGTCTCAGAGTAAAGCCCCAGCGTTCACAGAGAAGGGTAATTATCGTGTATCCGAAAGGGAGGATGCAACCATCTCTGGCTCTGATTAGAGGGGACAGGAGAGGAGTGTCGCCCTCCCTTTTGCAAGCCAGCGTTTACAGGGAGGCGCACCTTTCACTGTCCAAACAATGTCTGTCAGTCACTATCAATAGCTGCCCAGGGAGGAAACAGTAGCCAAGGTGCCTAGACTGCCCTACAGCCTGAGAAATGGATATAAATTGGGTAAAAAGTGCATTACAAGGCTCTGGTAACTCCACAAATCCCTGTGTGGCGGTGGAGCACGGCAGCCATTGTCCCAGAACATGTCTGACAACGTCCCTTCGCACTTAAACTAGGTTTCTATCACGAATCAGTGTGTCAGGCTGTATAAACCAAGATTATTTTGTACCTGGCAGCTCTAGCGATTATGATCTTTGGATGGATGAAACAGAAAAATAATCATATTCCCTATTGCACGAGGTAAGATTCTGTCAAAATTGGTCTTGTCAGAGGTTTTTAGTTGGCCTGTGTGTCACGCTACCTTCCTCTTTCCTCCTCCTGCTTCACTCCCTTCACCTCATTTCTCCTCCCCTGAGGTTGCCATCTGCACCCCCCTCCTCCTCCTCCTCCTCCTCCTCCTCAGCACATTTCAGCCTCACCTCATACTTTATACTCTGTTTTCATCCTTGGCCTCCCCTTAGCTGTGCTTCAGCATCTTGACTTTTCTTGACTGATTTTCTAATCGGTTTTTGATTAAATGTACCATCTCCCACCTCTTTTTCTTTAGATTCACATTTGAAAATATCAGTGAAGGAAAACTGTGCCCGTTTCCAGCACAAAAAAAAAAAAAAAAGATGGAAGAAACTGCAAACTTAATGTGCCGACTGACTTTGAAGTTCAAGGGAAGGAAGTTAGCTGCCACTTGAGATGTCACAGCTAATTGTCCATTGCGAATACATGTATGATCATACAGCAAAGTGAAAGCGGATAATGACAAAACAGGGAGAGCGAAAGAGTGAGGGAACATATGCAGAGGCCTCATTTAGTAAATAAATGAGCTAAAGAGGAAAAAAAGAACCAGGAGACAGTAAAAGAAAGAAAGAAATCGGTCTTCCCTGCTCCCCCTACACCCACCCTGAGTTAACGCATCGCAGAAGATGATCGTCTCGACTCAATTTCTGAAAATTGCCACTGCTGCTGCAACCCTCCACCCCCAGAGAGAGAGGGGGGGGGGGAAGAAAGAAAGAAAGAAAGAAAAAAAACTTATCAGTGGTTACTCCTCCTTCATTTTATTTCATTTATGAATTACAAGGAAAGATGCCATTATATATTATTAATTCTCTGCTGTTGCTTTGGCTCTGGCTGCTGCAGCGGTGAGCTGCGGATGTCGGCGGCGGTGTAATTACGTTCTAGCCGGGCAGCCATCCGTTTCCTTTCAAAAATTTACAGGATTCTTAATCACGTTGCTCATTTGGGTGCACGGTGGCGGGGATGGCGAAACACAAACAGGGGCACGTCTGTTTGCACGGGAACACCTGCTTAGCATTGATAGCAGATGTCAGTCAGTGAACTGAACAAAAAAAAGTGCAGGGAGGGGAGGGGGTGGAATTAAAAATGCAAGCATCACCAACTTCTTATTATTTACTTACTCCAAAAATGAACTACTGGAATGGGAGAAGGAAAATCCTGGCAAACGCCGCGGAAGCTGGGCCTCGTAATTGTGCTGCTGCCTCCCTCCCTAACTCCTTTACTCCCCCCTCCTTCTCTTGTTCTCTACTCCTTCCTGTCCATCTCTTTCTCTCTCTCAGAAATCCAACTAAGTAGTGAACATCTAGATGATTTTTTAACCTTTTCCCTTTCCTTTCCCTCCACTTTTTCCTCTCTCATTCCCCTCAACCTATCAAGCGATGGAGTCTTATATTTCTATCCGTTTGCATCAGTCTTTGCTGCATTATTCATTTGCATTATAGCGCTGGATGGTAATTAAATCTTGCCTGGGATGCCGTTGTATTTAAATGAAACGTGAATATTTTAGTGAGGGAAATGCAGAATGTTTAATCTGCCCCCCCACCCACTCTCTCTCCCTGTTTTTGCCTTTTAAAAGCTTGCCTATTGGCCGAGCTTTGAAACTGTTTATTGTGCTCGCCGCGCTTTCTAAACGGCTTCTTCTCAAGAATAATAGTGTTGAGTCAACAGCTGCATTGACAAACATATTTCAGCTGATGCATTTGCCTGGACAGGGATATTTGATACCTTTGAGACTCACACACACACACACACACACACACACACACACACACACACAGCTTCCGTTCCTACACACACATATAGAGACAAGCGCATGCATGGAGGCACATACAAAATCTACCCAACAAAATGGCCACTGAGGACCTTTGTCTCACAAAGATAGAGAGAGAGAGAGAGACCTTGATAATGTACACATTGTAGTGAGAGAGAGAGAGAGAGAGGAAGGAGGGGAGACGAGGAATTAGGGAGGAAGAGACAGAAAGATAACAGGAGGGAAAAAATGACAGAGAGAGGGAGGGAGACCTTTGTCGTACATACATGTGTAGACAGAGGGAGGAAAAGGAGAGAGAGACGCCTAAAAATCAAAGACAAAGAAAGAGGAGTGAGTGAGGCTATGTTGAAACATTTGAAAACACAGCTTTTCCTCTTTGTTTCATTCCTCTGTCCACACTGGGACTAGACTGGAGGAATCTTGAAAAGCCGACCTCATGCGCAGAAGTAAAGTTAGGACGCCTCCAACCCTCTCAGGAGTTACTGTTCACCTAGTTAACAGGTAACAGTCTCCCATCACGATCACATCACTTCACGAGACAAAACTAAGTAGTTCGGCTGTTTTAAAACACCGCACAGGTAATCACAGGGAGCAGATGGGGGACAGGTTATAGATTTAACTAGTTGAGAATGAGCAGAATCAACACCATGACTGTCACACTGCTGAGCAGATGTTGGCTGTGATTTACTTTTTATTGTCTGGCAACCAAAAATATTTAGCAGTTTTCCTGCTGTTCAGGTGTTTCAGTGCGACGCATGAAAATCTGTCGTTCGCGAGCGCTTTCAAAACCGGTCGACCCGGTGTGTGGACGGCAGCGGGAGAGAGAGACTCACAATAAAACATGGAGGAAGAGGGACCTTTGTCACATAACATTTGCAAATAGTAAAAAAAAAAAAAAAAAGGAGAACAATAGAGAGAATCAGAGAGAATAATGCAGAAAAAAAATGAAAATGAGAAAAAAAAGAGGAGGAAAGACAGTGATAGAGAGACCCTGTGGAGGAGATGACAGAAGAGCGAGAGAGAGGTTGAGAAGCAGAGGGATGAGCTGTGCCTTTAATGCCCATCTGGCCTGGAGATGTAATAAAATTGACATATTGATTCCTTTGAATTTACGAATGCCTGTTTCATAAACTCCATTTTCAAAGCCGAGGCCTCTTTAGAGCCCTGTCATTTTTCCCCCAAATGGATCAATTATGTGCCCACGTAATCCTGTTACCTGAGAAACCCACGCATACTTCTCCCATTTGCGGCGCTTCACCGGGCGCACAGACTCACATTATGTGCACATAAACAAACTCAAGATTTTTTTTTTGCTTTTGTTTGTGTGTGTGAGTCCCCCCTCCCTCTGATATTAGCGATTGTTTTCTCCCCCCTGGTGTCGTCGTACGAATCTCTCCTGGAGGGTTTTAAAGAGGCTTTTCCTCTGTTTCACTCTGGCTTGTTTTTGAAGTCAGACAAATCCCTTTTACCCCAATAAACTGCAGCTCTCCCACCTCCACATCATCACAAACATCACATCAAGTCCTGTTAAAAGCCCTATAAACATAAATCCCAATTCCGGCAGAAAAAAAATTACAATTTGATGAATCCACTTTAGCCACTTTAAAAAAACATAAATCACAAAGAGTCAGTTACAAGCTACAGGATGATTCTCTTTGATAAATACACCCTCTTCTACCAACTACACCTTAAGTAATAAACGATGGAGAGTTTGCACAACTACACACAGGAGCTTTCTTCATCTGCTACAAGATAAATGTGGGTTTGTGGCTCTGAGTAGCTGGTAAGGAGGCGCAAGGCACTGACTCATGCTGCATATGGGGGTTCATTTTCCAAATGGTGGTCGCCAGTACTACAGTCACAGGCAGTTTTGGTCCTAGAGGGCTGACTTGGATAAAAACGTGCACAAAAATCAGTATCAGTAACTTATTCAAAAATTTTTCATGGTGGTTATTTTTAAGACAAGAAAGCATAAAGCAGGCTGCAACACTACAAGCAAGAAAATTAGATTTTAAAACTTGAAAAAGCTGATTATTTATTGGAAACGGATCGATAATATACAAAAAAAGACTTTTGAAGTGTGGAAGGCTGCTTTGGATTTAAAACAAAAATTTCCTATCAAGTAATCTCTGCCTAAAACATACTTTCTTTTTTCCAGAAATCAGTGTACGTATCTCGTGCATTACAATCAAGGAGAATGAAACTAACTACTGGAAACTGGCAGAAATATTCTCATTTTTTTTTGCATTTTTTTCTCGTCTGCTCTTCTGTATGTGCCGGGATTTCCTCAGTGTGCACTCATGATTTAGTGGAGTCCATAAAATGACCAGAAACATGAGTTGGTTTCAAGGAATAACCAGAAACAGAGCTAGAATTTGTCTTGGTGTCACTGGTGCAGAAACGTGTCGACAACTTAAAGAGTTCCTGACCCGTGCTGGCAGTACAGGGATGGCTCACATTCATAACCTGGGTGAAAACAGAGGAGTCAGTATGGCTAGTGCCTGGGCGGTAATAGCATAATAGGCAGCTACAAGTGGTCACGGGTCAAACCGGTGCAAGTGTAAATGTTGGAGTAATACAGCGGGCTGTCAGGTGGAACGGAAATGTATGAAGAGCGACAGCAACGGTGGCGCACGGGAGCTCTCGCTGAGCCACAAGATATCTATTTTACTATCACACATTGTTGTAAAACCAAGAGAGAGACTGAGAGGGAGGGAGAAGAGAGGGGAGGGAGGGAGTGGGAAGAAAAAAAAAAAAATCAGTCCTCGATCTTATTTTCCACACTCCGGCGAGCTACAAGCGGCTCAGTTACACTACACTTGCACCGAACAATCAGTCTGGCAAAGGTTCACAAAACGACGAAATACCTTGTCACTTACTGCCTGACCTGTTCAGCGGAGTGACTCGGAGGGGGGAAAAGAAGAGGAAGGAAGAAAGGGATGTAGAGGAGATGGGGGGGGGGGGGTATAAAATAAAATAATCATAAAGGAGCTCTGTATGCGTGGAAGATTTTGGACAAATTCCTTGACGTTCTTTTTCTTGTTTGTTGCTGTAAACAAGTGAAACTAACACATTTAGCCCGTTTTTATTTACTTCATATCTAAAGCTTTATCATGTTTATACTTCAGACTTCACTTTTTTATCAGTCTATCAAAATGAAAATACTCTGGATGTTTTGTACATCATTTTGAACATATTTCCTCCAAACTTATCTCCACATATTTGATATCTTTGGACACTTGGGATCTTAACTAGATTTATAAATAAAGTTCTGTGGGACTGAAAAATGTTTGGCTGCGCAGTGCGACTTGACCCTTTGGCAGGTCAGTGGCCAAACAACAACCGCCAAGAAGCTTTAAAGACATACCAGTGCGTGCACACAATGTTTGACTCTGAAAAAGACAACTCAGGTGTTGGGATGACAAATCATGGGTGAAGGCAGCAGTGCAACAAGCAGCTTGGATGTCAGAGACGGGGGGGGGGGGAGTGAGAGAGGCGATTGTTAAAAAGTGAAGAAGAGGAGGTAGGGGGGGAGGGTTGGGCTTAACAGGCGGCTGGGTTCTGCTCATTGGACTTAATCTAAAAGAAAAAGGCTCCAGTTATGATGAAAGGTCGGCAGAGTATGTCTCAGCAAATTGGCTTTCCTTTTTTTTTTCTTTTGGCTAGCTGATGCTTTCACTCCACTGGTGTGGAAGCCTAATGACCTACGGCCTGCTAGCTCAACCCTTCCTCCCACCTGTCCACCGCCACCACACCCTCCTCCTCCCTGGTTCAGGAACACCGATTTCTATAAAAACTTTGGCTGCCACTGTCAGTGTCATCTCCACTAAAGATTTTTATTTTTTCCAAAATCAGTGCTGGTGACAAATCAGAAAAGGTCAACCATCAAACTAAATTTTTGAGCCTTTGCCTTTTCTCTCACATTTTTGTCCCTGCAGGCCAATAAATCACAGAGGAACCATTGACAGGAGCATCTGAACTTATGCAAACTTTGACACATTTCAAGATAGAAAGACAAACACGATAGATCAGACGGATCATCGGGGGAATTCAGAGAGAGTTGCGACCCAGCTGCGGCCAAGTTCATAACACCATGGAACATTTTGGCTCTGTCTTGTTCCAGGCCTGACATTTCTCCAAGACCAACTATAATGATGGACAATGACAGGTAATTACTAAGGGGAGCGTACATGAGAGCTCGAGATCAGCAGTATCTGCGAAGATTCTGGAAACTCTGAGCAGGACGGAGGACGGCAGCCAACATCCTGAGCGGCAGGTTCCACTCCAGTCCCAGTCCGAAGGGAAAAAAACACGGCACCGCAAAATTTGATGTTGTGTTTTCCCTAACTTGAACAGAAAAGTTTGTGAAAACTGCTGTTTGTGTGTTGATGTAGCTGCTTGACACTGAAAGCTGCTACAACCATAACAACAGGGCGGTCAATGAGGAAACAACGGCGGAGTCGTACGTGTGTTTTTACACCTGGATAAAAACCTCCACTTCATAATGAGCTACATGCACTTCCTTACTCCTCATCTGTGCACTCATCTGCGAAGGGAAAGGTTTGTGTGTTTTTCTGTGTAACACCCTTATATGTCATTATTTAGTCTTGGGTGTTTACTCTAGCTGTTGTGATGGCACAGATGAACTCCTAACGAAGACCGAATACCAAATAGCTTCAATATTTTGCAAACAGCTTCACCTGCACGCTGGGAAAGCGGGGATACGGAGGGGGGAGGCAGAAGGAGTGGGGGGGGAGTCGTTGTTGCAATCTCTCGTGTTGCACAGACTCCTTGGCGCTCCCCCTTTATAAATTACCTCATCAGTGACTGAAATTAACACCGATTCTTGCAGGCAATTTCTCAATTTCCAATGCTAATTAGCTTTTTCTCTTTACTTTTAAATTCTGTAGCACCTGTTTAGGGGGAAGACATCTTAGGCAGTGCAGGCGCATTTAATCACAATTTTAATTAACCATCCCCGTAGATGTGAAAGAGAAGCAATTATAATGCAGATGAATGATGATTTTTTTCCACATTAAATTGTTTTGTTTCTTCGTTATGTTGATTGCATAAATACTGGCGCTGCTCAATTTTTATCTACTGTAATTTTGTAATTGTTTTGCAAAAAAAAAAAAGAAAAAAAAAGAAAGAAAAAAAGAAAAGAAAAAGCAGCAGCAGAAAGGGTTTGGATAGACTGAGTTTGTCTGTTGACAAATTGTTTCATTTAGTTAACCCGTTAATCGCTACAGCAACATGGAGAGGATTTGGCAGTAAATGTCTTATTTGCTTTCTTTTTCCCCTAAACAACTGTCGTCAACTACCTCGCGTGTCAATCATCCTGCGGTTTTAGGGCTTGTTGTTGGGG
>NW_019525403.1:1014492-1024782 GCF_002814215.2 Seriola lalandi dorsalis | reverse complement strand
GGGTTGGAGGGGTGGTATTACAGTCTTCTTATCTCTTTTGACCTTAACAAACTATTTAACCAAATGAAAGTCATCCCTTGTCTTCCCTCAGCCTCCCCTTTAACTACTGAGCATATAGTCACAAATGAAAGCACAGATGGGTGCTACTGGAATGGACTCATAATCTTTATGTGCTCGTGAAAATATCATTGGGTTCGATGACGGCGCTTTCGACTGTGTTTATTGCCCCTTGTTCCCTGAAACTTTGCTTTTATGTTAATGTCAGAGTGACTGTTGTAGTAAAAACAAAAACACGCCGCTGTGACAGATTTCCTTAAAACGCTGCTGCCTCCTTCAGCTGTTAATGGGAGATGTTCTTCTGTAAAGAGCTCGCGTTAGCTTTGCATTTGCAGAGTGAAAGCCTGTTAAATTGGAGAGTAAGCCTGTTTAAATTGGGGAAAATGATCCGTCTTGACACCTCAGATATCGTGGGTAAAAAGTTTAACCTGATGTTGCAAAATTTCATTCAAATATAATCTAAAAAAACTCCAGTTGAAGTTAGACTGTTGCTAAATTAAGTTTCCAGAAGCTGTTTTTGGTTTTATTTGCAGAAATGTTCCATCAGGACTGATCACGACCGAGGGTTTTCAGATGCACATGCACACACCCTTTTGGAAACAGTTAAACAGTGACTGCTGTTTGTAACGGGCTTCTTCAATAGAGGACCTATGGAGATCACTGCAAAGGGCCTGCTGTAGGGCAGGAAAAACTCCCAGAATCCTCCTGTGCTCTGTCCTCCGCCCTCAGCCACCCCCAGCAACACTCATTCTCTAATCCCACTGAGCACTGCTTTCAGTTTGCCCAAAGACCATGCAGGGGAACTCCAATGGACCAGACACACACACTCACTCACACACACAAACTCTTTTGCTCTCTCTCTGTGTTGCACACAACACACACACACACACACACACACACACACACACACACACACACACACACACTTGTTTCATATCTCTCTCCCAGTCACAGTGACAGACACTTACTGAGGGGACTTTGCTGTCTAAAATTGGTGCGGTCATCTTTAACACAACTATGAGGGCAGAGGTTTTATTTTGCAGTTTAGCATCCAGTGATTTTAATCCAGAGATGAACTGGTGGTTAAAAGTTGCATCATCTGAAGTTTTAATGCAGAACACAAAATCTGTCTGACGGAAAGTTTCTACCTTTTTGGTATCATTTTAAAGATTCGTGGGTTAGACGGGAAGTTTGGGATGTAAACAAAGAGTTAGTTCGTTTCTGAGGAAAATGAAATAAATCACACCCTCCTCAACTGACACAACTAAAGGCTTGGGCTGATATTCTATTTTCAAGATACTAAACTATCAACAGGCAAAGTTTCTCAAAAGTATGACATAGATAGAAAACAGCCAAGAGTGTTTTCACAAACTGCAGCTTTGCCACTCTGAGTCACTCCTCTACCAGCAAAGCTGCAGGTTTTTTTATGGATCTATCTTAAACCATCCTGAGGTGCGTCTAGAAGGAAGAAGCTCCTCTTTGAATATTAGTGGCGATTGGCTGGAGGTAAACAGAGCATTAAATCCTGCAAAACTGTGGCAAGGCCAATATGGGCGCGGGACAATGGCTTGGCCCGGCATCTCCAAGCCTTTGTTCTCGGCTTAACAAAACTCTGCCGTCACACCGTTTTACCTCAATGCTGCCCTGTCGAAATGGCCATCAGCCCATCAGAGCACATGCATAGCTGAGGACACGGAAGGAGGGAGGCGAGAAGGAATAAAACAGGGGGGAAAAGGGAGCAAATATGAGGGTGGGGAGAGATGGGAGGGAGGGAGGGGGGGGAAAAAAGATTAAGACAGGAGAGAAAAAGAAGAGGGTGGCAAAGAAAGTGCCGAGAAGAACAGTAAAAAGAGGGAAGGCAGACGATGTGAGCAGAGAAAGGGAAGATGCGACACTGAGAAAAAAGAGATATGGAAGTGAAGAAAAAGAAATTGAGGGTGTCAAAATCCTCCAAGGCTGTTGAAGGGTCAAAACAGCTGAAATATGCACTTGTGGACAGTCACGAGGGAAAAAGAAATGAATAAAAACACAATAATACTCACCTCTCCCACACAACCTTAATAAGAATAAACGGTAACTGTGAGGAAGGGTCGGGAGGTGGTGGAGTTGGTGGGGGGGGGGACGCAGCATTTCGAGCTTTGTGACGTGGCGGCGACAGAACTGGAGCAGCGAGATTCACTAAAAGTTTCATTACAAAGTCTTTATCTGCTTCTCTCCGAGGGCCACAGCGAGGTTCAGGAGGAGAAACACAAAGAAAAGAGAAAGAAAGACACATCTGCGTCTGCTGTGACCTGTCTGTCTGCCAATTAGCATGTGTGTGAGTGTGTGTTTAGAGTGTGTGGTGCACGTGTACATCTGTGTGTGATATATATATATATCTAGGGCTATGTGTTTCTGTATGTGCGCGAATGCGAGTATGTCTGATTGTTCGTGCATGTTTTTGTGTGTGTGACGCTGTGTGTGTCCGTGTCCATGTGTGTGCAGATGTGCACTTGCCTGGTGAACATGTGTTACGGTTTGCTAGTGTCAGCTATTTTGAAGTCGTTGGCATAAAAAGGCTCACTCGTAACCCCGCCTCCTCAACCGTCCTTACAAAAAAATTAAAAGGCTCGCAAAAATATGATGCAAACGCCAAAATCTTCAGAAATATTTATCTGGTAGGCAGAAACTTACACGTCCTGGCTCCTCGCTAATGGTGCATGGGCTTTTTTCAAGTTCATAGCGGGAGAAAAAGTGCTCATGTCAGCCTCAGACTGATTATGATGATGAGCATCAAAGACCATGTAGGAATTTTTGGCAGTTTGTGATTTGGCCTCTAAATTGCAAACATGGTCAAGGAATCCACAGATGTTGGTGGGCAAGAAAAAACCTAAACTATCAGTTATATTCCCACTAATATGAGTCAGTCTGCCTGGGAAAAAAAAAAGCTAACAGTATCTCCTCCAGTTCAATTAGGGTTGATTTTAAACTGACTTATTAGCACTTAACCCCAAAACTTGACCTTGCGATCACCATCTTGGATGTAGTTCAGGCTTGTAGTGCTGTGATTTGCCTGCTTTCGGTTGCCTTCTCCCTCCCTCTTCCTCTCCTCCACTGTCAGGTTCTGGCCTGCCAATTTCCACTTGAAGCTTGACTGGGCCTGATTTGATGCAAACTACCTCGGGGTGAGGTGGGGAGTTGGAGGGAGAGAGGAAGGGGGGGTGGAAGAGGGACTGTAACTGATGAACAGTTATGTCAAGTCGATTTTGCACCGTTGGGAAAAGGTAACCTCTCCTTCGAGGAGGAGACGGTGGGGGAGGAGGAGATAAAGGTAACAAAAAAAAGGGCAAAAAAAAAAAAAAAACAAGGTTAGTGGAGTGGAGGGTGATGGGAGAAGAAGGTGGGGTTTAGAGGGGGGTGGCAGAGGGGGCGTATAATCGCACCAGGGTGCACCCACTCTCTGCCGCTTCACCTCACCTCCCTCTGCTTACCGCCCCGCACAAAATGCTAACTGTCAGTGCGAGTACTAATTGCAGATGTGCCAGTCTGCCATCATAATAAAATCAGAGGCAGGGCGGACATTAAGCATGGCTGGCTCATTTGTGAGACTGCTGAAAAGGTAGCATAAATGAATATTTCATTACCTTAATTACTAAGGAATACTCCTTTCCGCCAGTCGTGGAATGAGTGTTGCTGTAACTAATTATGAAAAGTAATAACATTAGGGATACTGTGATTGCCAGTTTATAAGGCGGCGTCTGCTTGCTGTTGAGGTATAAACCATGTTGGGAAACATGCGGTGCGGAGCGGAAGGAAGGAAGGAAGCGAGGGCTCAGTCTCGATCAAACCCACACATCTGCAAAAAAGTGGGGTTTGCAGGGATGAATGGGGCTCTGATTATTTACCCAGGGATGCCTGCGCGTGTTTGAAATTGCCAAGTGGAGGTTTTAACAGGTATGAAGGAGCTAAAAGGTTGTGAAACTCACTTGGTGTGAAAATGACAGCTTTTTGGCAACACGGGAGCCCTTTAATACACCGTTTTTGATGAATACAAACACAGAGTATGAAAGGACACATGAGCTACAACTACCTGAACCGCAAAGTGCAATTTGATGAATCCGTTACCACGCAGCCCTGAAGTACCTGCACGTCCAAAAAAGGCCAGACTACAGTAAAGGGCCGCGAGCTGCACATTTGCATCGCTTCATCATCCCTCAGAGTCTTTGATGTCAGACACATGGCTCGATACCTTGTCCGTTATTCACCTCTGCAGCCCGTGGGCACGTCCCATGCCCGGCTGTAATGTATGACCACTGATAAGGTCGTAAGGAGGGCTGTGAGAAAAAAGGCAGAGTACAAGGTCTGCTTTGATGGCCATGCTAATTCCAATACCCCTAAGTAGTAAGAATAACAAAGTGGTGGAGAATTTATCTCAGGAATGCCGGAGCAAGACGGCCGAGCGATAAGGAAGTAGCTTCCCTTGGGTGGGGGAGAAGTAATTAGAGTGGGCTGACTGGTTACATGACTGACTGACTGGCCGGTGGGATGGATGGAACCAGAGGTGGGGTAAAACAAAAAAAGCAAAGTTTGAGGCAGAAAGAACAAACTAAATTGTGCCATTTTTTTTTTAAATATGTCACTGTCAACTTCTGACTAAACTAGATTATAACTCCCTGGATATTCGTGTTTGGGCATCTAACTCATGGCTTGATGGAGCAACAGACAAATTCTGCAAATTTTACACACACAGAAATGTAGGAAAAAAAGACAGAAAAAAGCAAAGTTTCATCCTTGACTTTATAACTGCTCCCTGGAGAAGTTTGAGAGGCCACAACAAGAATCACTAAGAACTTACTAAACATTTAAAACCTCAGTGATGTAAAAAAACAACCTTGGGCCCGCAAGTCAAAAAGCCTTGACCTAACCAAAGACCAGGCTGTGCCTCAGGATGAGTCACAGGGCCAAGTCTGAGTTCCCCCCCCTCAATTCGACCCAATCATAGTCATCTCCCACAAGGCGTCTAGTTTAGGAAATACCCGTCCTACCCTCTGCAGCCAGGCCTCCGATCCAGCATTCCTGCTTGAGCAACAGTCATAACCAAATCAAGCCACAGCTTATGTCCCATCAGTCATCTATACGCCAAAACATAAGGCATCCATAGCAAATAACAGCCACAACCACACAAACCTCAGTTTTATCACCTCATCATAACTTTAAAAAGTAGATGATGATAATCACAAAGCATCTTCCCCCAAAATTCAGCGCCTTTTCCAAACCCAAACCAAATCCTGGATTGCTGTGACCCAAACCGAAACTACAACCACATCCACAGAAAAGCCCGCCCCTGTCGACTTCCAACCTCCAGCCCTCACACTGTTTCATTTACTGTCATGTATTAAACACACTTTGACCTCCTTCTTGACCACCTCGCCCCAAACTGCAGAGCCTGAAACCACAGAAAGCTCGTCCGCGCTGCCGCCTCAGCCCCCGTTCGCCCTGCACGTCAGAAAGGCTGAGGACAGGCCTGTCGGTGTGATTATCCCCCCGCTACCTGAGGAGGTGTTTGTTTGACATTCACGTTTGACAGCAACGGGACACGAGGCGTTCAGGGGAGGGGGCTCCCTCTCCAGTCACAACCCATTAACACGTGAATTCACCTCTCAGAGTTTTGAACAGGGTCGACTTTGATACACATGTCCACTAACTGCACATTTAAAGGGGAAGATGTGCCCCCCCCTCCATGTTTTATCTGCCCTTGACTCACTCTTGCCAAAGGTTAAATGTACGTTTGAATAACAAGGAGACCAGGGTGTAATTTCTGACCATTTCCTCTTTTCTCTGCAACCTCCGGTTAAGAAGGTGCTTGATCAACGCTGAGATGAAAGCGTGGAAGTGAGCGAAATTTGTGCAACCGCAAAATGACCTAATTTTGTCCTAATCTCGCTTGGCAATCAGCTGCAATTAAATTGAGATAACACATCTGAATTTACTTCCACACGAGACGGGGGAAACCAGAGCACAAACGAAAGCAGACATGTCCTCGTTAACTAAGAAAAAAAAAAAAAAAAAAAAAAAAAAAGGTAACGAGAGGGGAGGGAGGGTTGCACTTAGGTGGCAGAGAAGCAGGACACCTTTTGAATAATGAAGTACAGTAAGAAAGAGAGCCCTGATCAAATAGCATATTCTATCATCCTGGGTTAAAGGTAGGACGGCGTACTGCTAAATGTGTGGAGTTGTATGTGGAAAAGGCCTAGATTTCCAGATGTCATCATGCCTTAATCTGGTGATCTGTTATTGATTGTTCCACGCGGCTGTGACCTTGCCAGAAGAGCTCTTCCACCCGACAATCAAACATACATCAAAGAGTGCGTGTGTTTCCCTAAATGCCCCTGTGTGTGTGTGTGCGTGAGTGTGTGTGTGTGTGCACATGTGGCAGCGAGCGTCGCTTGCAGATCAGCGGTGCCGACATCAGAGCAAAAAACTGGAGGCTGCTTTCAACACTTGTTTGCACAAAGGTGTCATCTCTGAAGCAGCTACCGCGAAAAAAGGGGGAAAAAAATCATTTTAATGGGCAATTGAGGTGATTACTTTTTTTCTCCGTTTCCTCAGAAACGCCAAGAAGCTGTGCCCTGTTTTATGGCTGACAGCAGTGATAAGTCACACACACACACACACACACACACGCACACAGAGCAGGGAAATATTCACACACAGGCTCGAACCAGCTGTGATGTGTTTGTTCTTTTGATTTACTCTATATTTGTTCCTTTGCTGTGCTATTAAGACACAATCCTGGTTGTTAAAAGCACTTTAAAAATAGATTTGATTTGGCAGATCACTTCTCGTTATGATCAATGTTACTGGATTTTCAGAACTGCGCAGAACATGACAGATAACATGCGATACAAAGAAACAAGGTACAACATTTGACACTAATTCTCCCCCCTCCCAAAAAAAACAGTAAAATTCTGAAAATATCTCTCGTAGCAGAGTAAATCTGCGCACTGCAAGAGGCAAATCTGCAAGGTATGCTTGGCTTGAAGCTACATGACAAAGTACATTTAATTTGGTGGAACAGTTGCCATCCAAACTCCTCCTGTGCATCCAGACGAAGACACACATGCACACTTATACCATTGTTAGGCAAAAGAAAAGTGTTTTGGAAGTTGTTGTTTGCCCCCCTGCCATTTAATTATGAAATCTAAATGTTAGTTTACACCTGCTCGGCAACCTGTCGTCTGTCTCGCCCAGACTCCTTCGCAAATGGGAAAAGTCGACGCGTGGAAAATGTCGAAAATCACAGGCGAGACGCGGCGCAACAACTGAATAAGTGCAAACAGCAGGACGAGATGGAACGGATGGGCCAAATAAAGACTTTGCATTTTCACTTGAGAAAGACTCAAATGAGGCATGATATTTCAAAATGCATTTTCCTCCTACGCAATGCATAAAACATGCCGGCTTAGGGTAAAGAGTGTACACACGTAAATGAAAAGTCCAAATGCATGCAATTATTTGCCGGACCACTGAAGTTTCAATTTCTGTGTTTGCTTTTTGTCAAAATCACAAGGAGTGAAAAGAGAAAACAGAGAAAACAAAGGGATGAGAGGAAGACGCTCAGATATAAAAAAAAGAAAAGAAAAAAAAGAGAGAGAGAGAGAGAGAGAGAAACTGAAAACAAGCAAAAAGGCATGAAATAAAGTCAGGGAAGCAGGAGAAAGACATCTGACTGCATTGCAACACGCACATCAACATAAAGGGGGGACTGATCCGACCTGTCAAATCCTGAGAAAGAGAAAATGAAGGTGGGCCAGAGCTGGACAGGCAGAACGCCGCCGCCACAAACACCTTTAAGTCTGTCACCTTTGCTCCATCACTCTCCATCTCTGCTTCCTTCACACCGTCCTCAGTTGTCGTTGTCTGAGTGACCCACACTTCTGGCAACCGCCGTGCCACTAAGGCAGCCCTCAGCTCACATGATGCAGCAGCAGACACAAACCACACTCATCCTTGACTGTCACACAGCCGAGCCAAATTAGCACAATTTAACTCACAGTTTTAATATCTCTAAAGTAGATATAGCAGTGCGCTCGCTATAGTTTCGAGTGACTAAAAGGCGAGAATAACGTGTTTTCTTTCTTCTTTTTTTTTTTTTTTGAGGCAATTCCTTGTGGGGAAGAAGCAGAAGTTCAGCAACAGTTCAGCTGCCACGCAGTAAAAACTGGGACTTGCTTACATGTAAAAGAGCCTTCTTTTTTTATGATGCATAAACAAAATGCAAAAGATTAAGGCCAAAAGCATGCAGGGAACGCTACGGTGCTGCCTGTGTCACCACATTGTTTTGGACGATACATCATTATTGCCGTTTAAACATAAAGGGAAGTCACAGGGGCAGAGTTGGCTCGCTATTGGCTGATTCATGCCTTGGTGTTAGTCAGGCAACGGATCCCAGCCACCGCTCTCGCTTTCATCGTTCTTGGCAGTGGCAGTTGCTCTGTGTGTGTGTGTGTGTGTTTTTGTGTGTGTGAGTGTGCATCACCCCAAATACATTGTAACTTCTGCAGCTCTGCTTTAACAAACCCAATATGTCCAATCACACACACGCACACACACACACAAAAAAAAAATCACAGGAATTTTACGTTACCAAAACAAACGTCGAGGCTTAAAAGCGGAGCGATGGGGACGGTCACAGAACATGCTGAGGGAATGTATGAACAGCAAAGAGTTGTCATACAAAGAGTTAACACCCCCCAACACCACCACCTCCACCCTGTTTCTCCAAAGCACGGGTTAATATCATGGCTGCCTGGTAAGGCATTATCCAGAACCTCTCGGAACAAAAGGCCCCTTTTGCAAACAGACTCCTACTTTCTCCCAGTGTCCAAAGGTGTTTGCTGAAGTAAATCTGCCTAAATCCTGCGCAGCTTGGCCAGGAGGAGGAGGGAGGGAAGGTGTACCGATAATCCTTCTTCTTAACCAAAAAGAAAAAAAAAAAAAAGTTCTGGGTAAGGAAAAGAAAGAGAAGAAAGAAAAACTGGAATCCATATCACATGATGCCATTTAAAGAGTTGTGGTAACCCCTCCCTCCCGTCTCCCCATCTTTGCTTAAGATTTGCATACATCCAGCCTGGGAATCGCATGATAAAGATATCTTGCTAGTCGTGGATTAATCAACAGATAACGTGCATTGTGCATGTTTACATAAGTGGACATAGTGCACGTGAAGTTTTTTTTTTCTTCACTTTGTTTTTTTTTTAAAATGATGGGAAATGCTCATTTTGACCAAACCTGCTTCCCACAAAAATTTTAAAAACAGCACCACAAAAGTGCTGTGGAAAATTAATTTTTTTACATGCAAAGTTTTAGTTTTGACAAACAGACAAGGGAAGAAAAATAAAATAGCATCGTTGAGACACCTGCTCCTGACCCTTATCGCCTTCTCTGAGCACAATCCGATCAGTCGCAGCCAGGATTTTTTTTCTTCTTCTTAAGTGTGACTGGCCACGAATAGTGTGGGCATGCCATCTCGTAACACTATCTGTCTGTCAGGAGGGGCCCGGGTCCCTGCAAGAGTAGGGAGGCTATAAAAGGCTTGTAACCAGGGGACGACCAACAAACAACCACAAACACCCTAGTTATTTCTCTCCACCATCCACCCACCCCTTTCTGCCTCTCTCCCTATTTTTTCCCTTCCTCTTCTTCTTTTTTTCCTCCTCTCCTCTCTTGCTCTCATTTTTTTCGCCCCCCTTTTCATCTCAGGCCCTTTTCTGATGCTGAATGCAAATGTGTAGCCCTGCTGCTGGCGGCGAAAGGGGCTGAATTGTGATTAAGAGGGAGAAGAAGAAGAAGAGGAGCTCCTTTCTTTGTTCTCCCCCCGGGGGATGTTTACCAGGAGAGACACGGCGGATCAGATATGAAAGGCATTCAGGTCAGCATTGATGTGAGCGAAAGTGAAATCGTACCTAAGGCATTCCAAAGACCCGCGGTGTCAGGGGTCCGGGCTCGCGGTGCCTCTGCAAGTGTGTGTTCTCTGGCCGCCAGGCGAAAAATATCTTCACACAAGCAGGGCGGTCGAAGAAGGAAGAATGAAAAAAAAGGGAATAATGAAAAAAAAAAAAGGAGAAAATGTGTCAAAATGTTTTTTGGCTATTTTTTTGGGAAGAGGAGGAGGGAGGGATGAAAGTTTTCTGTCCAGTGTCCAGGATAGAGTTAAGATGATCATTAGTTTCCTTTTTTTTTTTTTTTTTTTTT
>NW_019525403.1:1013084-1014455 GCF_002814215.2 Seriola lalandi dorsalis | reverse complement strand
GTGTGTGTGTGTGTGTGTGTGTGTGTGTGTGTGTTGGGGGGGTGTACAGCCACAAGCCATGCTATTTGCTTTTATCTGCCTTATCAAAGCGTGAAAAAAACTGTGCTTGTGTGTGTTGCTGTTGTGTGTGTGGAAATGCTGTTGCTCAGCTACATTCCTGATTTAATTCCTTGTGGAAAGCACATATTAGAGGATTTGTTGAATAACATCAGCTTGAAAGCCGAAGATATCACGCTGCGATGACTGTATCTCTGTCTCTCTGTGACACACACACACACACACACACACACACACACACAATAAAATAAAATAAAATCATGTGAATTAACTGCAAATACTCCTGGTCCTTTGACAAACTGATTCTGTGAGAAAATGTTTCCTTTCAGACCTGACACCGTTACCCAAAGGGAACATCCTTTTGCTCCTATATACCAACGCCACGCTCGAAATCACAATGATCTCGTAAGGGAAGTCCATTCATTTTTATGTGCTTGGCTATATACACTTGACTCACACACTTTGAGCAGATGGATATATTTAGCTTGTGACGACTACAGCTGAGGGAGAGGGAGTAAAAAGAAAAAAAAAAAAAAAAAATCAAGTGATGCAAAAAGCTACCGTACGCTCCGGAAAATAATAAGGCCTCATGCAGCACGCCAAAGTGCAATGTGTAGTTGTGACAGGACAAATATGCCTCCTTATTAGCCTGCATTGAGGGAAACCTGCTAGTCATTTTACATGGGGTAATTGGAATGTGTCTATTTTGATTCAACCACAAGGCCGACGTTATAAAAATACTCCAGTAAGAACCATCCCCGGCTATCTGCGGGTGTGTACACCACGACACTCTGAGCACAACAGGCCCCCCTGCTGCAGACTGCTTCCTGCCGGCCACTGTAATATCTCACAGTAATTATTTCACTTGCTTAAACAAAATAATCCCTTATTTCCCCTCAACATGAATGCACTGCAGAACATTTTTCTCTGCTTCTTCCTACAGAAAAAAAAAATCCATCAGGAGTGTAAGGTGTCCGCTTTGGCTGCTCCACACAATTGCCAACCCGTATGGGAATGGCAGCAGTGAATGGCGCGGTGGACAACCCCCTGCCACTATTGACGGTATAAACATGTAAATGAAACACATTACCACTGACAATCAATTGTCCGCGAGCGCCCTGCGAAACCTGCCCTCCTCCTCCCCTCTTTTTTTTCCCTCTTACCCCCACCCTCCCTCTTCCTCAGTGACGATGGCAAAAAAAAAACTGCCCCTACCTTGAGGAGGGAAAATCTGGGAGAGGAAGGAGAAGGGAGGAAGGGAGGGAGGGAGGTTGGTGGATGGGACATGGGAGGGAAGAGAAGTGGGGAGGTGTG
>NW_019525403.1:1011277-1013064 GCF_002814215.2 Seriola lalandi dorsalis | reverse complement strand
GGGGGGGGTTACAGGGTTAGGCAAAGAAGAAGAGGAAGAAAGGGAGCACCTTGTCTCACCCCCTCCCTATTCTCTACTGCGGGAGCTGCGAACACAACTTTAAAAAGGCGAAGGAATAATAGAGATGGACAAATTGTTTAGACTGGCAGAAATCTGCCATTGTCTGGGTCTGAAAGCGAGGCTACCCCCTCCCACACACATACACACTTTCCCCTATTTTTCCTCCACCTTAAGCATGAATCTGTGATAGCCTTAATAACTACATTCAGACTATCATATCAAACTCCAGCAGCCAGAGAGACGCAGAGAGAGAGGGAGACTGGCCTCGTCTTTCTGCTTCTTCTTCCTCTGCTGCTGCTGCTGCTTCAGATTATGTAATCAGTGCATTTCCGAGGGTATGTCCTGACATCGAAATGTCATCTGGGATATGGAAAAAAAATCAAAAAATAGCTCAAAAAGCGGGTGATGCAGAATCAAACGTTTACAGGAAACACCCTGAGAAAAATAATGCAACATCTGTATTTCCTCTTTCATCTTCTCCTCAGACAAAAGCTGGCACAGTTTGATGCAAAGAGTCTGTGTGACATCCAAATCGAAAATAACACAATTAACAAAGCCGAACGATTTTATTTTTTTTCTAAAGAGGCATGTTTTTGATACTTGTGCTGGTTGAGTAATATCAAAATAAGGACAGGTGTGCGAGTGCTTTTCTGTTGGGCGCTCACAGCTGGATGTGACAAGCAACACCTGGCGAGGGCCAAACTCTCAAACACTTCACGCTGCCGAGATCAAGTTTCACACCGGGAGAGGAGAAGGTTTTTTTTTGAGCGGTTTAACAGTGGGGAACAGGGTGATAAAAGAAAAAATGTAATTTCTCAGGTTTTGTTGCTTTTAAATATCGCTGCCTTTTCAGTCCATCAGCTGTAAGACAGAGGCTTCACAGCGGCGTGCAGGAGCTCTGGATGAGGAGGGGATAAGTCATGAACTGTGGTTAAATACCACATGACAGACTGGGCAGTGAGTGAGTAAAGCTACAGTAGCACCTCCAACCCTGAAGGCCAACAGTCATCTGGATGAGAATGTCATTGGTTAGACAACTTAGTGAGCAAAATGCCTCATTAATACTAATTGGCACAAATGCTGAAATGCCCCATCCATTTTTAACCAGCAGAAAAAATAATTCCCAACAACTCCAGTTATTCTATCTGTGAGGATGCAATGAATGAAAAATATATCAGGACAAAATTTAAATGGCTCAGTTACTTAATTAAAACAAAAAAACTAAACCAGATGTAAAACATGTAGCATTTTTTAAACAAAAAATAAGGACAGGTGGCAAACATATTATAATTTACATCAAAACATGCTTGCATACGCACCACCACCTCTAAAAACCACTCAGAGAAATTAGCTGTAATTGTACATATTTCAGATTTGTGTATATTCATCTGATTTGTTAGTTAAGGGGAGAAAGACTTGGTGCATCCGCCCTCCATCTGGTAAAATATTTAGAAAAACCCCTGTGTGTGTGTGTGTGTGTGTGTGTGTGTGTGTGTGTACGCGATGCTTCTTTCTTTTTTTTTTTTTTTTGTGCATTCAAGGCGTTTTGTTAGTTACTGTTGGAGGAGTCAGAGTCTGTCCTGCCGGCTGTCACACGCTTCGCCCTGCCCTACCGTCCCTCCACAGAGCCAGGCAGGAAGAGGACAGAGAGACAGGCAGAGAGACACACAGACCCAGAGTGGCCAAGCCTCAATAAGCCTCTGCATTCCCAGGGGGGAGGATTGGGG
>NW_019525403.1:981294-1011257 GCF_002814215.2 Seriola lalandi dorsalis | reverse complement strand
GGGGGGGTCATCAGACAGAGCTAGTTGTTATGGAAGAAAGAAAAAAAAAAAGGAGGGGGGGTTCACATTTTACATTTTTAAAACTAGAATGATATAAAATCTATTTTCTTTAAATGTGCATCCTCCTGTATGAAAGAGGGAATACATTTTTATAGGAGATATAAATATTCTTTACACATTCTGCCAAAGCTCGGCGTCTCTTGTCAGGTTTAAGGGTGTGAAAATTATATTTGCTTTGCTAATATTATTTTATCAAATGCTACATTTGGTACAAAAGCCAAGGCTGGTTTTCTCCCTCTCACTCCCCCTTTACAAAACAGGTGGCCAGGGCTAAACAGGCTGTCATCTCTCCAAATGTGTCTTATTATTCTATTTTTCTTTTAAGTATGAATACTGTAAATGTACATATATATTGGAAATCTCCAGCTCAACTGTTGTGCTCTTGTGCTATTTAGTGTGGAACAAAATGCTTGTCTGCTATTGATTGTATGAAATCAATAAATGAAATCTGATCTTGATAAATAACCTGTGGGGGCAGAGATTAAAAAACTGTTGTGGGGAAAGCAAATAAAAGCCTAGTCTGAGCATCTGAATCCCAGCCTCGATATTTTACACACACACTGCTTCAGTTCCCAGTGTGTTTGGAGCCTATATGGAATAATCAGGAATAACGGGGCCAGGAAATGTCACTGCAGATTTGCCTCTTGTGGGAAAGTGTGCAGTCAAATGGGGAAAGAAAACCAACAAATCTCCACCTCCAGCACTCCAGTCCAGACCCAATTAATGTCCAGCATTTATCGGACATGTCATCCTATTTATATATGATTACTCCGCTCCAATAAACTTAGTCATAAAGGTAAACAAAAACGCACAGGTTTGCAAATTGAGCCAACAACCAACTGCCATCTCCTGTGAATAATTTCACCACTCAGCTTGTCCCGGAAAACAGCAACAATGTGGGGCTAAATTACTTGAAAATGTGCTTTACAGAGGAGATGTAAAGGCCTATATACAGAGAAAAAACATCACGGCTAAGGCATGCCAGCGCGTGGATTAAAGCAAATCAAAACTCAAGTCACAAGATTGGACTTTTACACCGAGCAGCGTGAGTCTGCTCCAGCCACCGATGCTCTGAGTGACCGCTACACAGTCCCCCATGGCGGGGTTTGTCCCGACGAGAAAGCAGCCGGCACCGCTACAGTCCAACTTTCCAACATCCACAAGTTTCCAACTAACCTCCTCACAACCTTCCTAAAATAATCCCCTTAAAATACACATTTTAAAACCCGCTAATTTTAAGATTCCAAGGGTTCGAGTGGGGATGCAACACGGACGCATTTACGCACAGTTTCTCCCCCGGATAACGGTCCCTTTATCCCTGCGTAAAAGGGGAAGGCAGATATGCGCACCAGCCGCGGACCTTCACACATCCCTGAACCGCAGTGGAAACCTTCAAACCAGGCTTGCATCCAAACATATCCCCTCCCCCGACTGCTTGGTTTGTCTCCCCCGTGATTTTCTTACCGTTTTTCCGTCTCGGGTTGGCTTGTTTTCGCCTCTTACACCTGGGGCCATCCGCCATGATCTCTTGCTTCATTGATAAGTGTGTGTGGGATCAGATGGCAGCTCGCATGGACTCGATTCCTTGATTTCAGCTTGATATCTGACGGGAAACACACACAGCAGCACCAACAATGTGGGAATTAGCATGGAGATCCACTTGCGCCGGACGCGGACAAGAAACTGCAAATGTAACTTGGATGGAGGGACGGATTGTAAAAAAGAAAAAGAGCCGTGGGTGAAAGTATGAGAAGGAGCGGTGAGGGGATCCGTGTCCATCTAATTTTGATTTTCAGCTGATCGGCTGTCAGCTTAGTGGCATTAACAGCAAAGCAAACAGCAGGAGGAGGAAGAGAATTATAATTTCTCTTATTAGGAAAACCACTATTTATTTCGCCAATGAGAACAGCAGCGAAAACCTGACACCCTATTGTTATTTCATTCAGAAAAGTTTCACAACCCGCTTAGTATTTTTCTACAGTTTTAAGAAAATTAACCTTTTAACTTATTTTCATTAAAACTGGCAGGATCTACTCACGTTTTGCGCTTTCAGTCCGGGTTTGGCACAGGAAGAGAAACAGGTTAATAAATCAAATTTGTGTCAGATTTTAGGGTCAAATCCAGATCTTACACGTTAGAGACGGCGAGAGCGAGAATGAGCCTCAGCTTGCAATAAGCCTGCACTGTGTGGTCTGATTAAAAGTCATATAACTTCAATAAACACTTGGGTTTGCCTGAGAAAATTACACCTCTAGGTTTCATAAACTAAATCCAAACAGTTAATAAATAGCAGATGAGAAATACTTCTTAAAATGTGCCAATTGACCCCGCACTATAAGAAAAATCTTTAAGGCACAAATGGCGCATAAACAAAAGCGATAAGACTCAGATCGCCTGTGTGGGATGTTCGGTTCTCCAGCTAATTTATCAGCGCAAATACCGTTATTAGGGGAAGTGAATATTGACAAGAGGTTTTGTTTGTTGTGGACACTTGAGCGTTTAGCCGAATGATACAAACAGTCACTAGTATAATACAGACTAAAGAGACTCAGAGGGAAAACGGGATGCATATCGTCTTTTTCCTCCAAAGGATAGCGGTGTTGTGCAGCGCCAAAACGCCCCGCAAAGAGCACATTTCCCCGGCTGTCGGGAACCTGCAGGACGCCTCTACATCACGGAGGTAAAAAAGAAGGAAAAAAATCAAAACAAACGCACCTATTTCCACCTGTGCAGGTAAGGCAAAGTTGAGCTCCAACTCTGACGCGGGCGCATGGAAGTTTATTATCCAACCTTTCTCCGAAAAAAAGGCTAAAAATAAAAAGAGAGGAGGCACATACCTGTTTTTAGGAGTGTAAAGAGGTGTCTTGCGGATAGGAGTTGCGAGGAAGGATGATACCGGAGTGCGTCGGTGAGCGGATCCTTTTCCACCGGTGATAATAAAGCCTTAGAAATAAAGCCTTAGAAATAGTTGGGAGGAGGGAGGGACCGCTATTCCTGCTAGGGCAGGTTTACAACTGATGTCTTACACCCACTCCAGGAAACAAACCTGGGTAGGGACTGACGTGTTACGCCTCTTCTAATGACATTTTTTTTCTTTCCACCTCCTTTTCTTTGCCGTGTAACACAGAGGAGAAGCCCCCTGAAACGCACGCCACCTATCTTCACGGGAGGGGATAATTGAGGAGAGCCAAACGTGAGCATCTTCTGGGTTGAACGTGAAGTTTTTTTCCTCCCTCTCTCCTTTCTCTCCCTCTTCCTCCTCTTTTCTTTCCCTCACTCTCCTCTCTCTTTCTCCATCTCTGCTCTTTTTGAGTGAAACCAACTATGTCGGGCTTCGACGCGGAGCAAAGAACAGGCGACAGTGTATTTTCTCTTTCTTCGTGTGAATGTGTTTGTGTGTGTGTGTGTGGTGTGTGTGTGTGTGTGTGTGTGTGTGTGTGTGTATGGAAGGGGGGGAGAAACTTGGAGCGCGTCCACACCGGCCGCAATCATGTAAGGATTCTTTTTTTTAATTTCTATTTCCACTCCGTTTAATTTGCAGAAATGGCAGGGTTGATACGACAAGATGCAGGAGTTGGGGTGGGGAGGCAATTCCACATATTCTTCGTTATTGTAATTGGCTGCGTCTGCAAAAGGTTTGGGGATGTTCGGCTTTTATCTACGCTGTAAAAGATGTCCCGTCAGGACGGTGTCAGTTAGTGGAAAACGTGATTGTTTTTGCTAAAAACTCAAGTCAAGTGTGGTGACATTTGCACAAGTGTTAATTCATAAACGTTTTCTAATATCGAGGATAATTCAGTTGATGTCAGAGGCTTCATTTGCTTTATTATGATTTTTTAGAAAATGATTGGAGGAATCTGAAAACGTTTTGGAAACAAGTGGAGCTTCAGCGTCTTTAGCAGAATTTGTGTCTCGTTTGTTTGAGAAAAACTTGATTGTAAAGGTTTAAAAAAAAAAAAGTGGGTGAATCACTTAAGGTGGATTTGCTTTTGCAGCGTAACAGTAGCCTCAATCATTTTAGTTTTATTGGCTGTGATGTACCTGCAGCATCAGTGTGTCTGCAGGTACAGGGTACAGGTACTGTCTCTATCTGTAAATGCATGTAAACTCCACATATGGTCAGACTGTGGAGGGGGAAAAAATCATTTGTAATTTTTGGCTCTGCTTATTTGCATTTTCCAATTGCACCCCCTAACGAAAATGAAACAAAGTGAATCCGTATTAAATTAGGGATGTTATACAACTATGACTGCACAAACGACAGCCCAGCAGTGACGGAGAGGACTGCATCCTCAGTAGGAATATTCTGATGATACTAAAGGAGCTGAAAAATGCCATAAAGTAGAATAAAGTGACTGTAAAGTCACTACTGAGACGCTCTGTGGGTCCCTGCAGGAGAATTATAAGAATATCACAGGAATATTCCAGCAGTATTACAGTGATTTTTCGTTCTGGACGCCACTTAACAGGATGAATCTCGCATTTATTACAGAAGTCAACCATCTCAGCTCAGTCTGGTCCGACTTGTAACAGAGAGAGAGAGAGAGAGAGAGAGAGAGAGAGAGAGAGCGAGAGGGAGAGAGAGAGAGAGAGAGGAAGCTCCACCTTTGCAGCGCCGTGATTGGTTATGTAAATAAAGTATTATTTTGTGTCCTGTCCTCCTGCAGTTCGCCACTGTATGGCTAATTAAATCATCAATCAAGGGGCTGAACTGCTTGATGCCCCCCCTCCACCCCCCATCCTAAAAAAAAACAACAAACAATCAGATGCAAAAAGAAATCACCCATCAACAGGGTCTTAACTTCTGGTAGGAATTTTATATTTTTACAGTTTTAGCCTACTGTTTTCTCAATTTTCTCACTTGTATTATTATCATTATTATTATAATTAATACTATTATTATTATTATTATTATTATTATGAATATAAACACCTTCTTCAATCTTTGTTTCTGTTGTATGGATGCATGGACCAGAGGACTCTCCTAGGGACTCAAATGCCAAACTGAGTTTTTTGGTAAGTTTCTGATTGTCTTTTGTGTTTTAAATCATCTCCATCATGAAATGCCGTCATTATTTTCTTCTTCTTATCCAACAACAAGGAGGTGGAGGGCGGAGGTGGGTAAAATCGCTCGGGGTGAATCTGCTTTGCCTCCCGTTTTTCTCGGGTCGAAAGTGGATCCGGTCCTGGGTGAATTATTGTCATGCGTAATTTACTGCCACGGTGCTTGCATGTAAACGAAGCAGTCCAGCTCCCCCTTTCTCCCTCCCTTGCACACACACTATTTCTCTCTCATACGCGCGCGCGCACACACACCCACATACACACACACACACACACACACACACACACACACACACACACACACACACACACACACGCATGCACACTTTAGCTCCAGCTCTGTGTCCCATTCATCCATGCGAGCCTGGAGTGGCACCTCTCGCATTTTTTACGCACACAGGCTCTGCTACGAGGGGCCACATATTCACCGTGAAAACGGATTACAGTCGGTGTGTGACCTATAGGGGGACCTTGTGCTTAATGAATATATTGATTTAAATGAGGTGAAGGGGGTTCCAAAAAGATCTTCTGCATGGATTCATAATTTTTGGTCGATCTTTTTGATTGTAAATTTCAGATTAAAAATGCAAACATGTTGTTGCGCATGTTGTCGATGTGATGGAGTGAGTTATGAGGAAACATGTTTATCATGCTTTGCAGAATTGTTATTGAGGCTTTGAGGTGAATAGTCAAATAAAAAAGGCAGATTTGTAATTATTTACAAATAATTTCTGATGCATTGCGGTGATTTTTAACTGTATTTCTCAGTGTTGATCTCTGTATTTTTTCTCTAAATAAAAATTTGAAGCTTTTGCAGCATATTATCCGCCATGGTTTATTTTCTGAAGTTGAAATGTTGTCCGGGAAAAATCAATAAGTAGAAATTCACTTGGGTTTAATGGTTTTTAATGTCCAACACCTAAATTGGAGCTGTGCAGTTCTGCAGCTGTCTGCCTCAGGCGTGACTGCTGATTACCAAGATTATAATCCTAATTTTCTCTCCTTCTCTCTGCCTCAGTGTGTGTGTGTGTGTGTGTGTGTGTGTGTGTGAGGGGAGGCCCACTTTTAGTTTTTTGACAGCACAAACACATAAACGCAGTGGTGCAGTGGGGCTGTAGGAATGTTTCGCAGGATTTTCAGACTCTGTCAGTCTAATTACCACTTGTGTTTGTATGTTCAATAGAGCAGTGGAGTTACACAAACCACTATATTGTACATACTTTGTTGGCTGCTATTACATTACTGAAAGTCTCAGCAGCCTTTGAAGTTATGAGAAAAGAGGGATGCAGTAACAAAGATCACTGTTCTGCAGTTCAGGATCTCAGAGTAATAAAATCCCTCTACACTTGCATCATTCAGCAAATAATATTTTTGACTATGTACAAGCTTTAATTAAAAGATCAACATAACAAGCAACCAAAAATAAGGAGGTCAGAAGTCAATGCGGCATGACAACATCCCTTTGAAACGGCTTGACTCAACTTTCTGTCAAATTCTTGGGGTAGATTTGTCAATTTTTTTTTTACAATTTCCAGCGAAAACAACACCAGAATTGTGTTTCCTGCAGGTTTCTCTTCCAGTCAAAGTGGGAAATCCTCCAAAACAGACCGTACATCACCATAAGACACTAAAACTGTCCGCTGAAAACCAAAACCTGGACTAGCAGCAGGTTTCACTGCAGAGTGAAATCAGATCTCAGCTTAAAGCACATCGGCAGTCGACAACACTGACCATCTGATATGTGATACTTATTAAAGAGAACGCTGGCCCACTGATACATCCATGCAACACAAAGATCACAGAACAGCTACAATTGCTACATTGAATGCTTTTATACAATTATGATTTTCTGCATTCATTCCTGGTATACAATAAAATAAGAGGAGACCCAGTGGGAGAGAGGGATGCCACAGCAGAACATGCCGCGGGAGTGAAACACAGTTGCATGTACATGTTGTGCATTCAACAACTCAGCCGCCAGGCGTCCCTGATTATTGGCCTAATTTAGATCTGTGAGAGTCACATGACACTGTGGCGCATCCAGTGATGAATCTATGCCCAGTCCAGCTCTCAAGAAAAAAAAAAAAAAACACACACACACTCAGCAGCCCAATCAAACCTGTTACAATATGAGGAACAGTGATCATGATCATTTGTGCTGAATGACTTGTGACACACGATTCAGAACTGTGTAATTAATTTTAAGACCTTGCTTGAGGAAACTAATTTACTTTGGATGATTTATGATCAAGATCAAAATCACATAAACACCTTTTTTTTTTGTTGCATCAACATGTCTTATTAAAAACTTGCATTTTTCTGTTCAGTTTTTTTTCTCCTAATATGAAGCACAGGTGTGTGTGAGTTTCTTTTCAAAGACTTACTCGCGACTCCCAGATGTGGTGACCAGGAAGCCTGCATGCCTCGTCCTGCTGCAGGTTGTCCTCAGAGTCCACTTCCTCCAGTGTCTCCAAGGATTATGATTGGATGAAAATTTCCTGGTCTCACTGTTGATGACGACGCATCATGAAGGGAAATAATGACAGAGCGAGAGGAGGATCATTATTTAAAAAAAAAAAAAATAGTTATGTATTTTGATTTTACAGAAAATTAATCTCAAGTGTTAAATGTAGATTATCAAACTCCCATCAACATAACACATAAACAGTGAGGAGGTCAAAGGTCAGAGTAACACAGAGCTCAGCTGATGTGGCTACATGTTATATGATGCTAACACTGACACCTTTGGCTTGAAGCTGCTGAATGCTGAAGTTTGGTGCCAACAGTTAATCCTTTTATTGTTGGCAGAAACACATCTGACACGTTTCCAAGTCAAATAATGATTCAGCTTTTCCTCCAGAGTTTTTTTTATCAGGTAAGAAAATCATCTGAACTCTGTCCAGGATGGGAAACCTAAACTCTCCTCAGTAATTAATGATGGGTTTGCTGCTCCCTGAAGTGGGTTTCATTAACAACCTATTAAATTGCATACACTCCTATCAATAACTATAAAATGTATCCTGAATTAATCTTGTAAATGGAATCTCATCTGAAAATGTTACGTTAATATAAAAATTATGGGGAAAATTAGAATTTCAATAAAATCTCAAAATGTTTTTTTGAACTCAGCAACAAGCAGCTCAGTGTCCTCAGAGCGATACACTGATACAACAAGAGCGGTTTCTGAGAGATGAAGACAAAATTAGCTTAGCTTACCACTCCATTGTCAGGTATAATAATACATGATAATCACAGAGCCTGATAGTGACACACAGCAGTCCTACAGTCCTCATGTGTTGGATGCTGGTGCTTTTCTCACGTATTCAATTCGTTGTGATGATTCAGATTTTCCCACAGCAATAATGTTGTATAAATACAATTATAACTGACCAAAATAATATTTTATAATAATAATAATATTTGTTATTGATTAGTTCAGTATATGCTGAGTTTAGTGGCTAAGTAACTTAAAAAAAAGCTATATTTATCTGTTATTGATTAGTGTAGAGTTGATAGGGGATGGCAGAGGTTGTGAGCGAGTTTTAACAATCCGCCTTCAGCTGAAGGAGTTGGTGTAAATACAATTATAACCACTTCATGTGATGTAGCAAATCAAACAAAGCTGGTCTGAACATGAAGTGGGTCTACAAAAAAGAGGAGGGACATTTTTGAAAATTCACTTCTACAATTCAAAACAGCTGTCAAGTGACTGTAGCTCGGCCTCTCGAGTGTTAAACCCTAAGCATACAGTTTGTGCTTTAGCCCTGAAAGCAAGTTTTTAATTAAAATAACGATCGTTGTAGTGTTCAGAGGTTTTGAATGCAAGACAGAGAAGCCATAGTACCCTAGATCACATCTCCTCTCTGCGCTTGTTTGTGGCTCTTCCAGCTCTGCAACATCAAACTCAACATCTCTCGACGGGCTCTGGCTCTGTGATAGCCACCGCAAGAGCTTCAGCACCACAGAAACTCCAGAGATTGACGGACAATTAAAGACTGAGAGGCGAAGGCTCAGGCGTGTGATCTGCAAGAACTCCTCAAACATGCAAAAAGAATTTAGTTTACATTTGCCATGAGCAAGAGGGAGTGGGAAAAAACCTCTTCTTTTCTGAGCATTTCTGATCTCTCTCAGTCGGACAAGAAAGCTCGCACAGAGAACAAGGCCGCTGCATAGCAGATTGCTGCAGAAACAAATGCTTACACCAAAAAAGTATTGATTTTTTATGTTGTTCTTGTTAGCTGAAAACTGAGCAGAGGCTTCTACAAATGACCACTTATTCAACTGAGACTCTCACAAGAAAAACACAAAACATATCATGTGTTAGCCATCTTTTTTTCCTTCTATTCCTGTGGAAAGAGGTCAGATGTTTTGCAGCTCCCAAAAAAAAAACAACAGGTTGGGAAAAACAAGATGAATAAAACCTCAGACTTTGTGATGCCTCATATTCTACCTTCTACCTTATTTTCTTTCAATTCTCCCTAGTGTACACTGCACATTGTTTGCAATTATTTTTTTTACTTTTTGCGTGCATGACATCAGTGTTTTTTTCTGATGACCGTGACAAAAAAAAAGATTGTAAGTGGACCTTCACTCACACTACTATTTTTATTTAAGTCAGGAATTAGGCATGTGCAGTTATCACTGAACTGGCTGCACGTTCAAAGACTTAAATTATTATGAGAAAAGCATCGGAGGAGTTAAGAAACTTGTATTGATTGCTGGCATGAAAGTGAAGCTTGTTATGTATCAGTACTAAAGTTTGGAGTCATCTTAACATAAGATAGATTCTTTATTGAGGGCTGAAATATTGCCTAATGAATCTTCAGCTGCCATTTTTCCAAAGCAGAGAAAGTATACGCTAAGCTGCAACTTTATTAGGCTTGTTAGCAAATACAGTTTAATAACAGCCGTGCACTACGTCCTACATTCGTGAAGGTTTCAGTGAACAGAGGTTGCAGTTTAAGGTGCTGTTGCACTTCACTGAAATGTGTTGTGACTTGCAACAAAAGGTCAAAGGTCCCCAGCCCAAATCAAACCAGAGATGTTGCTGTGCTACACAGCTTTAACCATTAGTAGAAATGCTCTGAGTGTCTTGCGTCCAGACACAAAGGGACAGTGCACATTTATGTAATGTGATATGTAGAGTCTAACTGTCTACAGCCTGATCCGGGTGCAGTCTCTGTGCCAGCGCCACCAAAACAAATCATGCACATTTACTGCACTTGACAACTGAAATGGTTTTGATTGGGATTCTGATAGATCCCACAAGAAAACTTTTTACTCTGAGGAGAAAAAAATAGACCACTCATTTCTCGCTGAAATGAATTATTGACAGCGTCTCCGCTGAATAATTAATCAAACATTTGAATAATTGTTGTAGCTCTAATCTTGACAGATATTTGCATATCGGCATGTTCTTAATATCTGCCTCTGTATATGAATTTACATCCTCTCAGGACACAAAGATAGAATTAAAAGATCTAACTTGCATCTGCAGAAACCATGTCCGACGCTCAGAGACTCTCCACTCATTCAGATCTCTTGACATGAGCGGTGCATCAGCTGCTATGATACACTGCTAAGAGAGGAAAAGAGCTCATACACATACTGTGTTTTGATAAGGGTAGAAAAACAAGATCTGCAATCACATGTAATACTACAACACTGCAACATGCATGCACGCACACACACACACACACGCAAATAAATGAAACTTCTTACTTAGTAAGTTTGTTATTTCTTATTTAGTAAGACTGTATGAAAGATAGAATGAGGATTTGACTTATTTTTAACTCATGCAAAGACGTTTCAGTTTAAAGGGAAATTGATTGATACTTCGCAGCCTAAATGTCAGCAACGAGGAACTCAAATTTGAGGACTTCATTACCCATAAATCATTTCACCAGACTTGCATCTGCCAAGAGATGTATTTCCTTTTCAAGGGAAGCAAATCTAGAACAGTTGGACTATTCACTGATAGTTTATCTGAGTACAGGCAGATAACTTCATAAGGCTAAAATGATTTAATGACAAACGTTTGGTGCTGGATATAAAATGGATGAGTCTTGGGTGGAATAATATTCCCCTTCAAGGTTGGAAGTTTCCCCTTGTCTGCTTGTTAGCATGATATGTGAAAACATAAACACATTTGGCTGAAATTTGGTGGACAGATGCTGGACTTTTGTCGAACAATAAACCAACTATCTAAACCACTTTATTAAGAGGTGAAACCAAAAGTGATTAAGTAGGTCAAAGATAAACTTCAAAATCAATCCGCAAATGTTATTAACAATGTGACAGATGCATTCTGCAAAATAACTTTCTCCCTTATACCTGTTTATTTTTCGTCAGACTGATTTTAGAGTGATCTTAATTGCTGCTTGGATTATGTTGACCGGCAACGTTTGAGTGGCTGCATACAAAAAGGAGGCCAGGTTGGTCATGACTTTGACACTAGAGACCAGGGTTTGTGACCTGCCGATATTTTATTAGGTTTAGAGTAATGAAACACTTGTCTAAGTTTGGGGAAAGATTGTGGTTGTGGTAAAATATTGAAAAAACTTGACTTAACCACAATCCCAATCTTTCCCTTAACTTAACCAAATGCCTTGGGTTGCTTGAGCAAAACCATAAGAGCTTTAATCATGTTTTAGTTGCCAGGGGTGGATATTGTAGGATTGTTGTTGATACAGCATATTAACAGCGAACAGTTTCCAGATACGTTTAATATTAATATATTTTTTTCTACAACATTACATTTCTTACGAGATATATGTTAATGGAAACTAGTTGTACGCGACAATAAAAACCAGGAGACGTGGCAGCTGGAAACAGCACCTGAGGGAGGTATGCACTGTGAGGTCCTAACTTCAAATTTCAGCCACTGAGCTTTTAAATATGTCATTCACTTCACAATCTAAAAAAACACATCATGCCATACAAATGATCAGCACGTAGTACAGTAAAACAAACCCACTTCCCAGACTTCGCCTACGATTGTCAAAACTTACGATCCCTCAATGCATTGCCTCCAAACATGGCTAGAACCAGAGTGTGAATGTGTTTGTGTCTCTGCCCAAAAGATCACTAACTCTAAACTAGACGCCAGCAGACTGATGTATTTTCACCAACTGTGGCAGAACTTTGTAGAGAAGTTGGTTTTGAACCCTTGGCCTCTTCGATAAGACTCCAGAATTTGCAGTTTGCGTTTTCAAAGGTTTGCATTATTTTTCAGCGTTGGCACAGACAAACATGTCTGTTTTATCCTCCGCTAAAGTTTATGGCCCTGTAGGACTTGGAGAAAGTCAATTCACGGTCTGCTGGATGCACTGTATACCTCCACTGCTCATTTTAGACACACCATCCTTCCCTGCATTGTCATCCGTGGTGTTTGTTATCTTGACGCTCAGAGGATTTTGGTGAATGTTGATATAAGCTGGCGTAGGAAGCAAATTGCTGTTGTGTTCACCACTTCCTGCCATCGTTCTATCCTTACCGAGTGAAGCTATCACTCTCACCTCTCACTTTTGACCATTTTTCTTTGCAGCCACCAGTGTGTGTGTGTGTGTGTGTGTGTGTGTGTGTTGGTAGGGGAGTCGATGATTCGTCTTTTGATCCTGGTGTGCTTGTTGTCAAAAGCTGCCTGGATTGAAGAGACTGTTGGCCACAATTGACTGTGACAATTAGGGCACGATCACAGTCCCCGAGTGGAGCACTTAAAGGCTAATTTACATGTCACTTTGCTGTATTAAAAAAAGAAAAAAAAAATAGTGGGAGAAAAGATATTCTGCTTTTGCTCACCCTCCCTTCCACCTTCTCTTTCTGTGTCTATCTCCTCTTTCTTTCTTTTTTTTTTTTTATTTCTCCATGCCTTGTAAACTGTAATTTGTACACTGCTTAAGGGAACCTGGCAGAAGAGAGGCGACCAGCATTTCCATTTGAAAAGAGGCAATCACCAGGCCACTGCTGAGCCTATTGTCCGGTGGCGGTGGTGGGGGGTGGCGGCAATTTACAGGCAGTGAAGTTAACCTTCTGGTGAGGTACATTACACACAAGGTTTACACTTGTATGTATGTAGATCTTCTTGTGTTTGCTGATATACTAGCTCGGTACTCCTCTTTTATCACAGCCTGGATATCTGTCAGTCAGGCTGGGCAGGAGTGTTATGTCGCTGCCCTTCCTGCTGTGAGATGGTTACCGTGCCAGACTTTAACTGCACTCAAACGGTCCAGACCTCATGCGGGACGTCCTGATTTGTATGAAACACGCTTCATGTTTTCATCCACAACTTTGACTAGCCGAATGAGTAGAATTTTACCTCAGCTTATAGAAAAATGAATAAATTTGAGGCGATAATTAGGCCGTGGTATTGCAGGATTGCAACACCTAGGGTTAAATAGTTTTCAGTCATTTAAAAAAACAGCTCACTGATTATTTGTCCATCTTACAGCTTTCTGACACTAAAATCTCACAGTGAAAACTGAAATTTAATTGGGTACCAGGTACTGGGTACCAACGTCTTCAAAATTCACTGTTTAAATTTGGCTACTGCAGCTTTAAAAACAATTAATTTTGGAACAAAATATCTTTAATCAGTTCAGTTTAATCTCATCTCAGCTCAAACAGACAACCCCCTCCCCTCCCCCAGCTCTTCCTCATGGCTGAAGTTTCTTTTCTCCTGTTCTGACAGGCTGTTTGTGACAGGTGCAGAGTGTGCGTGTGCATGAAAGTGGTGTGTGTTTGAGTGTGTAAAAGGACCCCCCCACCCCTTCATCCATCTCACACACACACACACACACACACACACACACACACACACACACTCCTGCTGTCCTTTCAAAGAGAACATAGAGGGAACAGAGTGTGTACAGAAACAGCAGGTTGATGGGATAATGCCCATCATCTGTTGCACCGTGTCATTTCTGTGCTGCCGTAACCTGCTTTTGTAACGGCCCTGTACACACACACAACACACACTTTCACAGACTCATGTGTGCGTGTTTGCATGTGTTTCAACATGTGAACGAGCAAAATAACAGAAAATGGAGGTAGAATAGAACTGAATTTAATAGAACTGAATAGGAATATTTATTTAGCATGCAAAGGATGGAGACAAGCCACAACAGTGTTGTGAAATGTAAAAAGGTACAAAAGCCAATATGTGTGTGTGTGTATAGATGTGTATGTGTGAATAGGTGTGTGTGTGTGTGTGAGGTGTTGAGGCATACGTCAGCCCGTACAGGGATTGTCGTGCTGCTCAGCCTGCTCACAGTAACCATTGGAATAAATTCCTTCTTGTGCTGTGAATGACCTAATCCAGATTTGATGGTCATTATATCAGACCTGTTTCATTATGCCGTAAACATACAGAGGAGATAATCTTAATCTCTGTAATACCACTGTAAACGAGAATAGCACTGCTGTCGCACTAAAGCCACCTCTGGTTGTTGTGTTTTTGTCTCCGATTCTTGGCAACAATTTAAAGTTGACACTCATTCTGAGAGTTTCATGATATTTGAAGCATTTGATGCCAAATTTTTTCAATAAATCCTTGAAAACATACTTTCTGTGGATACTTGAGTTACTAATATGAGTATCAGGTTGAATGTAGGTTACTAATCCCAGCGATTGAGCCTTTAATTAATTGCACAGTTTTGTAATAAGGCTGGGAGGATTAGTGTGTGGACAGGTGGGCAGATTTAAACCTCACTGGGCTGGACACATGTTGAGACTGAGGGGAAGCCATCATCCCGAACAAAGAGGGATTTTTTTTATTCCATGGAAATACTCCAAATGTGTGTGTACGTGCAACAGAAAATGATTCTGTTGCATGTAAGCTCGGACAATCCACGTGCTGCTGCACCGTTTTACAAAAGGCTTCAAAGGGTTCTACACAAAACCTTCACGGTGTTTTAACAACTGAAACGTTCTCTATAGAACCAAGGTCACAGTGATTTTTTTTTGATGCACATTGTTGGTGCTTTAATGCTTGTTCTTCAAAAGGTTTTGAATACTACAATGTACACTGTGCCAGAAGTTCCCAATGACACAATGATAAAATACTACCACATAGCACCTTTTATTGAGCTACAATGAAACCTCTATTTGTCCCTGTGCTGTGGATCATATGTATCTTCAAATCTGACTTTTTATTTCCATTTTCCTTCTAACGACATTATATTTATTATATTTATGTAATTGCCACCATTACTTTCACATCAGTGAACATCGCAGGCCAGTGAATCAGAGCTACAGCAAATTCAGAATGCTTTGTCATTGCGAATGGGAACAAAACACCACAGTTGGTGAATTCACCTTACCATGACCACCATGAATTTAAAAGTGAACTGTTTCAAGTGCTGAATGTTGCCATAAGCAGTGAACACAGAAGAATTTAAATCTCTGATTCTTACCAAAATGATCTCTGGGAGTTGTAGTATTTTGCACCGATTGTTCAGCGATCCAAGCCTTGGAAGTTATCTCGCCAGGCCCCTAAAAGAAAATGAACAGGACTATCTGATAACACTTTTTCTCCTTTGCACCATTATAAACTAAAATTTCTAATTTCTTGTGTTTACAAAACCCTTTCAAGTTCCTGAAAAGTCGACATTTTGGACACAAATGCAGCACTCTTCATAAAACATGGTCAGATGGTTCTATGCTGGAGCTTTATACTGTTGTAACAAAGACTTTAAAAAAAAAAAAAAAAGGAATCAATTACAGAATTTATGCGCACTAAAAAAATATTCCTCAAAGTTTAAACTAGGAACTGAACATATCAAGCCTGAGGAGATTATACTTCTATTTCTGAAATCCACTAAAAGTACTATTTTATTTTAACTGCAGTTGTAGTTTTTTTCTTTATATTGCAGACAAAGAGTTCTACTCAAGACAAAATTTTGTGTATAATTCTTTTCTAAATCCTCCTTATCATCATCATCATCATCAGTAGTGGTAGTATTACTAACCTACCTACACACTTCTTTATATTGTACATGGAGAGATATATGCACATCTCTCACGCATGTAACATCTGCAGAGAAAGTACACACACACACACACACGCACACACATGGACTGAAAAACATACTGAACACATCTCAGCACATTTACCTGTGTTTTATCTCTTTTCCGTCCTGAGTTGTGGAGATGTGATGCAACCTGCTGAGCGTCTCCGCGGGAAGGAAGGAAGGAAGCAGATATTACTGAGAGAGAGAGAGAGAGAGTAAGTAAAAGAGACATTACACACACTCTCTCTCTCTCTCACACACACACACACACACACACACACACACACACACACACACAAACACACACACACACACACACACACACACACACACACAAACACACACACACACACACACACACACACACACACACAAACACACACACACACACACACACACACACACACACACAAACACACACACACACACACACACACACACACACACACAAACACACACACACACACACACACACACACACACACACAAACACACACACACACACACACACACACACACACACACAAACACACACACACACACACACACACACACACACACACAAACACACACACACACACACACACACACACACACACACAAACACACACACACACACACACACACACACACACACACAAACACACACACACACACACACACACACACACACACACAGAGGCATTTTCTGCTTTTTCATCCATTTCTTTTAAATTACACCACCTCCAGTTAGAGAAGCTGAATAGCAACAAATGACAAAATTTTATAAAACATTCCCTGCAATACTGAAACAATAATTTCAAGTTCAGCACAATAAGTAGTGAGTGAATTGGCGAATATATTGGGAATACTGGCAAATAAATAATGATTTTGGCTGGACACGGTTCACCTGATGAACAGTGCAAAATCACTTTGTAACAGCAGAACAGTGGCTGTCCTGAAATTCATGAATAAAAAAAAATATAAATCAATATTTGTCAAATTCAACCTGGAAATGTACCTGCTCCTGACTGCATGTACAATGCAATTTGTATGAGGAGAAATATCAACAGACCTGTCTTAAAGGAGCAGTAACATTCTGGGAAACAAATCAGCTTGCTTTTTGAGAGCGAGATCAGAAGAGCAGTTATCTAAGTATCCAAGTGATTAGCCTAGCCTAGCATGAAGACTCCTCCCAACATCTTTAAAGCTCAGTGATTAACACATTGTATCCTGTACACAAACGAATGTAAAATGTATTTTTTAGGGGTAGTTATACATTTGAACAATTTCTTGGCTAAGGTAGTGGCAGTGATGATGTACAGCTTCCCAAGGACTATCATTGTAGGGCGATTGCCAGAATTGATGTCATTGTGCCTGTGGAGAGACCAAAACTGAAAGTTGTGCTCACTGACAGTATCAGCTAATGTGTGTTATTGCCAAAGGCGCTGCACAGAAATAATGGGCAAATGCATAAACAGTTTTTCATGTTCAGGTTAAATAGATAAAAAGCAGCTTTAGAGGTATTTGTAAGAGTTTTTGAATTTTGAGCTCCTTATGCTAAGCTAAGCTAACCATGTTCTGAGTCCACCTCTGGACTTCTCCCATGCGATAAGACTGATATTAATCACTGTATTCATGACAAACCACCAGGTGAATAATCCTACCGTTCATATTATTTTTTACCTAAAAACTTTTTCCTGTGAGAATTATTATTAAAACCACCTCAACAAGAAGCTTTAATTTGGTTCTACTTTCACCTCAGTCATCACTTTCTAAGAAGAGGTGTTCATTTTGTTAAATAGTTGATTTCTCATTTTGGGTTGAAACTTCATTTATCTTCAAATGTCATTTAAATTCAAATATAATCAAATACATCTCAATAAATAAATCATTGTGGGTATCATGTTAGATGAGCCTTCACTGCTCAGAGTGTGCAGTGTTTTGGGTTTCTCTCTCTCTCTCTCATTATAAGCTGCCTTGAGTAGTATACCAACTCTCTCTCCTTCCTCACACACTCATGTTTGCCAAGCTCTGTGCTAGTTGTTAGTGGCCCCAAACGGTTTCACAGTACATTTAGGGTTTGATCTTCTGCTAGTGTTACAATGGCACAGCATGGCCGAGCTGCCTGCTGCACACTGTATGTGCAGACCACAGATACATACAGAAGACCACTTAAAGCCACCCAGAAACTCACCTCTGTGCCAACTGCAGAGGATAATAAAGAACGGCTGTTTGATATCAGATTTACGCTGAGAGAAGACTTATTTTCCCCTCTAAGAAAAATCAGGTGAGAGCAGCAGCTGTTTTATAAACAGCTGGTTTAACCCTTTATGCCAACATTCCTTATGCACCTAGACCGCTCGTTAGACCCCTGTGTGAAATTTTGCACATAAACATTTCAAGGATTCACACTGTAGGTCTGCCATACAGCTTTAAAGGTAGGCAGACACCAGATTGCAGTTGTTGTGCATTAAAATACACACATTAGATATTCATATCCAAAGTTCTATGTAGCCTATGGCTATACTCCCATGGGCAGAATAGTGGTAGAACGTTAAAACACAAGACAATCCCCAAACCTAACCTTTGTTTTATGTAACATATTTTGCATCAGCTCAAGTCTAAGATTATGTTTCTCTACCTTTAAATGATTATGTGACAAAAGCATGAATTGCTTCTGTTTGCCCATGACTGTACTCTACCTTATTTCATAGTCAAACTACTTCCTGTTTCTTCTTCTTCATGTCTTTTATCTAATGAGGACACACACATTTTAACTTTACGGCATCCTGCTCATTCAGGGCTTCATTAGACCTGGTCTGGATACATTTAGTATCTCAGTGACAGGTTTTTGGCCTGTGTGTGTTGAAGGGGTACTTCATAAAAGTACACTCTCTCTCTCGCAAACATTGAGACACTGCAATAAAGCACCCCTTAAGCCAAAAACTAAACACAAAGCCTCCTGCAAACCAGACAGTAGGGGTTTTAGTACCGTGCTCCAATCAAGTTTTGTCGTCTATTTTTGGGGGCAAAAGGGGGGACGAGGAGGGAGGAGCGTTTGGGGTTTGGTAGGGTTGTTGGGGTCCGTCTTTACAGAATTGTCTATCAATAGGTGCAGCCAGTGTCAGTAGTCCTTCTCATCAAACCGGGGCCTGACAAAGAGGCGGCGGCGCATGGGAAAGGGGCAGCAAGGTGAAACTAATGCCATGGATGTTTGATTCATCAGGGCCTCATTGTTGGCGGCCACGGCTGATTGTGAAGGTTCAGTCAAGCAAAAGGGGTGCGGAGTAATCAGTCGGATTTATGGTGCCGAGGGCCTCGGAGAGAGAGCGAGTGAGAGAGAGAGGAAAAAAAAGCCAGATAGAAGCTGTTTGCAGTGCAGCCCGAACAGGTCTGAAACACACATACCTCATATGCAGAAAAACTGTTTTTATTCCTACTTCCTCCTGCTCTGACGACCTTCTTCGCTGAAATAATAAAAAAGATGGAAACATAAAAACCTGTCTTTATGTAAAGGTTTAAATAGTTCACACCTGGACACAGTGTATACTGCATATGGACAAACATATATACAATATCTACGTATGACACATAGATTACAGTTACATGCACACACAACATGGCAACCTGCGCTAACTGCATGATATCTGTCCTGAAATGAATCAAACTAAAATAAATGTAACTGAATCACAGGAACTCAAACGTCTTTTTTACAAAAAGTATCGGAACTAAAGTTTTTAGATTATGGGATGCAGACACAAAGTTAACGAGGCCATATCTAAAGCACATTTGTTAGTTTTGTTCATGTACACTTATCATGCTCTGCTGTTAATGGAATACGAATAGGAGGGGCCTGATGATTACTTCATGAACATGCAGAGGGCCAGGTTGTACAGTTAAGTACCAAAGGGTTACTGTGGTACAGTCTCTGAAGTCTATTACACAGATGAATAATGTCATTTGAATGTTGTAGCAGTTGAGGTGGAGCTCATTATAACTCCTTTCTTTAGTTTTTGGGGGCTTTATCTGCAACAATGCACCATATTTCTTTTGTATGTAATATCTGAATCATTACTGAAGTAAAGTCGCTGTCAGATAACTGTAAAACGAGGAGTAAGTGGAGTATCAACCTCTATAATGTGGTATAAGATGAAAATACTCCCAAGTCCTCTCTGTCCTCTCTCTCCTGTCCTTCCTCCTTCACTTCATTCTTGTTTCAGCGGGTGTCTTGCATCTTTTCCCCATCTCTCCTTCCTTCATGAACCACCTTCCCCCTTTTCTTCCTCCTCCCTCCTTTCATCCCTCCATCCACCTTTCTGATTGGTTGTCGCAGAGGGAAGACAGATGTAGGGCGAACAGCAGCTAAGCCGTTGTACTCTTAAGCCTAATGTGGAAGTTTTATATGCAAAGAGGTGAAGCAGGGAGGAGGGGAGGGAGGAGGATGGAGTTTGAACTGATTAGGATAATTCCTGCTTTTAATACAGCTGTCCCTCCAGCTTAAGGTAAACCAAATGTTGCCATCGGAGATTAGTGTACCTTGCCTGGTTATTAGCGACACCCCCTCCTTCCTGCTCTCCCCCTCAGACACATACACACACACGTCAGAAATGTCTCTAAAGCCGCTCTCGCTGGCATTAATTTGAGAAAGAGAGAGGCGGGAAGGAGAAGAGGAGGGGGGGAGAAGAAAAGTATTGCAACTTGATCTTCTTCTGCACCTGTTGGGAAATAGTGTGTGTTGGGTGTGTGTTCTTGGTATTATGCCTCCTGAATTTCCGCACAGGAATTTTAAGGAGAGTCATTGTAAGTGATGACATTTTGGCTCATTCTCACTTCATGATACAACTTGTGTACAGGCTGAGTTACAAAAAATTGCTACCAGTTAAAGTCCTAATAAGTATAGAATTTCAAGTGCCTTTAAATAACAGTTGTCTTTAATTTTGCATAGTCTTAAAGTTATTTTTGTTAACTCTTAAGTCTTGCAATTTGTTTTCTTTTTACTTTATCAAGATTAAAATGTCATCACATTTTTGCTAGTGTTATTTTCTGATGCAATATTTGAAGAAAGTATATATTAGTCAAACTCCCACATCCTCTTTCTCTGATAACCTGAAAGGAAATGAGAAAGGAAAGGAAAAGAGAGACATGGCTGTGTACAAGGTGTCTTTAAGGAGGGAAATGCAAAAGTAATCTGTAATCTTGATTGACTTGGTGGCAAAACCAAATTTTTGTAACATAAAAAAAAATCTTTTCAACAGATCCTAAAAATCTGATCCCTGTGTAAAACTTAATAAAGTAATACATAATAAAGAAAACTATGAGATAAGGACAGAACAAATCCTTCCAGAATCTAGAAATGAAGCACCAAAAGCAAACAAAACACTACATTATGTGCATGTGGAAACTCCTGTGAATTTGTGTGTGTGTGTGTGTGTGTGTGTGTGTGTGTGTGTGTGTATACCTGTGCATCTGTTCTGGCCCATCAGTCGACACGATCTTAGCCAATCCTGCCAGTTGGTTTAATACCTTCACACCCTGAGGAGAACAAAACACACACACACACACACACACACACACACACACACACACACACACACACACAGTTTCTCACACTTGGCATCCCATGTCAAATATTATGTCACTCGCTCCGAGCCACGACCGTTAATGCAAACATTAGTAACTGAATACAGCAGGCTTGGCTTGGGAGTTTTATTTGAAATCCTTTTCAATACTGACGCTACTCAGCTGAGTTCAGCTGTAGAGAATTAAACATTTTCAGTCCAGAGGCACAGTGGAGCAGGAGCTCAAACCATCAACACTCCAGTCCTGGATATACGACTTTTCCACAAGCAGATAATGGCTGATAATCCAAAACTGATTAGGGATATCTTACACAAAATTAGAAATAAGAAAATATTCTTTTCTGTGTCTTTTAATGTTTAATGTTGTCAAAGATCTACCTTCTTTGGATTCATTTGATGGATACTAGAAAAAAAAAATCTCTCACAACAATAACCACAATTGTTAAACACCACGTATTAAAAGATACCTTTCAGTTTTTGCTTCCCAAAATGTATAATGTTTGAAGTTTAGCATGCGACTATAGAAAGGAACTAATATATAACAAGTTAAGACTAGCTAACACTAACTCCTACCTTCTACTATACATGTGAAACATAATTAGCCTTTCACTGAGCCACTAAAACCTCTAATATGGCTGTTACATAACCAGAACATCTGCAGCTTTAATATCGTTTCAGGTCAGTATTTGTCTTCATTTAATAAAGTTATTCTTAGACATATTATGCAATAATGGTGTTTATCAAATCAAATCATTCAATAACACCTTAGAAGGGATGTTGTGAATAGTTTTTAGCTTGGCTGGATTCATTCCTAAATTTTCTGTGTGTTTTTGACACAAAATTCTTTAACAAAAACCCACAATGTGTTTACTCTCACTTTAGCCATCATGTTGTATGAGCAGGGTGGGCTTGATTTCTGTATCTAATTTAGAATAAAACCCTGCAGTTACAGGAGTTGATGGAACAACTCTCTTTAACACACTAGGTGGGCACGAGGAACCTCTTTAAGCACTGGTAAGTAAGTATTCTAAATACTATGTGACCTAGTTCTCACACGTGTGCTGTAGCTGTCACAGAATCAATCCTAATTTCTAGAGCAAGCTACTTTTGACAAAAAAGGGAGGAGGAATCCTTTGCCTGCAGCATTTGACGTGAACGTGTGAAGATTTCCTCCCAAACGAGATATCCGCTGACAAGTGAGGCAACATCAAAAGGTACCGAATTAAAACAAATGATGGCAATTTTCCATGTTCAGTAGGTGTGTCTTAACTCTTTTTGACTATGACTTGACTATGACTATTTTTTACATGCTTTGGTCTTCAGAGACATTACCTGTTATCTTTTACTCCTGCTGGTATGAATACAAAGCAGGTTATTACTGAAAAGTCCTAAACCTCCCTAGTTAGTTCCCGAAAACATGGTGATTTGTTGGAAACCTCTGGGTTTCGTTTGACAGATTTGTTGTGTGACACTTTGACGTGGGTTTGGGCTGGGTTCAGATCTGAGCTGAAAAATAGAAATTTTGACCTGGTTAAAAATCGCATTCTAAAATGTATAATGATTACAATGAAGTTCAAATGACTGTATTTGTATTTCACCTTCAGAGAGAGATGTCTGCAGCATACTTACTTAACTCTTACATAAAGTATTTTGAAGCTGTTAAGAGTTTCAGGACAAAATGTCAAGGAATTTAGGACGAAATGTCACATTCAGGACGTCTACACCAGATAAATCAAGGTAAAAAAAATAAAATAAATAACGCTTGCACACAGGCAGACGCAGCAACGCTTCACTGACACCCTGAATCACAAAGAAGTGAACACTCAGCCAGAAGAAGCCATCAGAGGTGATAACACCGCTCATTTCTGCCTCCCTGACATGTGAAAAGATGGTTCATTGGCTAATGCTCAACAATAATACACCACTACACACACACACAAATACACACAGATAGATACACTACATGAAGGTCAGAGGGCAGAAGAAGAGAGAAATCATTACAGACACTGACCCACAGAAACGGATGATTACCACCACACGGCCCTGCGTGGATCGATGTGGAACAATTCGCTCTGTTATCAGGGTAGTTGGACAACATACTACGTGTTAAGCAACAAGACTGTAGTGGCTGATATTATAGCTGTCATGTGTGGAAATATCACACACAAAGAGATAAGAAACACTGATGAACTGAAAACAAAGCTGACTGTTGCTATAGGAGTTTAGCCAGATTATCTAAACCACTTCATTTTGAGGAAATCACAACAGAAAAATATGTCAGTGACCCATCATGGCTGTAGGTACACACACACACACACACACACACACACACACACACACACACACACACAAACACACTCATGCACACAAGCTGCAGCTCTATCCCCTGAAATCTGGGATGCACACTCCCTATCTGTTGTTCTCATTACTCTTTGTTTCACCACATCCTTGTTTACATCCCAATAAGTAAATCTGACTTGACTTTAGCACGGTTCTATTCGGGCTAAAAGGGAGCAGAGGTGCGATGGCTACAGGCGGGTCAGCGGGTTAATCACACTTGACTCGGAGCTCATTGCGATTGTCTGGACCACTTTAGATGTCGAATGCGGACCTTTCAGCGGAAATCCCATTAACCTGGCGAAAAGACCATTTAAACACGGTGATTGGAGAACTGATTAGGTTCAATTTGAGATTCCCGCTAAGCAGCACATGGCGCTCAGCCAGAGTGAGCGCAGGGAAACAGTGAAATTCAGTGTGTGTGAACTTCACCCAGGCCAGTAAGGTAACTCATCAGGGTATCATCGCATCAACTGCAAAGGTATGTTTCTGTATTTTTCTGTCTTTTCCATCTATTATGACAGAAATAAACAGTTCATTTTAACTACTACTATCAAGAATTTGTAAATTAAATAAATGTGGGCAAGAACTGCTTTCATCGGAAAAGGCGGTAAAGAAAGAGGGACAAACAAGAGGAAGAAGAAGAAAGACGGAGAACAGGTGGAAGACGAAGAAGAAAAAAGGGATATGTGAAACAAGACATCACCTCGTGCTGCTTAACAATAATTCACACCATCCTCCTTTCAAACATTATCTAAAGCTCAAAGTTTGCACCACTGCACTGCTGCACATTGCATTATGGTTAGAGAGAGACGAAGGTAGGCAAGGGGGACGTCATGCGTTTTCTTACACTACAATAATCACACGTCACATGGCATCACTTTGACAAGGAGAAATGGCACACAAAGGTAGGCTCGTATGTTAATACACTGGGGCCTCTTTCACCCTTACTGTACAAAACAAGCTGCGCTCTGACTCACAAGCTCAGCAGATGACACACAGTCCCGAATCCTTCAGAGCTGGAGGATGAAGCTGAATGTGAGCCATGAAGGGACTGATACAAATGCAAAGGTCTCTCAGAAGAAGAAATAATTGCACCTTTTGCTTTAAACCTTTATAAATCTCCTGCATTTGGCATAAAGAGGGTTTTAGTTCATTTGGCAGCAGGTGAAAGAAGTCAAAAAGACAAAAAATATTCCTCCACAGTGATGTGTGGCTCCATATTCTATTCCAGAAATAAGTCCAAGAGGTACAAAGTGCAGGCAAACTTTTTGGTATCACAACTTTATAAGTCAGCTGATGGTTCAGAGAGCGCAGACTCCCTCCTTCATTTTGCACTGATGCTGAATGTGCAATTCAGATATTCAGAGGCGCTGGCCTCCTTCATCAAAAAACTGAAGGGTTATGATGTTACGAGTGCTATCAAAGATAAAATGGACAGATATTCACAGTTTGAAAAGAAGTGACATCGGCAGTACTCTTATAAAATTATCACTAGTGTAGAAATTTGGTGCTTCAGACACTGAAATTCATTCATTTTAAAAAGGCATTTGACAACAACTATCAGGTAGTTTATCAGAGCCGAACAAATCATAACAATAATGTTTGATATTTGTAAGAGATCCAGGCTTTCCAACCCATGTTAAACAGAACAAGGTTTTCCTTGAACAATGCAAGACAAATAACTAGAAAAACAAAAGGAGGAACTGAAACGGCAACCTTGAAGCTGGTGTAGGCTGCAAGTCTGAAGGACAGCTGAGGGGGAAGAGCTGATAGACACGTGACCTTCACCTGCCAAGATTTATGTTTCCGGAGATGTGCAGATAAAATAGAGCTGGTGAGAACTTCTAGGTAAGAGACAGACGAAGGGTATTCATGTGTACAGGGCAAATCTCTCTTCATTTTAAAACTCAACCGGGCCTTTAAAACTTTGTCACAACAGGGAAACTTAGCTCATCTCTCACCAGATTTTTGACTCTGTGACACTTTAATTTCAAGTAATTTTAAGTAATTGCAGACGATGTAACACTGATATGTGTGGTGTTCAACTGAGAAGAGTGAAAAACATGGCTGATGAATTAACTGTTTAAAAAATGTAACTTTACCTGAATACCTACAATGAAAGCATCCTTTGTGACTTCCTCTCTACATAATCAAACCTAAATGGATGTTGGGTGGTGGAGTGGTGGGTGGGTGGATGGGGGGGTTGGTCTGTATGCGAGGCTCTGACAGCCTCGACAGTTTGGATGGGCGACTGCCAAGCTGCTGCTAAATATACACAGGGGTCAGTCTCTGGCAGATCCTCAGCTTTGTCAGAGTCGCGCTTCAGGTTTTCTGATAAAAGCGGTTTCTGCTCGCGTAAGTCAAGAGACAGTTGTGACAGGGGAGAGGTCGCGGGGTGGGGACCTCCGCGTGTGTGTGTGTGTGCGTGTGTGAGGACCTGACCTGTCGGAGGTTGATAGGCACTAGGCGATGGAGGGGGTAGGAGTTGTCACAGAGGTCCCTAGATATCCAGCCAAAAGGACTGAGGTTGTCCGCTTCTTTCCTGCCTGGGAATTGTGGTATTTTTGTTTGGACGTGTGTTACATCTACACTATAAAAAATGTGTGTATTTTTTTAATCAGGAAAATGTTAGAGGAAAACACTCACACACTCAGAGTTTGAGAGAGACATTTTAGGCTCTGGGAACTTGCTATAGTTATAGTTTAAACTATAGTGAAACCGATTAATAAAACCTACAGTATGCCCATAAGACCTTTCTAATTTTCTAATATTTGTAATTTGTTTGGCATGAGCAGTGTCATCGACAGAAATTCAAACCCCATGGGTTGAAAAGCTGAGACAGAAGATGTCCAATCCAGCCCTCATTTCTCACCTACAGGTGATTTGACAAGAGCAGCTCAGAAAAGTGACAAAAATGTATAAAAGTTTACAGTTTACAAAAGTAATTTATAAAGCATTTCACAGATTAACATTTTATGGAGGGCATTTTTTGCAGTGTGCGTGTGTGTGGATGTATTTCCCTGTCTATGTGCCTGTGTGTGAGAGAGACAGAGTCTGAGTCTGTGTGTGTGTGTCAGTGGAGCATTGATGAACTCAGCACAATGTTGAATGGGACTGTTTTGGCAGCTGAGACAGCGGGGCCAAACCTGCGGGTCAGAGATAAACGCCCCTCACAGCTCTAAGCTGCAGAGAGGACGTCCCATCAGAGATGGGGAGGAAGCGCAGGAAAACAGCTCGCTGAGGGGGCAGCGATGGACGAGAGGTTAGACACACGGGCTTGTGAGTGGAAGGTTGCTGGTTGAAATCCCAGAGCTATACGGGGCTCCCTTCCCTCCCTTATTAAGAAACCATGTAGATAAATATTTCTTGGAGAATTCACAGGTGTTTCTATGTTACGATATTCAGTCCCTTTCAAAATGTCTCAAGAAAGTGCAAAAAATCCAGGTGATTTTCCCTGAATTACTTTCAAATTGTCATTCAGACACACATCTGTGTGATCTTGGTGATTTCCACTGAGTAAAATAGTCAAATTTCTGTTTCTAAAAGTTTTGCAAATTAGTGCTGGTACCGAAAATCATCACTTTCATCGTTTCCACACCTGGCAAATATTTTTATGAAAATAAATCAATATATCCTCCTCACTGCATCCAAAACAAAAGATCATTTCCAGCTACTTTAAACCAGATATCCACTGCTACAGACATGCACCTACAGGAGGCAGAAGAGGAGCTGATTGGCTCAGCTTCAGAACAAAGAGCCAATCAACAGTTGGACAGTGAATGCAGGCAGAGCTGTTCGGTTATGAACAAATTTCAGAGAGCAGAGAGTGCGTAGATCAGTGTAAGAAATAACTGATGAAATACACGACCTCCCAGATACTGTCAAGTATTTTCAGGAGACTAGTAAAATTATTTGGAATTGATAATTTATATTGTAAATACATTAATGGTGAGTTTTTAAACCATGTCATAGAAAAGGGAAACTGGTTGCTGCATTAACAACAAGTGTAAGTACAAGGCAGTGGGAAAATAAGCTGCAAAATAATAAAATCAAACGTGAGGAAGTACTTGCTACATACAGAATAAACATAAAAATGCATCTAAAAAACCACAGGTCCACTCACTACGTGTTCAGAGACAGACGTAACAGATTTCAAACTGTTTGAGGGAAAGAACCAATTAAAGTTATGTTTACTTTTAAAGGTCATTTTGATCTTTTTCTTCTAAGTAGGCATCACTTTATGACTCAACAAAGGTTGAGAAACACCGCTCAAGACCACAGTGAATAAAATGGAAGTTGAACCTGTGATCCAGTCACCAGGAAGTGGCCTAATCACAGCAAGGAAATGATAAGGTCAGTGCTTGATGTTTTCAGCAGGAAGCTGGGCGGAGGTGACCGCTCCATTTAAACATGCAAACCTGCCAAGATTCAATCTACTCATGCTCTTTTTTTGCAAGTGGCCCTCTCAAGATTAGAAAAAAAAGGTCTCGGAGAATCAGTGACTGGAAGCTTGAAGCTGCATTTAGGAAGGAAGTGAGTGAACGAAATGATGCATAGACAGAGGTTATTACCCCAATGTAAAACTGAGGGCTGTATGATTGGAGAAGACGTTGCTCAAAATGACTGAGCTCAGCAAACCCTCAGAGGGGAAGCTGAGGTAAAGCCAAGAAGCAATATGTTTCTCCTGCTTCAGCTGTCACTTTGAAACCTTCCCTTTCTTTTCTGCTACAGCATCCTTGACCAAGACAGCTGCAGGGTTGCTGTTCTGCAGCTGTGTATAACCTCTGTCCTTCTGAAAGTGACGGGAAATTCTGCCTTGGCGATCAGTCAAGTGTCCGATTATTACCAAATGTCTCGTTGTAGGTGAGTTTGCAAAGACAGCAGAGTTTGGTGATGCCTTGAGGGGGCATTTGACAGGCAGAGATCCTGCTCCTGAAATGAGGAAGCCCAGAAACCAGAAAGGTGACAGAGGTGAAAAGTCCACGTTTCCACTGTGACTACAGACTGAGACACTGCAGCACACCATCTGACAGATCACTGATAGTGAATCTGAAAAACAAAAGCAGTTTCAGTTTTGTAAAAACAATATAGACAAGCAGCAGAATCCTAGCTGGGTTTCAGACCTCTGAATTGCCACCCACACTTCCTCCTGTGGCAGAGCCAGAAAAAACAGAAAGGCAGAAAAACAGCCACAAAAATGGCAACAAGTATGGATGACTTTGACACAGATGAAATTACAACTCTTATATTACTTTCATAAATATGACAAACATTGCATTGAATGACTAACAATAATGTTGACGCCATAGATACGTGATTGATTCGGGCAAATGAATCCCCATCTTGAACAGACACCACCTATTATTAATATATTAATATTATGATTATTTTAGCAGAGCCCTAAAAATCTAGTAAGAGAAATGAAGAAAAACTTCTTGCAGTGTAACACAAGACTGGAGTTTAACAGAGCACCGAGGTACAAATAAAAGAGTGTGAAGCAGGGCGCTGCTGAAAAACTGCATACCTGCACAGCAAATCTGTCCTCTGTAAATAACAGTCTGAAAAAGCCAAACCCAGTGTGCTGCAAATAAAGAACCACAAACGTGTTTGGAGGAATAATCTGACTGCCACGGAGGCTGCATTACACCTTTCATCTCCACGTTAGAGAGAGTGGATTTGGCTTTCCATCACGAGGACAACACAAACTAACACGGCAAGAATAGAGCAAGGGTTTGATCTTCCCCACGGAGAGAGGCTGCATCCGAGCAGTTAGCAAAATGAATTGAATCAGCGGGATTAACGGCACCTGTAAAGACCTGTCAGGTAGATTTACAGGCCCCGCTGATAAGCCGGCGGCGAGAGATAAATACGCCCGGTGTCCCGTCGGCTGCCAGCCAGTCAAAGGAAACGTCCACCCCTCCCACCCCCT
>NW_019525403.1:963007-981274 GCF_002814215.2 Seriola lalandi dorsalis | reverse complement strand
ACCCCCTCCCTCCTGGCCTCTCTTTCGTTTTCCCCCCGAGCTGCAGACACCTCCACCTTTGATAAGGTAATAACATCAGTCTTGACTCCGGCTGCAGAGGTGAAAGCTGACTGCAGGATGGTGGAGACATGCTTTCAGGGTGATGAATGCAGTCAAAAACAGGCAGACTGTGTGTGTTGATGCCTGTTTGGATATCAAAGGTGAACACACCCTCGCTGTCAGGTGCAAACCTTGTATTATGAAAATGACAGCGTCTCAGAAGCCTAAAAAAACTTGTTTGGATCATACATTTCTGTATTTTTGAGTTTCTGTGATCGTGTTTTTAGAAGGTTTTACGAGACTAAAACATTTGTAAACCCGCTAAGACGCATGGTGTCTTTGTTATTCTGCTGAAGATGATGAAAATGGAAGATACAATTCAGGCTGCAGCTGCTACTGAAGAGAAAAGCTCAGTGATGTTTCTGGGAAATTGTTTTTTTTAAACAACCACAGGAGGAGTTACACCCTTCAGTGGCACAATATATCAATTTTGAGACTGATTTTAAATATTGAAATGCATTTAGGCACAAAGAATTTAAGTTTTCTTAAGTTTGCATTGGGGAAATTTATAAAAATGTATGTATAAAATGTATGACCTCACTATTTCTACAATCTTTACTATAGCCCCGGTTGTAAAGTTTCAAATACCATGTAAGCTTAGTTATGTGTCTCTACTGTATTTTCAGTGTTTTTGCATTCATATTGTGTACATGTACGAGTGTGTGAGGTCACAGCTGTGCTCATCCATGGGGAAAAGCACAAAAAGAAATTGCTCGACCAGAATTGGTTCCATCAGTGCCCAGGACAAGAAAGCACAAGTCATCTCAGAAACCAACTGTGGTGATTACACCTACAAGACTTTAACTTTTCATAAGTGAACACCAGCTCTGTCAAAAGACAAATCCCGCTGTCAGTTCCTCTGAGGTCATGTGAATCAGTGACAGTCTGCAGAGAAAACTTTGTACCGTGGAACTCAGGGGTGTTTCTCTCCCCTCTTCACTGTTCATAGATCTAAGAGGTGTTGTTAAAATTCACGCAATTTTTTCATATGGCTTTTGGTTAGAGTCATTTTTTCAGTACTTAATTTTTGGCTTTTTTTTGTTATTTTATTTTGTTTATAATTACTTTGATTCAACTAAGTAGAAATATGGGTATGGTCATAAGGTGACTTATTTATTGATGAAATGCCCACTGAGAGAATGAGAGACTGGACACAGTCAAATAAATACACAGAAGTAGATATACTATCTGCTCTGATTAGTAGTGAGAACTGGGCTCCAGCAGCATCTTTGTGAGTTCATTTCACATGTGCAGGAGTATATCCTCCCAGAGCTAACATCAAACCTTCACCTCCTCTCACAGCTGGACCTGTTCTTGTGTGGCCGACCCCAGTGCCTTCACCTCACAGAGCGTATTTCTTCACAACAACTCGAGAGATACGACTCGATGAAAACTTATTAGGGTTGGTTTATGCATCAAGGGTAGAAACTCACCTCTGAGTCGACTTTAATTGAAAACATCAGTTCACTACATTTACAAGAAGACTGTAAAACACTCTCCTGGCCGTGACTTAACGCAGCACAGGAGGATATGATACCCTGCCTGTTTGTTTAAGTATGTGAAAGCGGTTTATGATGGTCAGTTACTGAGTCCAGTTACTCCACCTTATTTATGTCCGCTGTGCAGCGAAGCTTCCTGCAGGAGGGATTGAGATGCGACAAGCTGCATCCATCCAGGGCGACCCGGGACGGAGTCCAGTGTCGGCATGTAGGCCATGTCCCTGGTGAACATGTTCTCATGGTGAGGTAATCCATGATGTCACTGCTGTGAGCTGCAGGTGGAGAACGGACAGGGGACCAAAAAGAGCATGAGTTTGACTTTTTTTTTTTTTTTTGTGCACATGTTTGCTCTCAAACCAAAGCACAGCAAGCTGGCTAACAACAGCAACTTTCAAAAAAATATATTTTTATTCCTGTCAGGTTTGCTGTGAGTGAAGGTTTATATGGTTGTTGGGCGTCTTTTCCGGTTGGACAAATCCCAACTCATCGCTGCTGGCCAAATTGTGATGTTTTGTTTTCCTTGGGATTTTAAAGTGAATGTGATGTCTCATACGGTTCTGATTTATTTCCAGTTTATTGATGGAGACAAGCAATTTAAGTGTTAATATATGGCCAAAAGTATGTGGACACCCCAATTAGGTGAGGACCTTATGCTACAGCAAGCAATATTTTTGACAACAGGGTTCTTCCATTTTTGTGGCAACGTGTACAAAGCCAGGACCATGAAGAAATGTTTTTCTCACCTTGACTGGCCTTCACAGAACCCTGACATCAACCCATCCAACGTCTTTGGGATGAACTGGAACACAGAATGAGAGGGTCAATACTTAGTGTTTAGTTTGGCCTACGTAATGCACATTTTGAAAGTGGTTGTCAACCCCAAGGGGAAAAGACAAACTATGTCCTTCATATTTTTATCTCAATGAATGGCCACTGAGTGTGTCACATTGTTTTAAAAACTTAAACCAGAAAAAAAAGCTTTTTCTTTGGCTCCTGAAGCCCAAGAAATGTGTTAAATGCTTGCTGCATTTTTTCAAACATACATGAGTCTAGGCTTTAACAGTCCTGTATAATTCCTTACATTTTTAACTTTTGAAGCACCATGGTTTTCCACTTATGTCAACCAAAAAAAAAAAAAGGTTCCACCCACAAGGCTTTTTCCCCCTGTGCTGTGCCTTGTGGAATCCTCCCAAAATAATCACAAAATGAAGTAAAACTTGAATTTTCATGACATGCTGTACGTCATGTAAATTAAACAGCCGTACTTGCAATCCAGTGGCTTGGATTTCATCTAAAGCTGCATGACGAGTACCTGTGTGCAAGCTAAGCTTAATATCCTAAACCCTCAAAGGACCACTGCATGGATACCGGGGTAATTCCACCAGAGCATCGCTGGCATGGTTGCACTCTTCTCAGAACTATACAGTTTAATGTTTACCCATATTCCCCACTGGTCTGGAATACTATATATCTGTGAGAGGTAATGTTTTTCAAAGCCATGACCAAATGTGTTTGGATTGGCTGTAGAAAGCTCCTTTAGATTTAAAACAGGCTATAGAGGCTGATAGCTTGTCCAAAAAATATATATTCCATGAGCAAAACGGCTATAAAGAAGTAAATTTAATGAATATTTACATAAGACTGGGTACATGTCAAACTTAAGGGAATTCACAGTGTTGGGACACAGATCACTCACCAAGCTCTATGCAGAGGCACTGTATTATGTTATGGAGCCACAACTTAACAACACAGCAGGTGTGATGACAACAAAAGGGTAAATTAATCCTTTATTTCAGCAGGTACTCCCATCAAGCATTATTAGCAGAGGGGCTGGCAGCCAAATACATAAACACAGACATGATTAGAGGAGAAATAAAGGAGGACTTTACATTTCATTGCACAAACTGAACTAAGCATCGGGGTGGTTGATCAATATCAATAAAGAACTGATTACCTGACGGGAGATTTCTGGCGTGAACGGTGTCTGAAGACACTAAGACACTGAAGCTGTGAAAATTGCTTCACAATGTAAAAGGGAAAATGCGAAACCTCTTTTTGTGTTGTGATCTGTTACATTTCTGCTTCGACTCACTAGTACCTGTGCCAGTAGTTGAGGCTCTCCCCTCCGGTCCACTATGGATGCCATAGCTTATTTATTTCAACATATGTAGCACAAAGGCAAACTTCAGGCACTCACTTGTTTGGGAGCAATGTCAAAGTTATGATGAAAAGCTGTAATTCTAGATTGGATAGTAGGTCTTTACCAGGGTTCACAACAGGAGCAAATGCACCACTTTACACCATATACATGTGTTCAACAGCAGGTGTGTCTGTTTGAATAATTGCGACAACAGGTGGGTGATAATGAGTGTCAGCCAGCGTTACCTTTCACAGGGACACAGACCAAAAAGATGGAAAAAAAGCAATAGACAACAGTGAGCAAAAAAGTTATCTGCACAAATGACAAATCCTATGCACAAATTAGTAAGAGAGAATATTTCATGGAAAAGGGGACAGAAATCAATTTCTCTATTCAGGCCTTAATGTTGCATTCAGTAGCTCATATGGATTACTACCTGTGAAAAATGATGTGCAAATTCAATTTCCACAAGTGACAGACCGACCAAGATGTATCAAAAGTTTGCCTGGCTCAAAGATTTGTAACTCTGCTAAATTAGGCAGTTTTATCAAAAAACACAGTTCAGAAATGGCCAATTACAATTGAACAAGGCACTTTGATCCAATCCACTGTATTGGCGGTATTGAGGAAGTTCTGTAACTGTACCATCATTGTTGTAAAAGATCAGGGACACTGGATAAATCCAGGAAACAGAATAAAATAAAGCAGGATTTGTGTCCAGGAAAAAGAATACAGTTTTCCAACTTTGCCAGATTCATCAGAACCAGCAATCTCCAAAGACACTTGGAGCTGAACGTGCATACTTGTGATGACGAGACGGGGAAGCTTTGAAATGCAGATGTCGAGGCCTATTGACTGTCACCTGTATGAAGCACTTTAACTCCTGTCGCTGAAATGAGCCTTTTCAAGAGGCGCATTGTGATGTGTATCGGCCGACAAGGCAGATTGGTGATGATTGCTCTATTGTAGCTGTCAGCTAGTGAGAACAAGGTATTCATCCTTTGTCAGAGCAACGTCTCCTCTCTCATATCACAAGTGAGAGCCCCCCCTAACTCTCCCCTCCACCGCCATCACCCCACCCTCTTAACCTCTTGTCTTGATTTGGAATTACTGTTCAAAGGCATGGTTTACTGGTGCAGCCTGCTACCATTACTGTCAATGGGGAGAGATGCAGGAGCCATTGTGTTTGCTTCCATGTAGCTATTAGACTGCTTCTTTTTGAGCAATCATGAATGTATGTTTGTGTGCAAATTTTACAGTATGTTTGCCATGGTGCATGCCGCAACTGGATTCCTGTCACACTAGAAAAATCTACAATACATTATTTTAATAAATTACTGTAGTCGCTCCTTAATCTATCTGTCCACCTATGGGTAAGACAATCTGTAAGGTGAAATATAAGTGGGAAAAAATGTAATGTCTGTTTTGGGTGCACTGACCCTTTAAGACAGAGTTTTCCTTTATTTTGCCCCCTAACGGTTGTTTTTTAAATCTCTTTACTTGGATTTGTGATGAAATTCTGACAAAGCCAAACTAAGAAAATGAGGAAAGCTGGTGCTCCCAGTTAGAAGCACTGACACCTAATTTTGCCTTTGGACTCGTTGAATTAGATTTATGTTGTTTAGCAATACTATAACAAAACTCTGAGGTCTGACTTTGACAGTGCAAGTGCAAGACACACACTTGCCTTAATATCACCCTGTCCTGAATAAATGCACACACTTATAGTTTCTATAGTACCTCATTTATTTCCTGACACTAATGCTGCACACTGTGTCCGTGTTGTGTGTCTCTGCTTTATTTTCCCCCCATTTCTCCCATAATTCAAAGTGAAATACTTCCAGCCATTTGACACAATTAGGCGCTCTCTTCCCACCACATCGCATCCCACTGGATGGCCCTCATTATCACGAGCCCTTGCCTTTTAGATAACTTATAATGAGGCCAAAAATGTTTCACATTTTGCTTTTTCTGCTACACCGTCGGTTCAAAGAGACCTACTTCAACCTAATTAGGAGTTCCAACTGCTGCAGTCAAATGCTTTTCTTGTTTCTTATGGGGTTAACAGCGGTGAGATGTAGATTTCCACAAGACAGGGTCTAAAGCCATTATGTCGAATCTGTGACAGATATCAGTGATGTCCAAGTCCTACGGTAGTGGGCTATAGTACTCAGCGCCGTGTGGTGTGAAGTGACCATTCTGATGGTGAGGATGGTCTTAGTCGGATAATGTGGGGCTTTTTGCTTTTTATCCACCAGATCAACTTACATTTCCATCTGCAAATCTGGGACTCAAATTGAAAATTACAACAATAAAAAGACAAGAAAACCTGTTCTCCTCCTTCGGTATTTTGTTGGATGAACAGCTGAGCCCCAAATGTTCCTGAATAATCCACCAAGGACCATAGATCAACATTGTGTCCGTTTAATTGTCTTCCCATTTGTATCGAGCACCTGGTCAGAAATCTTCTGCATACACTCCCTCTTGGAGTCTCTTGGATGCCGAGCAGAAAATGGGAAGCATGTGCTAATTCCCATTTTGAAAACTGTGAACCTAACTGAATTGAAAAAAAGGACCTTTTTTCCAGACATCTGCATGTTAGATTTACAGTTCATGCATTTACCCAGCATTCTTTGCAAAGTGAATTAGTGCAACAGTAAACTAAGCTTAATTATAATTACAACCAACTGATAGACGGAACTGAAATTGCATACAGTGAAGACTCCCAATGATAGTTACGTTAGAAAAACAAAACAAGACACACTGAATTTACTTAAATTGACAAGTGATGTGAAGATCTGCAGAGACATGCATGTGTATCTTTGCACAAGTATAATTACCACGTGAGTCAGAACTTGAACAAAGTTAGCTAGCTGTCGTAAACATAAATGTGAAATGGTTGCGTTGGCTAACTATGGTGAATAAACACAAACTTCTGAAGACCAATTTTTTGTTCTACAATTTGCGTCATGTTCGGTCTTTCCAAACAAGAAAAAGAGCTCAGAATCTCACATGTTCAAGTGTCGCGGTGACACAATCTGGTTCAAATGAAGTTTTCATCATCAGGAGAAATGAACCAAACTAGGAAGTAAAAAATGAAGCTCCACAACACACGTCTGGTTTAAAGCCACTCTGAAACAGACCATGAAAAGTCTTTTCCAAACATGCTCTGTTCAGCTCTGAGAACCCTGTGGATCAGCCGGCTGTCCACTCAGATAATTACAGCCACGGACCCGACCCCTTCGACCTCTCTTGACCCCCAACAATTCAGCTTTCCACTTGAGTAAGTTGTAGGTGTGTTTACTGGGCGCCAGCTTGTTCCTGTTAATAATATGAGCGCTGAACCTTGGACCTCACCTGACTATAGTATCTGGGACAATAGCCAGCTCGAGTGTGTCAGTGTGTGTGTGTGTTTCCTTTCCCATAATCTTGTTCCCCTCGCCGAGCCACAGAGCCTATAAAGCTGTCAGTGAACATGTAGAACACGTCACCTTTGCCGGGGTTTCTCACACACACACACATATCCATGCAGACGCAGACGCAGACACAGACACACACACACACATGCAGAGCTGCTGCATTATCACACATGCTGAACAAGCCACTGTTACACATGCATAAAGGTATGCACATGAGAACACACAAGAAAAACAAAAGACACTCACTTAACACCAACACAAAAAATCACACACACACACATACACACACACCCATAGTCACGAGTCACATTCACACACTGCAGAGGTCCAGATAAACACAGTATTAACCTCTGCAGATTACTGTGGTTGTCTGTAATATGTTAAATTGGAAGCCTGACAGTTTAAAGAGTCATTCAGTGTATTAAGAATCACCCGTGTTTACACACTGCAGCTATCGGACGTTATGTCATGGAGTAAACACCCAGACAGATGAATCAATGATGAGCCTGCTTTTTTTTCTTCCTGCCAACACACTGCTGCTACAGCTGGAGATGAATTTTCCTTTCTTTCAGTTTTTTTTACTGTTATTGAAAGAACAGATATAATGTTCGACTTGAATCTTACTCGTAACCAACATAAGCTAAAGATCCAAATACTTACCCCAATGTAATATCAAGGAAATTCTAAATAATCATCCTCTACCCCTCAGTGATTGCTTTTATTGAACATGTGCCCTGTTTAGTGTCTGTTCTCTGTTTTATTGATAACTCTGTCTGCTATTTGAACCCTTTTCTGCAATTCTGAGGTAGCTGTGAGCAGGGTGTTGCCATTAGTAAAAGAGCCTATATGCTTGGCCAATGTGCCAGTGTTGAGGGCTGGATTACCAAATGGGCAAAATTGGCAGCTGCCCAAGTGGCACCAAAAACCCAAGGATCTCTGTCTGTCGATTGGTAATTTGATTGATTGCAAATTTACTTAGGAATAAAGCACTCAAATTTTGGCCGGTCCTATATTTATATCCAGTCTTGCTCTAGGGATTTCTGTAAACTGTGCAGCCATGTTGATCAGCACTCTTGAGAAAAAGAGTGTGAATCCAAGAGATGACTGAAGTAGAAGGGGGAAAATTTCAGGGCTCAAGCGTTGAGTGTGTGGCTCTAGCAGTGTGTTAGTTTGTGCAATGTTTGTGGATGTGAATGTGTGGCTGTGTGAATGTGACATGATGCGATATGATTGCATATGTGTGTGTGTGTGTGCTGTCCTGGGCCCGTTGTGTATGGTGGGGGGCCAGCCAGCTCCTGGTCTGACAGAAGGATTATGGGAAACAGATGACTTACGCTTCTAATTTGCGGCCTTAAATTGCAAACAGAGTTTCAGGAGTCCAGGAGAGTTATAAATGGTGAATGAAAGGTGAGTGTGTGTGTGTGTGTATGTGTGTGTGTGTGTGTGTGTGTGTGTGTGTGTGTGTGTGTGTGTGTGTGTGTGTAGAAAGAAAATGGGTGGGTGGGTTATGCCACACACACACAGCCAGATCACTACATGTTGGCTGCAGGTTCACCCAAACACAGAATGACAGGTTTTCCATTTATATTTCATTTTACATTTCAGATGTTCACTCAAAGTTTTCATGCATAGTGATATAAGCAGCAGGAGGATGAATATTAACACCTCCACTGTCAACATAGGAGGGAACAGTGAAGAGTGCTAAGGTTACAGCTTCAGAGTTCTGACAGGAGATATTCCTGAAACGTCTCAATTGATGCAACGTGTTTTAATTTCAACTTATTCTTTATGGTTTCTGAAGACAAGAACAAACTGACTTTAGTGCTCTGTCCTCTGGGTTTTCCTAATTGAATTAAAATTTTATCCATTTTAAAATTATGACATGAATCCAAGGCAAGCAGACACAGTTTGATCTTAATAATGTTTGCTATTAAATTCAGTTTAAACCAACAAAAATAAGATTTACTGGAGATCAAAGTTTTGGAGCAACGGGACGAAAGCAAAACATTACAAAAAATTGTTTTACAAGTTCTTAAAATTAACTTCACTACTTTGTAGTATATTGTTTTGGGGCTCTAAAATGGTCATCATACAGTCTTGTATCAGCCCAGAAAACAAAAGAGACTCAAAAATGAACTTAATTGTTTTAAAAATGTTCCCAAAATGGTAAAAAAATAACTTGTTTTCAATCATAATATTTAGTCAAAAATTATGCAGACATATAATTCAGACATGATGAAGAGAGATGTTTTATTTGCTAATGTCACAGGTCTAATGTGCGCATGTGTAATACACTTTCATAAAAAACTTGAATTACTGCCTCGTGGTTGTGTGCCTACGCCAACCAGTCAAGTTGCAGTGTCTTTAGTTAAAGTGTTGAATAATGGCCACAAGTGTTTTTGCAGAACATTATGATGTCACAGTGAAGATGACCTTTGACCGTTTGGATATAAAATGTCGTCACTTCACCATTTTATCCTGATAGACATCTGTGTTGAGTTGTGTCATAATCAGCGTGATACTCATTGAGTTATTGCCAAAAAGGTGCTTTGTGAAGTCACAGTAACTTCAACCTTTAACCACCAAATTCTAATCAGTTCATCCTTGAGTTCAAGTAAATGTCAGTGCCAAATTTGAAGAAATTTGCTCAAGGCATTCCTGAGATATTGCGCTCTCTGAATGGGACAGACGACAGGAAAACATGACTCCTTCAGCCCAGACTGTCGCTTAAAAAGAACATAAAATCTGTGTATAATGTGTGGTCAGTTGTCTACATCATGTAGGAGGGACAAAAATCCCACCGTTACAAAGCTCTGCTCCTGCAACACATTTGCTGTGAAGGTAAACAGCTGAGCCAGCAGCATTAAACCTGCACCTGTTGGTGATTAACCTTTTCAGCTAAGGTAGGCAGAGCAGCACGCGGCTCCTGTGGCGAGGAGGAATGCACTGCTGGGACATGGGAGACAGACTCCAGATTCCTGACCAATGAGAGTTAAGGGAGAGGGAATACCCATGAGACCGCTGGGAAGGTTTCACCTGGCACCTGTTGAGCAACCAGAGGACTTGCCAGTGAGAAATGTGAGTGTGGCTGTCAGTCATTGGAAGTCTGGGTAAATCTGGTGTGAATCATCATCCTATAGCTCTCCAGAGATTTGTGTTTCTCTTTTTACTGCACCTGCTATGAAAGTAGCACGCAGAGCAGTCCAGACTTTCAGGTCCAAGCTGAGGCAGGAATCTAACGACTGCACTGCTCCTACCGACAAACTTATTGACAAAATTTCAAGGAAAATTCTCGTTTATTACAACCTGCGTCTAGTAATGATGACACATCAGCAACATAAAGTCAAGAAACATGAGCCGTGAGACAATCAGATAGCCAACACTTTACTATTTAAACTAAATACTATAAATATGCACTAAACTCTGTACAACAATAGTAACCACAGCAGATCAAAGATTAACTAAGAAGTCCATCTATAAACTGATGGGTGATGGACAGTTTGTTTCTTTTCTAAGATCCAGGGATCTGTTTTCCAACTGTCTGCTTGTCTCACTGCTGTTGTACTTCTTCAGGATGTCGCAGCATTTCCTGGTCTCAGGGACTGACTTGATGAGAATGATATAATTATTACTAATAACAAAGATGGAAGAAGTTGTTGTATGTACTATTGCATTTTAAAATCAACTCAAAAAATGTGGCATTATCTATTTAAAAACTGAACAGGCGTCTCTCCTGGAAGACTAGTGAGAGGAAAGAAGTGTGTGTGTTTGTGTGTGTGTGTGTGTGTGTGTGTGTGTGTGTGTGTGGGAGGGGCAGGAGTCATCTTGTCATATGCTTGGAAAGAACAGTTAATGTGTGTGTGTGTGTGTGTGTGTGTGTGTGTGTGTGAGTGTGTATCGAGCGGTTGTGGGAGGGGTCGGTCAGGTCAGTGTCACTGTCTGGACGGATTTGACACACTCCTTTTCATCTCGTATTCCAAACAGCGTGCCATCACACTGACATCACATGTGACAATAGATTTTTTTGCCTCCATTTCCACACTGTGCTCCTCCACAGTGGAGATACTGTCCAGTGTAGTGCACTTTAATGCACGTTTTATGGATGAGTTGAGTTATATTTTGCACAACAATAAAACAGTTCTACAGCAGGTCTTTAAAGTGGTTGACAGTTGCAAAACAATCTCCCATTGCTCCTCAGGGTGTGGAATAGGAATAAAGTGATGATTTATCAGTGTACACAATCAATTTAAAGCCTTTAAATATGGCAGGAAATGCAGAGAAATCTGAGGGGAACTCCGCCGATCCAGATCAGCTTACTTGTCTGGAGCATTATTCAGCCTGTGAAAACAGTTGTATAATGTCTTCTGTGACTCTGAAGGAGGTTTTTTTTTTTTTTTTTGAGTCTGAGAAAATAACCCTGATGGCGTCATTATGATGTCTCATCTTGGGCTTTGGGATTACTGATATTTAACAGGAACTGTGGAGTCTGAAAGTCATGGTTGTATGCCAGGCAGGACGGGTCTGACTGTGGGGAATGTAACATATAAGGACTAAATCTCAGGACTTCTCTGCCTTTGATGGTTGAATTTTGACCGCTCTGTCTCTTGTATATTGCTCTGTTAATAATTTCTCACATGTTCAAAATAATGCAATTTGTGCTGATGTTTCGATACTGCTCTGATGCAGTAACATTTGAAAATTATAGGTTTTACTCCTCTAACCTTATGTCGAGTTTATATGTAGGTTTTATATGTAGAGCCTATAAACTCTGTGCACTGTTTTCATTCATTTCGTAGGTGAGAACAATGTCATTCAAACCCATATAAAACAGAATAATGGCACCATGATGCCTGAAAATGTCTCAGTCTAAAAAAAAAAGAACTATGATGTGGTCCGTTAGATGTTAAAATGTAATCCAAACCAAGTACAGGAAACAACTCAAGGGATTATGGGTAGAAGGAGACAGAAGCAGCTCTGCCTGCTTGGAAAGCCAAGGAGAACAAAGTCAGCCATTTCTTTATGTGGATTTAATTTGAGCTCCACCTCTGCTGCCAAAATCTCTAACCTACATGACTTTTATTTACAATTCGTGGTTGCCTTGTTACTGGGCAGTGTGAAACTAAACTCAAATTAAATTTTCCACTCTGGTTTGGACCAAGGAAAACAAACTGTAGGTGTGATTGTAGCTTTACTTAAGATAAGAGCAAAATGCAACTGAAATAATCCATGTTTCTCATGGGCCATTTCCTTAATCATGTTACTGTTGTGCTGCCTGTGTGCATCAAAATGTGGGCAGTTTGTATGGTGTTCCAAACATGGGAAAATTCTTTTGCGTGGAATTTAAAGCCCACCTAAAACTAAAAAGATCTTAATCTGAAACAGTTTGGTGTGAAAGAGCAGAGCTCGATTGCGACGAAAAAGCCAAAAAGAAGTGTTATCACAAACCATATATGGTTAGAAGGATACTGCTGAGTGTACAACTGAAAATGAATAAAAAAATAAAAGAAAAAGAAAAAGCAAATGTGTGAAGACAGCTACACACACACAGCTACACATACACACACACACGCACACGCGCACGCACACACACACACACACACACACACACAAAATGCGATTTCCCAGAGTGGTTTAGTTTATAAACCCAGTGTCAGTGGAGCTCTTCTTACAGTGTTTGCAGCAAAACATCCAAACACTGTGAAAGATATCAGGCCTTTTTCCCATGGTGCGTGCAGTATATCATGGCACTGAACAACAATGAAAAAAACATTAATATGTGGGTAAATAAAAAAACCACATCAAAGTTTTTGTGTCTTATTTATGCTTAGCTACTTGCTGAATATGGAGGTGATGTATTTTACTAAACCACATACAATATAAAGCAGAACAAAGGTCACTGTTGTCTGTCTCTGGATTGTAACACATTAAAGTGAATGATCTTTTCATTCAAACAGGAATGAATTACTTGGGCTGCAATGGTCCTGACTGTAAATAGATTTGGATGTGGACAACAAAAGGAAACACACTTGATCTCCAGGCTCATTTGAAGAGGTAATGAGAGACAAGTCAGTGACAGCCAATAGGGTGAACAGAGAGAACGGTCTCATCCTACACAGGTACAGTTCTTTGGCATTATATAATCTGACCTGAAGGTCTACACTCTCCACCCGCTGGCTCAAAGATGAGCACTGTCGACATGGTGGTACTGCAGAATTTGACTTCACATACATTTCCACTGACATGAATAGATTTTCATTAAAAAATGATGAGGTTATAAATGCAGCTGTGACTGAGCGTTCACAGTGCTACTTTATCTCAAAATATGTTGTGACGTTTGAGTTACGTATTGAGTACATATGGAAGAATGCTCTTATTTGTAGGCTGAAGCAAAGTAATATGGATGTTATTAAACCTTTACAACATGATTGATGACTTAAGTATGAACAAAACATTTGCTAAAACTATTATACAATAAACTTTTAGACTCCAAGACAATGGCACAAGTATAAAACTACTTCCAATTCAAGCTTTTTATGATAGGATTTTACTTTTCTTTATCTTATATCATTGTTAATTGAACATCCTTTGGTTCTGGACTCTTGTTTGAACAAAATAAACACTGATAGATATCACTATCACAAAAATATTTTATAGACTTATCAGATGGGTCCAATACTTCATTGGTCACATCATAGATCTAATGAATCTCTGTGTCATGCATGCACAAAGCACCGGTGGAATAGCTCTGTACTAGCTTCTATAGATTGTGCTATTCTTGTTTTGCAGCACAGCATAAGACCTGACATTAGAATGAAGGTGAGAAAACTCATGAAAATCTCTCTTTAAAAAGCAGAGTGTTTCCCGATCAAGTATCATTTTGTATTATATATAATAATCTACTGTGTGCATGATTTGCTCTACATGTGAGGCCCCGCTGTGCCAGGATACACTTATCTAACCGTGTTTCTGCTCCAGTGTCAACAAAACAAATTCCTCTACAACAAAACGGCAGTGGTCCACACTGTACTTGAAACTGGGAGAAGAGGACCAGAGAGAGAGGGAGGGGGAAGCGCTGAAGCCTGGGTTGCTGCCTTGGCATTTGCAGTCCATTTAGCAGCCCATGCAAAGTGTTTACAATAAGTCTGTCTGTGGCTTCATTGTCTCATAAATGAGGACAGCGAATCACCTGGCGAGGGGGAAAAAGGTCCCGAAGTGGAAAGGCTTTTGTTCGGTGGATGGCGAACCTTTCCCCATTGCCTTCCCAGGGAAGAGAGGTATTTTTTTCTTCTTTTTTGTTGTTAAACCCACAGTCATTAGTTGGCTACAGTGGGGGGAGATGAAGAAGAGGGAGGAGGAAAAAAAAAAAAAAAACGTGAGGCCCTTTGCGGGACCTGAACCTTTTCAAATGCGAGCGCGCCTTTTGTTTTTGCAACCCTGTCAAGAACGGTCACCTAATTAGACCTGATATCTCTGGCCAAAGAGAACCCGTTTGTTAATGGCTCTTTACGGAATTTTCTTAATGAGTTTAGATGGCCATTGTGTGGCAGGGAGCTCCTCTAAGACAAGAGCATTTTCCAGCAAACACACACACACACACACACACACACACACACACACGGACACACACACACATAACAAAAAAGAAGTGAAATGAGGGCGAAGATTGAGCAATGGGAGAAGCGGGCTGACATGACTGTGGGCTAAATAGGCAAGGTGTAGCGAGAGCTGCGAGCATTATGGATGGAATCAAGGCAGGGTCATTAAGGCGGAACAAAAGCGAGTGAGAGCGTACCCAGGGGCCTGGTTCCTATCTGGCTGCGCATTGTGTCGGGCCTTGACGGCGCTGCACATTTTCAGACACAAGCAGCACACAACACCTTGATCACATCTAGTCACTGACACCGTTTTCTTCAGCAAACTCCAGCGGCTTCTTTTGGGAGGGGGAGCCTTTCTTTTCATTTTATTATTATTATTTTTTGTCCTATACCCTCTCCTCTCACACCCAACCTCAACGCCAACCCCCTCGTCCTCTTTTTTTTTTTTTTTTTTTGGTTTTTTTTTTTTTTTTGTTTTTTTGCTTTTGTTCATGTCTCAAGGCTTTCCCTTTCTTCTCGGCTCTATGGAGAGGGAACAAGCTTGTTAGCTGGCATGGATATTTTGACTGGAGATATACTTTGGCCACTTGCCTATGGAAACAGTGTCAAAGCACAACCTGGCTTAATTGTCACATCGGCAGTCCTGGGAGAGGTCTTTGGTGAGGTCCAGGCCTAATAAATATCAAAAGCTCCTCTCATCTCTCTCAGCTCTTTCTCTTCTCACCCCCCTCACTCACACACACGCACGCACACACACACACGCACGCACACACACACACACACACACACGCACGCACACACACACACCCCTTCTTTTTTGCCAGTGAGGGAAAACTTGTAAATTAATCTTAGTGTCAAAACAAGACTTTCTCTTCTTGCCTCAGAATCTCTAGTTATTTTTCTGTTTTTGTCCCAGAAGTTTTCATCAAAGGGTAGCGCTGTCTGAGACCTAGTGTAAGACCATCCGTGCAATTTATAGATTTGATGTTTATAGAGGCTTGCAGTTCCTCAGTTGATTTAATGAGAGTCTAAAGCTTCAGCAAAATACACAGCAGCGAAAAGAGAAAAAAAAAAATATATATCAACAACAAACAGAGGCTGTTCAGGAGTAGAACATTTACAGCAGCTGAGAAAGTGGGAGGGGAATGACATTCATGGAACTCCAATTTGATGTAACTCGAGGTTTTCAAAATGGGTCACCACACTGTTGCATAGCGATACGGTGGCAGGAAGTATTGATTCTTGATTATACACAAGATGTGCAGTGTAACATTTCAGCTAACATCGTGCACATTCAAAGTTTTTTTCTTTTCTGAGCTTATCTTTATCAAAACATCTGATGTAACTTTCCCCATTTGCTTTGATGCTGAAAGGTTCGATCCAGCATCAGATTTTGACTGTTCATCGTACTGTGACTCACGTTGTAAATATACATTTTACAGCTGCAGAATACTTTCAGAATTTTGACATATCAACTAGTTTATGCATGCATTTTTTGAAAAGTTTTAATGATCAAATTGAAAACTATGAAAATGATTGAAAATTGAATATAAATTCATTACAAGCCAGTGAGCTAAGTGCTAGTTTCTGCAATGTGCTCCCCAAAGATCAGCCCTCAAACGCACTGTATGTATTGAAGTTTGATATGCTGTGGTATTAGAATGTTCAACCATGGCAGGTATCATTGCTTATGCTCACCAGAACCAGAACCAGACACAGCGTATGTCGCTTCTTATGTGGCAGAAAAGCATTACAGTGTCCACTCCTACATTCCTACAATGAACTTACATATTCTGTTGCTTGTGTTAGTAAATTGGGTTAACGGCCTAACAACCTTTTACAGTAGTAACTTTGGTTGTAACGGGCAGCGTACAAGGGTGAATATCTGTAACTGTGAGTGTGGTGACGGGGGTTCCTGCAATAGACTGCACTACTTTCAGTGAAACCTCCTTTAACAAATGAAGGTAGCAAATAAAGATTTTGTACAGCGTGAAGGAAAAGTGAAAACCGCTGGACACACAGAAGATAAAACATCAGTCCACATTCAGCCTTCAGATAGGACATACATTCAGGCAATATGAGTGTGTAATGGTTGGCTATAAAATACCTTTCCATCATTGTCACATTAGTGATGGATGATGTCATATGTGTCCGAGATACATAGGGGCTTTATTTCTGATGATTAATAAACCATAGCTTCATATCTGTACTAAATCACATCACTATCAGTCTGCCTGAAAGAGCCACTAACCCTAAAAGAATTCAAAGAGTTTCAGAGGCTTTTCCCCAAGCAGGAATAATACCCTCTGGGAAATATTGTATACTTCTTTTTTTGGTATGAAAACAGTAAAATGCTGCAGATATCTGCTTTGAATAAGAAAATGAGTTATTGGCAGTTTTAAACATATCCTCGCATGATGTGCTCCAAGCAACCTTTTTGTTTCTGTATACGTTGTATATCTTTGCCCAGCTGCCTCCGAGACAAATTCCTGTGCATTTTTGCTACATGGTGCATTAAGTGATTCTGTGTCTGATTATAAAGGGACAATTCACCCAGTTTTTTTGTAAACACACTGCTTCGGGGTTGAACTGTCCTGTTCAGCCACGACTGATGCACTCAGACAGTCACTGCCGCCTTGTAAAAGAGGGGAATTTAGGCTTTTATCTTTCCCCGTCCATTTTAATAAGCACACTTTGTGACAGCTTAGGTTTCCCCAGCATCTTAGGTGATATACAACTGAGGCGGAGACTTCCAATTAGAGGGGGAGGGAGAAATGAGGAGTGACACGGAGGAAGGTGTTGAGCGATAAAATGTCCAAGAGAAAGAAAAACACGGCTGGTAAGGTTTAGAAAAGGTTTAGATCTGCATGGCCTTCATTTTTTTTTTATAACCCCACTTTTGTCTGTGCCCTTGCCTTCGTTAACTGAGTTAGGCCTGTTACATTAGCCGCTGGAATGCTTTATGTACTTGTACCAATTCAATTATTTGTTTCTCCGACTCAGCTGCGGCAGGAAGCGAGGAGAGAGGCACTCACATAAATTCTAGTTGTTAATTTCCAAGTAATGCAGTGGCCGTGATCATTTAAGACAAGACAATTGATACCACTGTCAGGAAAGAGACATCTCTGAAGGATGCTTTTTTTTGTTGTTTTTTCTCTCCGCTTGCAGAACATCTCAGTTCAGATGAACGTCCCGGAAACCCTTTGATTAATGTAATACAATAAGAGAAATGGGAGGCTAAAATGCCCGTGCACGTCTCCTAGTTGAATATTTGACTCAACAAATGAAATTCTCTCCGTCTGTCTCCTCCTGCCCCTCTGTCGAGGACCTCTCAATCGTTTTCTTTGTCATCAATCAATAGACATGACAGTGACAAACACTCTGAGGTCCCAGTCTTCCTCTTTTTTCTTGCTTTATTGCTTTATGGCTCCTCATTGTAAGGCTTGCCGACACATGTATTTCCATGTCATCTTTTGAAGGTGTCAAAAAGATGACAGAGGAAAATGCAGGGGGGC